>NW_024582441.1:1543618-1645997 GCF_018398535.1 Haplochromis burtoni
AACCGTGAATTTTGTGTATTGTTGCACCCCTAGTATATACATATATAACTGTTGCCTTAAGGCACATTATTTTGTAAGGCAGAGCCTACAATGTTACATTAAAAAGACTCCAACAATCACACTATCCCCTTTGAGCCAGCAAAAGTGGGAAGGAAAAACTGCCTTTTAACAGGTTGTTCTTTTCCTCCTTGGTGGTCAGCAGCCCTGCTCTTGTTAGTATTTGTTTCACTGAGATGTGTTCCCACCTGTATATTGGCCCTCTGTGCATATACAGTGTTACTGTCTTTCATCTGTCTGCTTACCTCTCACTCCTCGTGCTTCCTGTGCTCCTTTTGTGGTTTCCTGTTTTGTTTAACGTCTGGAATTCTGGGACTCTACAATCAGCCATTTACAAAAAAAAGCTCATATTCTGTTTGTTTTGCCATCTCCTGTGTCTTGTATTTCCGTCCAAAATCTACACTTGCACGATATGCTCTGGTACCAGTTTATTAGTCACTAGCTAAAACTGTATAAATATAGCCCAACTGTTAACACAGGAGACCTGCAGTAAATCCTGCCTTGACGACTGGTATAATGTACTGCTTTTGCTGAAACTAGGGAGGTATTTATTGAACTTTATTGCCGTTTTGGAAGTTCCATACATGACAGTGCAGTTCAGCACCACGGACTAAAGACTCCAGAATGACCATAAAGTAAAATCCACACCTCTGTAAAACAGTTTAGACAAAAAATAAACATGCTAACTTTCACAAGGGAACGATTCATTACAGCTTTGGAGTTTTTTTGCTTTTTAAATTTTGAGAGGTGTACCTAATAAACTGGCCACTGAGTGCAGCTGTTTTAATGTTTAATGATCTTTAGAGCCTTTCTCTCTCTCTCTCAGTAGAATAAAACAACGTCTGTAATAAGCAAGTAATTTACTCAGTACTAACCTATCACAGGCTGCGTTTGTGTCCTCATTAACTCCAAACACTGACATCTTTCTTGTTGGCTCTCATTTCTTCAGCCTTAAAGTTTCATCTGTTTGTTATTTATTACAAACAAGCGTCTGTAACTGGCTGCTCCAAATGTGCTCCATCTCGTAAAGTAGGTTTGAAACCAGTAATTTGGAGATATGAATGGCATTTCAAATACAGAAGGAATGAAATTCTCTTGGAGTAGATGGTTGACGGCTAATTATACCATCCTTGGATACCAGGCTGTTTCGTTTGTAGCCTTCATACAGGCAGCTTAGTATTATTGTATCGTGGCATTCTGGTGCCAGAGAGAAAAACAAATTAGCCTGTGAAAGTGGCCTTTGTTATACGGCTTTGTGCTTGCTCCTCTGGGGCTTTTGGCTCATTTCTGCATTTGGCATTGAAATTGTTGAGAAACAAATGATTGTGAGACACGCGACGTGCTTTGGAATAAGAGGATTTGACCGAGGGTTGAGTTATCGGTGGCGATGGCGGGTCTGTGAGCTTTGCAGTCTGGGGGTAGGGCTGTATGTGTGCATGTGAATGTATGTATATGAAGTGAAATGATTTGTGGTCTGATGGTGCTGCCTGGTGTTTTTAATGGGCTTTTTAAAAAAAGTTTTTATAGGAGATGTGGTTCTAAATGCCCTTTTCTCTGCGACAGGTATGCCTTTGGTCGTCAGTCTGACTCCCGACAGGTAACCAGGTGTGTTGCTGCTCTCATGGCTTTGACAACCCTGCGAGTGTTCCCTGTTGCTGTGGTCACCATCCTGGCAGTGCTGGCGTCGTCTGCAGAGGAGCACGAGTGGCACTTTGATCCAGGTGGGATGTCATCTATACATGTGTAGAGCAGAAAACATTGTGTCCTCAGTTTGAATTTGTTTTTGTTTGTGTCCTACTTTGTCCCCCAAACTCAGACATGATTGCATTTTCAAACCTGTTACCCTCTTCCTCTCCTTGGGCACAGCAAACGCCTTCCCCGCTGCTCTGAAATTCTCCTCACATTCTCAGATCAGTCAGCCTCATTCTCCATCCACTATCAACAGGCTATCCTGTGTCCTCTCCCTGTCTGCCAGCCAGTTGTTTGAAACAGGAGAATAAGATAGCTAGGCAACCCCCCCCACCCCACCCCCCACCCCAACCGCCAGCTTGTCAAGACCGCTAATGCACAAGCAGATCGTGAAAGTGTCAATCAAAATGTCGGAGAAGGGAATGCATGAGGAGTTAGTGAATGTGTGCCAGCCAGGTGTAACCAGAGGAGAGTGTCTGCAGGGCGGCCAAATTTTGGACCGGAGCAGCTGGTCTGTGAATAGGAGAAAATCTGTAACTGTCATTACTGCCTTAATTATACATTTAGTATTTGTTTAATTCATTAATTATTCTTGAAATGATCTCCCTGCTGCCAGCATGTGACATTTAAGCAATATTTAAGCTGATATAAAACAAAAAAACCCAGCAAACATTTGAGTAGATTTATGAGTTTTTGCATGAAGTTGCCTAAAGTGTACCCAAAGTACAACTGAAACAAGTAGTCGGAATTATTAAACATGATATTTGCATGGGCGGTATCTTGATTAGCATTGCTCTGGATAGCAAAACATACTCTAGCTGTGCTGTTCTGTCCTGGACAGTCTTTTGGTGCCAGAAGATTTAAATCTGTGGTGGACCTGATTGGATGCAGGTAAACAGTCCACATAGTTTTTAGTTTTTTTGTTAAGTATCTGTGTTCATAAGAAATCACCGGTGCAGGGGAAAGGAAATCTTGGCCCAGATATCTGCTGGCTTCACTGAAAGTAAAAATCAGGTGAGATGACTAGCCAATGAGTTCCCAGATTTTGTTTGTCCAATGCTTTAATTTCATGATTACCAGACACCTGAAAAACTGAGAATATCTCCAACATCCTGAAAAATTAAGAAATTGTAACAAACAACTTCAACTAAAACAGAGAAGGGTAAAGAGAGTAAAGTTTGTGGCAATTGCTTCGTTTAGTTTTTTGGTGCAGGCTTTGAAATAAAGTGCACATCTTACCAGTGGAGTACCAGAGACCCAAAATAGAATTGAACAGGTAATGGCTAACAGTAACACAGCCAGTGTGAGTCCTTGAAAGGCCTGATGGTGTTTTTGATAAACTGAATATTTGATTTTAGTCATTTGTGTCTGCATCTCCTGCACTGACTGCTTTTTAGCTTTCAAATCCCATTAGACAATGGATTGTTTTTCCCATAGACTGTATATAAAGGATGGCCTGAATCACCAGGGCATTACTCGCTGATTTGTGATGTCTCGTTTAGAAGCTTTGGCTGGAGCCATCTTAGTTTTGTGAAACCATACATCTCAAATAATATAATAATAATAATAATAATAATAATAATAATAATAATAATAATAATAATGGATTGCATTTCTATAGCGCTTTTTCGGGACCCCTCAAAGCGCTTTACAATGAACAGAGGAGTCTCCGTCCCCTGTTGCCAATGTTTCTTCCATCTTTTATGTACATATTTTTATAAATATATCCTTTTCTTCTTGATCTTACGTTTTCTTGAGCTCTCGGTTGAAGTTTAGCTGCTGGTAGACGGCGATAGACCACGATCAGGGCAAACATTGTTCTCTGAAAGTAAAGATTCTTTTCCAAACAGTTTTCAAGAAAGACTTCTCTGATGGTCTCTGACACATAAGATTAAGCTCGTTCTGGTTGTGCTTCTCTTTTTATTATTTAACTGACAGAAAAAATTATATAGTAAAAACTGAAGAGGAGTGATTGGTATTGGAAAAAGGTTATTATTTACAGCTCTAATTAAAAAAATTGTTTTGGGAGGAGTAATCGCCTGTTAAATGACTGTTTGATTTATTACTTAATCATATCCGTGAATCTAGATAAATTAACAGGCTGTGTAGTGCAATAGAGATGCTCGCATTTTGTCTTGTTGAAATGATTAAATCAAGCTTGGCAGTGTGAGCAGCAAGGTTTGGTGCATGCGCTAAAGTTTAATGTAAGATGACAGACAGAGAAAGTGAAGCCAGAGGACACAGCGGGGCAGAGACGAGAGAGTGAGAGGTGAAAAGACTGCAGATGGCGGGCTGTTGACTGGCGATGTGGTATAATGATGATGATGTAATGAAATGGGCACCTGTCCTCAGGGTGTGGATGAATTGTGTGTGTGTGTGTGTGTGTGTGTTGCGTCCGTTGGGAGGTTTTAGGGTTTGTCATGCGGCCCAACATTCCTGTTCACTGAGTCAATGACAGAAACTGAGTTAGACGCCCACCCAACCCCCGCCTCTTTATGTCACCCTCAGCCAACCCTGCATATCGCTGTCAGTAACCCCTTTCCACTTTATCACTGCCCAACACTCCCGCAGCCTCTCACCCCCTCACCTCGTCCTCAGATAGCGCCATCGTTGGGTAATCCCTGCCTGGGACCGCGCTATCTGGATCGGTTGATAATGCTGCCGCTGGAGCAGAGCCGGTGCAGATATCTGAGACCTGTCTGTGTTCATTCCATCGCCCTTCGTTTCTTTCTCGCTTTAGTTCTCTCTCTGCAAATGCCCAAGAGAAACAGGATCACTGGAGCCCTAAGGAGGTGGCTTTGTGCGAGCTGGAGAGCTGCATGGAAAGACAAAAGGGACTGAAGAAATGGGAAAGGTGTATTCTCAGAGATGACAGGTCACAGTATTTCACAGCGGGTGGCCTCATAAGCTGTGAGCATAAACTTGGAGGTGCATACGGGTATTACTGGCAGTCCGTCTAATGAAGTCACTTGTGACTAGTCAGAGACGTATTAAGTGACGGTGACATTACGCATTGCATGAACAGTACCAACGGACATTAAAGCAAATAAAAGCAAAGGTAGGAGCGTTACATTTTTCCCCTTCCACTCACTGTCTGTGTGAGTTATGAAGCATAAAGTCCGGAAGTTTTCCCAGAAATGACATAACAACATTATGCTCCGTGACCAATGATGACCACTCATGCTCTAATGGAAATATTAAATTTCCCCTGGACATGTGCTCCACACGGAGGAGAATTTTTCTCATATCTTTATCCGGCCTCTGTCTTCCTCTCCTTCTCTGTCTCTATCTCCCTCAACCCTTCCCTTACAGCTCAGTGTCGTTACGCCCTGGGGATGGAGGATGGCACCATCCCAGATTCTGACATCACTGCCTCCAGCGCCTGGTCAGACTCCACAGAGGCCAAACATGGAAGGTGGGAAGTGTGTGTCTGTGTGTCTGTTGTACCTGGAGTTCAAAGGTTACTCTCAAATACCTAAGCACATTTCCACAAACACAAACTTTTGTCTAAAATCTGTAGTTCTTCTTCCGCTTATGCTACAGTCACAACAAAAGTGATCTTTTTGCCTTTTAAATGGTTACTCTGAAGATGGCCGCAGTCAGCTGAGAGAGCAATAAAACAGCAATAAGATGAACTCAATGTGCAGCTGAAGGTGATCAAATCTGTTGCAATCTACAGAGACAGAAATTCACAATACCTGTTTAGATTCAGAGTCGAGCCAGAACCTCAAAGAAAATGCAAAATGGGCATCAGTAACCAGTATACAACCAGTTGGCAACCAGTTGCACTGAGTAACAGTAAGAGACATATTGCAGATGAGTTTCTGACTTGGATTGATTACAGTGTGTTGAATATGTTTGCATTTATGAATTAGATGTAAGTTACTTTCAAACCTTTGCCAGTCTTTCTGACGTTCTGACTGCAATTGTTTGGAGACAGGTTGCCTCCCACCATGCAACCTGTGCAACTGCCTTGTGATTGAAAGCTGGTCGCCACAACCACCTGCAGTCACCAGACATCTACAGACTTTTCCAAGTTGCAAGCAGGTTGCCATCCCGTTTTTAAAGAAGAGTTTTTGAAGAGTTATGCTTGAATTCTGCTTCAGCAAGAAATCCACTTCGTGACTTGATGATGTAACCGGAAACCCCTCTAACCCCACGTTGTAACCTCCAATGTCAGTCAGACTCAGTGAGGGCTGCATCGACCCAAGATGAGTTGCGTTTCTCTAAAAAGGTGCATGCCGGGTTACGTGGAAAGTTATAACGCAGGGTTAAGAGCGGTTTCTGGTTACGACGGCTGAAAAACAGTTTTCAACAGCAGTGATGTCACCGTGCACCAACACACACACCGTTGGGTTCACATCTGCATCAGAGCAACTAAGTGAAGGTTTCAGGGGATGATAAATTGCTTGCTTTTTGTCCAAGTGCTATACTCTGTTACTATTAGAAAGTAAAAAATGGCAGATTTACAAGGGTTTTTAGGACGGCAGCAGCGACTCGACTTATTTTGGATGTGTGCTGTACAGTAATTAAATTCAGAAGTTCTTTTCCTATTATTCCTGGCTGTCACCGCTTTGATGTGGTGAGATAATACAGCTCAGACAGCAGACATCACCATGCAGTGAAAGTGTAAGAGTGACAAAATGAATACAGACTTGATGTTCGCTGTGACGGATTACGTAACTCGAATAACTTCTCAGAGCATGCGATTTGATTTTCACACCGTATTGAGATCAAAAAGAACAATTAGACGCCTGGAGAAGTAGGGAAAAATGCTAATGGATGGTTTGAGAGCAGAATGATTAGGGTTGATGTGAGGTGTAATGGATTGACGCACGCAAAACCACAGGTGTGGTGCTTCTAAAATTGGGTTGCTTTTTCTTTCCAAGCCAGCCACGGGAGAAAGCTTCTTATAAAGAAAACATAATCACCTCTTTGAATAGCAGCACCGACTGGGATCTCAGCTGGTTTCTACTTGATAGGGCGGATTTAATAGCCTGGTAGCGCCCGTCTGAATTGCCGCCCACATTTCTGATTTGTTCAGCGAATCGTATACAGAGTCTTTAAGTGCAGCAAAATGGTAATTGGGCCCAATTATCAGGCTGCGTTATCATCTCTTTCAGGAGTCAAGATGTCACGCTGGTCACTTGTCATACTCTGTAAAAGAGCTGCTGTTGTATTTAAACTTGCTGAGCAAAATTGAAGCGATCTCTCTTCCACAGGAATGAGATATTCCAGTGCTCATGCCAGGCTGATGTGCTGTCTTATTTTCAGTCTGTTGGCACCGTGCTAAAGTAATTTTTAGCAGGTTTATTAGATTAAGGTGGAAGATGATAGTTTGTGTGTGTCTTCTTAAAACCTACTTGGTAATTAGATCACCACCTTATCTGTCTGGCTGTAAGGTCTGCAACATGTTACCGCCACGTGTAATCTGTGGGATCGTGCATGTGTGTGTTTGGGTTCACTTGCCTCCATCAGCTTGCTGGGTTGGGTCTCTTGGCAGAGCGTCTAACCATGTGGAAATGATTATTAGTGCAGCCTCTTTTTAAGGCACATCAGGGAGATCCAAAAAGAGAGAAAACAGAGAGAGCAGCGGACATGAAGATTTAAAAAAATAAATAAATAAAATAAGTGTGAGGTGGATCGCTGCAATGGCGTGCTGAAAGGTAGGGGGGAACTTAATCTGAAAGCAGGGTTTTTGAGGGAGGGTGGTGTGTGGAGGGAGAGATGCAGAGCTGGTAGGTGATTACTCTTGGCCAGTGGAATACCAGCTTATTGGTTGGAGTGAGAGAGGAAATGATGGAGGGAATGAGTGAGCTGTGAACAATGGGAGACGAATGAAGAGTTGGCTGGTATTTAGGGAGGAATCAAAAGACAGACACACAGTGAGACGGGAGAAAAATGAGTTACTTGGCAGAGCGCTGTTCTGTAATGTTATCCATGCTGGCTGGTGCACGCTAGCTCTCCCTCCTCATCCTCTCTCCATTAGAGGACACTTGGTGGAGCCCTAATGTGTTGATATCATCTTGTGGTTCCCAGCAGCATGATCTCACCCGCTGAGGGGAGAACGGGAGTGATTAAAGTCCAAGCATGGCTGTCAGTGCGACCGAGTTGATCCAGTGATTTGTTTTGGTGGTCTGAGCAGCAGCTTTCATTTTGAGAGAAGCCCCACGGTGGTCAGAGCGCGGTTGTGGCCTGGCGTCTGTTCCAAAGCTCCTCGGTACGAGTCGGAGTCGCACACAGCCAAATTTGTGGTCGTCGTGCGGCTGCTCCGCGGTGCTGCTATGAACTTTTCTTCTCAGGGTTAGGGTTTGGGCTGAGTGAAAACCTTTGGTGCGTGTGTGGTCGTGGCAGGCCTGCGAGCAAAGATTGGTCCTGACGCTCGACACCACACAGATCTTGTTGTGAGGTTTGAAGAATGTGGAGGAGCCGGTAATTTTCACTCTGCTCCTTTCATCTCGTTTCCTCTCTTCATGAGCCGCTTGTGTTCTCTGCTTTTTCCATGAGGTTGGTTAACTAAACTAAACGGAGTGCGCAAAAACATTTCAAGATAAAAACTAGACTTTTGAAAACTGAAACCACATTCTAGACAAATAAACAAACTCTAATGCAAAATACATAAATATATATATGCATATAAAAACTATATATAAAAACTGAAACCAACATTTTTAAACACTGAAAGCAGGAAATTCACTCTGGACCCTAAAGTGAAATTAAAAACAGATTCAACATCAACTAAAAATCAATATACAGTAATAACAGGGCTCTGCAGGTTTTCTCAGTCTCTCTGTCTTGAGCCATTTCCAGTTTTTATGCATCTTTTTCTCTTTTTCAGAGAGTGTTGTCATATTTATATGTGAATGTTTGGCTGCTGTAAAATCCGATTTGTGCTGGTGGAGGACTGGACTGTTTGTGCTGAATTCTCACTTGTACCTCTGCACACTGCCGGCACTCGGGGTTTTGATGCAGTCTGCCGGTAGTCATGTTTCTATCTGCGTGCGAGTGTTTGCGTGTGGGACTGGGATTTCGTGAGCTTACGATTTGTGTTTTCGCTTTAAACAACTTGCAGTTTGTTTTCCTTTACTGTTATCTGACATTATCATCTCTCTCTATCTCCGTCTCTTTCTCAGGTTGAGTACTGGAGAGGGGGACGGAGCGTGGTGTCCATTAGGATCCGTGTTCCCCAGCGGATCAGAGTACCTTCAGGTGGGATGCTCATCTTTTTCTGCTCTGATATGCAGGTGCACTTATTGCTCAGTACGGCTGCTGGTTTGGTGAAAGGTATTGATTGATATTTAATGATTAACAAGGTCTGAGTGCATTTGTAACCGTTATAAAAGTCTGTTCAATAATTCAGACAGATTTTTACTTTGAGGTGGTTTTACAGAAGCTATAAGGTTTCGTTGGGCATAATAATAAAGTGCAAATATACTGTTTAAACATTTAGGAAAAAAAATGTGGAGTCTGCGTTTTCTCCTTGTGCATGTGCGGTTTTTTTTCTTCTTCCAGGAACTCTGGTTTCCTCCCACAGCTACAAACATGAATGAATGTGAATGCGAAGGTTGCCTTTCTCTCTGTGTTAGTCCCTGTGATGGACTGGTGATCCGTCCGGGCCATACACAGCATCTCACCCATCACAGTTAGGATAGACTCCAAAGGTTAAGAAATCGGGTGGATGGATGTTTGTTACAGTTGTGCAAAAAGTGCAACAAAGATAGGATTTTATTTTGCCAGTCGTTGTGTTTGTTACCTCTGGGCAGAAGCAGGGTCGCTGTTTTCCTTTTTCTTCTCCTAATGCATGCGTGTGTCACTCCCAGCTTTTAGTAGATACTGAAAGACAGATAAGATCTCTTTATGCTCTTCATGAGTTCTCCTTTCTATCTTTAAAAATCATTGAAATTGCAGTGGTGAAGAAGCTCTTAACTGTAATCCTACAAGAACACATATTTGTCAGTCTAGACCGCGCTAATCATCTTTTCTCTACATCAAGGTCATCGATATCCTCCCAAATCAGCTCTTTGCATTCTGAGCACACACTTTTTAGACTATCGTAAGCATATGAAAATAAGTCCTAAAATATATTGAAATTGAACAATATGAGTAAATGTAGGTGAGTTTGGAAGCATCCCAGTACTTTTAAATCTTGTTGGCATTTCCAGCTTTCTGAGTGACATACGTTATGATCATCTGTCATCTGTAGATTGACCTGCGCAGACTCCACTTCCTGGCTCTGGTCGGCACTCAAGGTCGCCACGCTGATGGGCACGGTCAGGAATTTGCACGCAGTTACCGACTCCGCTATTCCCGAGATGGAGAGAAATGGATCACCTGGAAGGACCGCTGGGGCCAAGATGTAAGTGGGATTTTTCTCACGTCCTCGCCTTGATTACAGATGAACTGGATCCCTCTGTTTCTGTCACGCCTGGTAAACAAATGGAGCGAAATAACAGTTTGAATGTCATTAAATGAGCAAGTGGGGTGTCAACACAAGAAACGTACTGCTGAGGGCGACTCCATTATTGATAGGATACGACTTAATATCCTGGGGCTGTTGAGTATAAATGAAGTGTTAATCACAGCTATCTGTATAATTCATTTGCATTTGATTTACTTATTATTCATTGTGAAGTTGAGCAGTTTGGAACTAAGCCAAGCTTCCGGCTGAACAATGCAACGAATGCATGTGCAGAGTTTATATTCTTTTAAAGCCTCTATTATTGCATCTGTTGAATATTTGATTTGGTGATACATGGTACTCTGTGTTTTGTACCACTCTTACATGGCAGCTTGGGGATTACAAACTCCGACAACAAAATGTTTAAGGAAGGTTACACTGTTTGGCTCTCACTTGCATTTATTATTCTGGACCTTATATTGACACACAACAAATATTGAGAAACTGCAAACCGAAGTAATTTTTTTTGCGTTAATGTGTTTCATCTAAAAACAGCCTGCGGCTCTAACCTCTCAAATCAATCATTCTTTGCACCTTTATGTATTAAAGAAAAAGTTCAGTCGGTTCATTTCAGCTCCTCTTGGATTAACAAATTCAGAAAATGCCCTCTGAATAAAATCTGGGCGCCTTAAGGTGTGGATTTATTCAACCTTACAGTTATTAGCAGAGGCGAACAAAATGCTGTGTGATTGAATATTTGAACTGCTCTCCCCTAGGTGGTGTCTGGTAATGAGAACACCTATGATGTTGTGCTGAAAGACCTCGGACCTCCCATTGTGGCTCGCATGGTGCGATTCTACCCCCTCGCCGACCGGGTTATGAGCGTTTGTCTTCGGGTGGAGCTCTATGGCTGCCTTTGGAATGGTGAGTGTGTATGAGCGTGGATTTGATGGACAACGTCCCCGATTTTACGAACACTCGCTTTGTCTGTGTTAGGCAATGCGTGCCCTCCAGTTTAGATAAAATATTTCATATGGTGAAGATGGCTTAGCTGGCTGTTGTCCCAGATTTGATCCTGTATCAGATGGTAATGATCACAAGTGTGTGGGTTGTTTTTTTTCCATGCATTCCATACATCGAATTGAGGCATTCAAATTTACAGCCTTTGTGGGATTTGGCCAAATAAAAGAAGCCCCATATTGATGAATGGTGTTGGTCTCCATGTTTGCTGAAGCACAACACTGACTCACTGAGTATTTATGTCTCCTATCCTGCCCCACCCACCTCCCTCAGATGCTCACTGGGTTGTCAGTAAATCACAACTGCCACTGGCACTAAAAGACCAGTTCCCGGTCTGTGTCTTCAGGGACACCATCCCTCTGAAATATGCTTGAATGTGGCTTTCGGCTCTTTTCCCTTTTCGTTTTTCCTACAGGCTGGAGATTATGCAGAATCTACACAATGTGATGCTGCCTCTCTAAAGTCTGATATGGAATGAAATAAAAGGTCAAATTGCACATATTTGACCTTTTATTTCATTCCATATCAGATTTTAGAGAGGCAGCACAATGTCACCCCATTATTATTCCTTAGCTTTAACTTTGGACCTGCTTGGCTCTCAAGCACTCGCACACTGGTACCTGCAAATACTCACATCTAAAGACACATGTTTATGTTCAATCAGGGTGTGCTGCACATATGTTATGTGAAGAATTGTGTTTATTTTGGGTAGCAAAGCACCGGGCTGGAGTCAGCGTTACTGACGTCACCTCTGTTCTCAGGGAGTGGGCTGATTAGGTGTACATTAGAGGCAAGGAGGCTCGAGTTCCGCTGGTGGATGGTGACTGGGCCAAGCAGGCCCGAGAAGCTGGCCTTTTAGTTTGTTTTACTGCTTGAAATCCAGCTGTAGCAGTTCTTCCCTGCAGCTGGGATTTCTGTTGGCTCTGTCCATGTTGAACTACTCACAATGAAAACGGGAAAAAAAATGCTTGTTTCAAGGACCTCTCAACTAATATTTCTTCCCGTCTTGCCGTGTTTCAGATGGGTTGAAGGCTTACACAGCTCCAGTGGGTCATGTCATGCAGCTGCCCGGCATGTCTGTGTATCTCAACGACTCCACCTATGATGGGAGCACGGAACAAGGGTAAGACGTACATCTGCTCCGAGCATCTTTTCCATTTTCATTTTTATGCACAAGTATGCTGGATTTCCATAAACGCCTGGATTTCGCTTTAATGGAAATGTGCAGGCATGGCCTCGTTTATAAATCACGGCACTGCAGCGGCAAATGTGAAATATGATCATGACAACAATTCACACCGCATTAGTGACACCCAGAAATGTGGGGTGAAGCGCTATCATGATGATATTTGTGGCTTCATCAATGGAGTAACAAAAACTGTGCTTATCACATCTGCTAGCTCTGAAGCCAAATCCTCTCATGAGGTTTATCCAGTCGGCCTAATCGAAAGGGAATGACATTATTTTCTTTAGTTGTTCGGGGATTTGAGGCATGTTTCCTGGCCGTGAGGTTTTTGGTAGGGAGCCATGGAGGGGGGGAAATGGGGGTGGTGTCCACCCTTGCGTGGGCTGTGCGCTTAATGGGGCTGAAATGTTTTGTTAGCCAGTGATGTAGCACTTTTGATGTAATCCAGACGCTCCCGTAGCAAAACGCACGGGCGAGGGCTCATATGGTCGGCAGTGGGGGGAACTGTTTGGGGATCCAGTTCTGTTGCTTAGTGTTTGCTGTTTGCTGAGGTGTGTGTTTGTAGGGGGAAAACGAAGTGGGGTTAAGGTTTGTGTTTGAACTTGTGTTAGTGTGTGTGCATCCTGGTGCACACAGCTTTATTTCTGCTTTAAATGGTAAATGTACGGGTCCTTACAAAGCACTTTCTTTTCTTACTGAGCTCTAAAAGCCACACTCAGACACACAATTGGTGCTTTATTCTGTGCCTTTATACACTTTTTCTCTCTCTTTTTTTCTTTTAACCTCTGGTGCGCGCAAAAGCCAATTTGGGGTTCAGTAGCAATGCAATAAGTGCCCGAGGACACTTCAACACTTTGCACTACCTCTTTAGCTACAGCTACCTGTTGCTTGTTTGTGTGCAGGATACAGTTTGGAGGGCTTGGTCAGCTGTGTGACGGTGTCCTGGGAGGAGACGACTTTACAAAGACTAAGGAGTTGAGGGTGTGGCCTGGGTATGACTACCTGGGCTGGAGCCGGGAAACCCTCGGGCAAGGCAGCGTGGATATTGAGTTCCACTTTGAGAAACCACGAGTCTTCCACCACATGCAGGTAGGCACTCGAAGTTGTGCTTGTGTGCAGTAGTGCGTGTATAAATCTGTGCAGGGCGTTGTTATCTCTGCAGATAGTGTAAATCAGAGATGCCGTTGCGGCTAAAAGCGATAGTCAATGGTCTGTGCCTTGGAGGAGATCCACCTTGTGAGAATGATCATCTTTAGAAATCGTCACTCATTTTATCGCAAACCAGTTTTTTATGTGTTTAGATCATCTCATATCAGGTCACATTTCAGTGCATTTCCTGTGTTTTTGTTTTGGGTGAATGGTTAAGAGGACATGGCAGGACTTTGTTCATGGAGATGTGAAACTGCCATAGTAAATGAAAGAGAGTCGGTAAATATCATTAAAATCTACATTTTTACAGTTTAAAATTGAACATAGACCTTGACTTATTAAAGAAAATGTGGCATAAATGGTTTCCATTTACTTCCTCCTGCTCTCCCCTGTTTATTCACACGTCCATGTATTAATATTAATTTAAGAAATACTCATTTATTTATGGATTTATTTCTGTATTGTTTTTTCTTTGCGTGTATTCCCGCTGGTAGAAAACGAATAGCTTTGTTCTGGCTGGTGCAGTTACACTTTGAATAATCCCCCCTTTATAAGCAGAAATGCATAAAGAACGAACACAAAAATAAATACATTTTGGGGAATAAATATGAGGAAAATACAAAGGAAAAATCATACATGTATAAACAGGGCAATCAGTACCAGGAGGGAAAGGAACACAGGAGCTTATTAAAACTGAGATTTCTCTCTATATATAACAGTTAAATTGATTGGTGCATTTAAGATCATATAAATGTATTTATGTAGTTGATATTTATTTTTTTGGCAGTTAAACCCTCCACAGTTTCCATCCAACAGGAGTCTCTTTGTCTGTGTGATACATTTCAAAGCACGGCTCAGTAAATGGGGCGTCTTTGATGCATATCATCCTTTTCAGCTTAAAATGAAGATCTTTTTTTTTCTAACTGTCCGCCAAAAAAACCCTCCAAAACAACTTAAGTTGAGAAAACCAGACAGCAGTCGAATCAAACTTTCTTTTTTATGGGCTACAGTCTAAACGTTCGAAGCACCTCGATGCGTCCAGCTTCTCGAAGGCACAAAAATGTTAACTTTTGTTAACTGCTCTGTGTCTGTCTTCCTGTCTTCCTGTGTTATGAACAGGCCATTGACTTGACAAAGAAGTATTTGTAATTAATACATTGTTTTGGTTGATTAATTATCTCATTAGCCCAAAACAATCATGTCCCATTTCTCCATCTGATGAAACTGCTTAGAAATTCCTTTGTCTCCAAGCAGCTCGGGCCCTAAAACGAACTCCATCAGCACCGTTATGTGTCTGCGTGTCTCTCTTTTTAAACAGCACTAAGTTCCTTTATCTGCAGCGTCAGGAAGCAACATTTTTACTGGAATAGCTCTGCAGCCATTTAATTATTTTGAATGTGCCATTGTTTATGATGGGACAGTGCATCAGTGCTCGTCTCTCTGGGAGCCACCAAATTGCATCACAGTCTGTTTGTGCGTCTGTGCGGCTTTTGGGGTTAGTTTGTGGAGCAATGAGGGGGATAATGGTGTGAAGCAACCCAGTTTGAATTATAACTGTGTTGTCTCATTGGACGCGGACTGGAATGTCGGTTTGGGTGAGAAGCACCATATACATCTCTGTGGATTGAACAGCCTGCATGCCTTAAAAAGGGCACAAGTAATTACTTTAAAGTCTCCTGACAGTGACTGAACATTTTTTGAATCTTTATTTTCTTTTTCCACGTGTTTTTCCACAGTTTACCTCTGTTACCTTTTAAAAATCTCTCCCAGCGGTATTCGTGGTGTTTTTCCTACGCTTATCCTGTTTTTCTTGCCTTTCCCCCAGTCGTTTTCATACACTAACCTCAACTGACACGCAGCGTTACACTAGCCTGCCCGAACGGATATGTCCGACACACAGGTCAAATAAACAAGGAGAGGGAACCTGAACCTGATTCTGGCTTGACTCGTCTCTGAAGACCGCACTTCCTCAAACTGTGTTTAATAAGAGAAATCTGTCCTTTGACATTTTGTCAGCCATAACCTGCACTTCTTACACATTTTCTAAAGTTTCTGTTCTGTTCTTTGGGCCTTTTTGTCCAAGATTTTTGCCCGTGCATGTGGACGTAGACAAATATATCCCTTGATTTCTTAACGTGTGTCTTACATTAAGCTTTTGCAGCTGCATTCCCTGAAGGAGTAGTAAATTTCCTTATTTCTGTTGACTTATCAGAGCTCTACCTCTACCACCAGCTTCCAGTGCATACCCACACACCCCATTTTGTCCCCTTTCCAAACAGAAACACTTGCACGCCGTGTGTGTGTGAGAGAGACTTAACACGTGGATTAGGTTAGAGCAGCTGGCCTTTCAGTGTGTAAGGTTTACAGCTAACCTGTCAGAACAGCCTCTGCTCTCTAAGAGGGGATTTTTTTTTTCTATCTCGTTCTTAATTTTCAGTCTCTTAGATCTATACTTTTGACCTCAGTTGACCAACCTCCATCTTCCCCCACATCCTCGTCTCTTCTTGTCAAGCTCCTCTTTCCGCTTCCAGCCACAACGACTCCTCGTATATTAATTCAGCTTTTATGGATTCTTCCGTCTTTGGCCTTTCCCTGCTTGTAAAACAGAGAAGATATATCCTCTATTCTCTTCTCTTCTGTCATACACTTTCTTTTCTTCTACCCTCCTTCTCTCCTCCTGTGTTCTAATTTTGTTAATTTGCAGCCCGGCTCTGCTCTAAGTCGTGCCAAAGCAATTATGGCTCAACAGAAAGAGAATGTGTCATTAATTTTGTGTGTTAATTTAATCTCTTCCTGCCTTTCCGCGGATAATGAATGACAAAGGTCTAAAGGTTTTCCAGATATTTCCATGAGCTATAGGTAGTGAAAAGATTTTGTAACTGATTGCAACTTTTTCTTTCTTTTTTTGCTTCTCTGCACTCACACAATTTTCTCCTTCCTCTAGGTGCACAGTAATAACCGTCACACACAGGGTGTCAGAGTTTTCAGCAAAGTGGAGTGCCTTTTTAAGCCTGGCATCCTCCAGCCATGGTCCTCTCCTGCCCTCACCTTGCCTGTGCCCCTCGAGGATCTAAAAGACCCCTCGTCACGACCCATCTCTCTCCCACTGGGCGGCCGGCCGGCTCAGATCCTCCGCTGCAAATTCTACTTTGCCGACCGTTGGCTGCTCATCAGCGAGATATCTTTCCTCTCTGGTAGGAAACAGAATTGAGTTTGTCCATTTTTTTCATCTGTGAGATGTGTATTTTAGCCACTCTGGCAGGCGGTTATTGCTTCTATAGACGCTAGGCGCTTACGTCACACATATCCTAGCAACTTGCACTATCGTGGAAGTCAAGCTGAGATTTGGTTTTGTCTAGGGAAAGGCTAAATATAGATGGCACCAAAACAAAAAGCCAAAAAATACCGACCTGTGAGAGATTGGATTTTCATCCATGCTACAGCAATCAGCTTTCCTCAGGTGTTCAGTGTAAAATTTAAGTAAAGTGGAGCTGCTGTGGCTTTTAGAGTGAAGCTTTCAGCCTTTTAACTGATCAACATGATCAGCATTTGAGAGTCCTCTTTTGGACATGAACAGAAAAATCATGCTATTCTCTGAGACATTATCAGTACTTTCCTATTCAGAATTTTAAAAACCCAAAGCAGCCCATCTGTGAACATAATTAGCGTTCATTCTTTTCTACCTGATCTAAAACACTATTTTTAAAAAAGGGACTATTTTCCCCTCCATCTGTTGTCTTCATTATCTGTGTCTAGGTTCCAACAATCAGGCGCAGCATGAAGGCGAACAGAGAAAGATGAGTTTCATGCCTATCTGAGTCAAAGTCGGATAGAGGACTCCTCTGCTCTCAGCTTCAGATTACTGTGACTAATTAAGCTGTCTTTTCTAGTTAAAAACACTGTCAGGTGTAGTTGGATAAGAATCAGCCGAGTTATCTCACCAAACTCAGGTGGCTCAGATCAGTGGACCCAGCAGTGGCCTGACACGTCTTGCTGCTGGACTCGAGCCAGACTGGTGATAAATGACCAAATGAGGTTTGGTTCAAACGTCTGACACGTAAAGAAAGGTCGCACGAAGTCTGTAACGGACTTTATTCACAAAACTACCGACAAATGCAGCTGTATGCTGTGTTAGTTAGGGCTGGCTCACATCTGGCATCACAAAGCGGTCGGCCTGGTTGATAACCTGTTACTCAACTATCCACCGGGCTAGCATTGCTGGCTTAGAGGTAATTTCAGAGTCAGATGTTCCTTACACCCTCTAATCACGTATGTCTACAGTCTATCTCTCACATTAGGGGGTCCATATAAACATTCGGCGCTCATTCATTCTGCATTCAGCAGCTGAGAGTATGCTCAGAGCTCCTCTGCTGTCAACTTTCACAAACCGAACTCCTTCCAGCTCCCCGGTCGACTCCTGCATTAACATTTAGTCATACGTGAGCTACAAGACCGAGATGCTGGCTGTGTTGTGCAAACAAAGCAGAGTATGTTATTTGATTACCTGCCGAGGGTTAGTGAGCTAACACAATCAGTCATGCTAATCGATAAGGAAAGGATCAGTTCCCAGTCAAAAACAAGGTAATTAAATCCAATGAAATGAATTGGCTTTCTCTGGAATAACAACCAGCTGTGACCACAGTCACTGTTTCCTCACAGCTGAGGGCTACCAGAAGGTGTGCTGCGTCACACAAAACCCTCTAAACACATAAAACATGATTTATTTTCATTAAATTGACTTCTCCCCCTCCCCTCTGTCTCTTTTTGGTTATTCAGAGCCGTTTGAGGAGGATGTCACAGACACTGATTTATTTCCTCCAAATATTCCCAAGATTCCTGGCACCAAATCATCTCCTCCTCCTGTTAATGTCACCTCCTCTGCTCCCACATCGAGCCGCGGTGCCTTCAATTCCACTACCGGGCCTACTGGTGAGTCCTGCGCTTCCCCTCTATCCCTCTGCTCATCACCCCAACATTTATCTCCCCTCTCACTCTTTCCACTTACCATTCCTTCTCTGTTGTCTCCTTTTATCACCTGCCGTGCTCTTTCATTTACCCCTCCGTGGTCCATGCTGCGCTCTACCACATCTCTAATTCCCCTGATCTCTCTATCATCTCCTATCTCTTATTTTCCAGTTGCCATGAGTGTAAGCATGTCGGCAGTGCATCTGTGTCATGCGTATGAAGCAGATCCAGAGGCATGCAGCGCCAAAGGAGGCACGTGTTTGACTGGCCTCTGTCGTCATCACGAGCTCTGAAATTTCTTTGCCTGAACCTCTGTGCCCGATCCTTATCTAACACAGTGTGTTGTATTTAAAGGAGAAATCAGGCTTAAAATTAAAGGTCAATTGTTTCATTATGTTTTTTTTTAATAACTTTAAAGATTGCTGTATCGGAGTAAAAGAAAAAAGGCAGAATTCTGCTTTCCAGGACTCTTTTTTTTTTCCTCTGCTCATCACTCTCTTCTGAGTCTCCATCACTTTTCTTCTCATGCCTTCCTCCTTTGTCCATCCCTCGCTCCTCCAGAACCCCCCACCACCACCACCACCGCTGTCACGATGGACACCACTGGTAACTGGACGCTTTCAGGTGAGAGGAAAAAAAGAGAAGAGGGGATGATCAGAGGGGTGGGGAAGCTAACTCCATCCACTCTGGCCCTCCTCCAACATCTTAAAACTGTCCCATTGCTCGGTAGAGAGTATGAAGTATAATGGGAGAAGGATTACAGGGGCAGTCTTTGGCACCGGGCTCTCTCCCCTGGGTTTGAAGATATACAGCTGGAGGAGAAAACACTAACCGAGCTATAGTAAAATTTATTTATGTATGAATAACAACTGGGCTTCCTGTGGTCTCACAAACTGCATGTTTTTCGGGAACTGGCTCTAGTCTCCACAGCTAAACAATAACAGGCTTTTTAGAAAGCTGGAAATGGTTTTCTGTGGCGTGTATGCTGCTTTGTCCTCGTTACTGGCTGTGGTTGAAGGGCTTTGTTTGGGTTTATTTATTACCCGCATGGTGTTGAAGTGACAGACAGAAAGGGGCCGTCTTCTGCTCTGACATTGTAATGTATCAATTGGTGGTAAATGTGCGCGCATTAGCGTGGGCGCAGGTGTGTGTTTGTTGATGATATGCATTTATGTGCGCACATCCACGGAAATGCGTTATGCACCATATTGCATGAGTTTCTCTGTTGCCTGTAAGGGTTTGTTTATGGGCAAAAGTTTACACTAAACTGTACCGAGGAAACTCTTTCATTCATCTTTCAAATTACACGCCACATTTGACCTTCAAAGGAGAAGAAATAGCTGCTTGATTCTGATTAATAGTTGACTTTAAAGCGCTGCATAAAGCCAAACAGTGTTGACATACTGTTCTCACAGCAGCGGGCTCTGAGAAGCTCTCTGGTATGAGCGGGCATACTAAATGCATTCTCACACAGGCAATCCCTATCAGATGCTTTGTAAGCCTGATGAAACCGCGACCTCAGTGAGAGCGTGACTGTGCCGAAAGAGCAAATCCTCGCAGTCTGACCAGAGCATTAACTCAGACCAGCGTGCGGTCTCTCACAAACACCCACACACGAAGACCCCGGTGTTGCATGGTGATCGATAGACATGACGTCAGACCCGCATGCAACTTTTAGGAAATCAAGGAAACATGCTAACATTTCATCCTCTATTTGCCTTCTCCAGGGCCGGCGTTTGCTGCTGTTACTCCAAGGGCGGGGCTTCCCGTGGCTAAAGACGACAGCAGCAATACAGCCATTCTGATTGGCTGCCTGGTGGGCATCATCCTTCTGCTCCTGGCTGTGATAGTTGTCATTCTTTGGAGGCAGTACTGGAAAAAGTTACTGGGAAAGGTGGGTCCAGACTCGGGTCACATGGCATTCCTTTTTAAACTGGCGCTCATGGAGGATCAGCTCATGAAACATTTTCTTATTTATCCCAAGTGGTTTATATTCATCCGATCTTGGGTTGTATCCAAAGTCAGTCATTCGTTCACAGTTCCCCTACTCCCTGTTTTGGGAATTTTATGTAGGTTACTGTATAGTCAGTTAAACTTTCCAACATGACGATGATACAGGACAAAGGTACACCGTGGAAGAGATACAGAGGTTAATAATGACTAATGATTAAATGCAGAGTGGTGTATAAACGTGCAGAAAGTGAAAAGGAAACACTCAGTGCATCATGGGAAGCCCCCAGTAACCCAGGTGTGTTGCAGTATAAGTAAGGGAGGGTTTAGGGTCACTACATCCAGCCCATTTTAAAGTATGTGTGCACTGTGGGATACTTTTAGTGCACGAGTATAGTAATACTTCAAATGAGCAGCTCTACAGAAAAGCCAACTCATTATATACTCATAATGAGCAGTGTGGGCTTTTTCTTCTTAAACATAGTCCTGATTTTATTAGCCAAACTTTTGAAACTTTTGTTTTTTCCCACACTCGTTCCAGCTAAAACATGTTTGTTTACTTTTGCAGAAAGCCTTGAAAACCTCACAAATTACGATAATTTTCTAGAGAACCGAAAATGGTAAACGGTAATTTTGCTGTTAACAGATTCAAGGGGAACTACTTTCTGCTGAATAAATGGCTCTAAGCGAGAAATGTGATTAGCCTGAGCTGTTCCTTTTACCCAATTTTAAGTGATTGATGGCATCCTGAGATAACAACTGCCAGTCTTTTGGCAGAGACACTCTGCATTTCCATCTGGATGTGTAGTGGGAATCATTTTACATTTATTGCTAATTGTGTAACGATCAGTGCCCGTTTTCACTGTTGGATCACACATCTGCTCCGGAGACTCAGATGGTGCATTTATATTGCATGAATACTCTGCCCTCCCCAGGCCCAAGGCAGTCTGTCCAGCGATGAGCTGCGGGTTCACCTTTCGGTCCCCTCAGACAACGTGGTCATCAACAACACCCACAGCTACTCGAGTCGCTACCAGCGCATCCACACTTTTCCAGATGACCGAGACCACGACAGAGAGGCAGAAGGGGAGTATCAGGAGCCCAGCGCCCTGCTCCGGCCCCGAGATCACAGAGACAGCACAGGTACCTATTCAGTTATGTAGGATATGGATGGAAATGTTTGATTCATTGAGGGGTTAAAGATTTCTGTTGTAGCTGCTCAATCCAAAGAAATCACTCTTAGTTTTGATTGATGCTAAACATGTGGTGACAAAGATTGATCAGCCACTTGCAGCTGGCTTGGAAACGATGCACTCTTCCACATGTACAGTGTGTAAATTTCTACAATAATGTATGTGGTTTATACGGATTGCTTTGTTGATCATATCAGAAAGCAAACACATTTGGAGACGGGGGAAAAAATGTGGCATGAATGTCAAGAAAACAATAGTTTTACAACACGTTCCACCATGCTAAAGTAAATCAAACTAAACACCCTGCCAGGGAGAGGGCCTCCATGAAGATGCACAGCACAGAGGGGGCACAAAAGAGCTATTGTTCTGGGAAAAGGGAAGAAAAGCAACAAGGGAGGGGGGAAAAGACGAGTAAAGAAATAAAAGGCATTCCTTTGCTTGCATTGTACCGCAGGAGGTCGGCATGCCATCTTTACTAGGCGCCTGTGTGAATTTGAAATAACACGAGTAACAGAAACATTATTTTATCCACTGGTTCTTGTTATGTTTGATTGTTGCCTGAGTTACATTAACTTGCCTGTTTTTGCAATGCACTTTTGTTCTGTGCTCCATGTGCCAGCGCAACCCCACCTCATCCCTTTTATTATGATGGATATGCTAACATTGTCATGCTAATCATTGGTATTTTGTTTTGCTGTGTTTGTACTTTGTGCCACTTTCTGTGCGTTGTACGATCCACTTTGTGGTGCCTGTGTATACCCCACCTCGCCCCGTGCATCCTCTTGTGTGTGTGTGTGTGTGTGTGTATGTGTGCACTCCCAGCCTTGCTGTTAAACAACCCAGCCCATTACCTGCTCCTACCAGATCACAGAAAAGGCTCGAGAGCATTAGTCGTCCCCAGCTCCACACAGGTTCGGGAAAAGAGCCTCAATGTGCCCCAGGGTAAGAGACCTCAGACTGGGCCAACAGTCAAGAGGGGCCCCTGCTTCATTACCTACCTATCCATCTGTGACTACCTGAGTCGAGACGGCAGATGTGCTGTCGCAGTCGAGACACAAACATTTCTTCCTACATAGAATTAGTGTATTTTGCATGTGTCTGACCTCTCCACTCATTTCTCATTCACTCACCACTCACATTACTCATTGCTTTTTTGAAGGGATGGTTTGGCTCTTGGGTAATTCTAAAAGTGTTCACTGACTAACAGACTCAGACTTTTTTCTTTTTATAAAGCTTGCAGCGAGCTGAGCCAAGCTGAAAGCATAGCTGTCACACTAGCAGTCATGCTGCTGCTAGATGCACTAAGCAGCATGGCTGTAATGATCAACTGGATGGTCCCCCCCCTGTAGTTTGTACCTTTCACTGAGTGACTGAGCAACTCAAAGCTTTTATTTATGAAGAGAAATTAAGTTACTGACCAATTTATTAGGTTTGCACCCTTTTTATGCCTTTAAAAGTGCCCTACTGGCACCCAGTGTGGTCTTCTTGCTGTAGCCCATCTGCTTCAAGGTTTAAAATGTTGTGCATTCAGAGATGCTCTTCTCTCTTCATTCTTCATTCAGAGATGCTCCTCGCTTATAACGAGTGGTTATTTGAGTTATTCTTGCCTTCCTATCAGCTTGAAGCAGTCTGGCCAGTCTCCTCTTACCTCTGACTTCAAAAAGGAGTCACTGGATATTTTCTCTCTTCGAGCTCATTCTCTGTAAACCAGAAATGGTTGTGTGTGAAAATCCCAGCAGATCAGCAGCTTCTGTAATACTCAGACCAGCCACCAGCATCCGTGTCACATTCAACGTCAGTTAAATCACATTTCTTCCTCATTATGATGCTCGGTTTGAACTTCAGCAGGTCTCTTGACCATCTCTGCATGGCTGAATGCAGTGAGTCACCCGCATGTGATTGATCAAGCGGTGTTGTTTGCTGGTTTGCAAATATTTATGCTCACTTTTGTTAGTGAGCTTGCATTTTTAACTTCATTTTACAGAAAAAGAAAATGCATCAGAGGACAAATGTATACAAGACATAAATCACAAGAAGTATTGTGACAAACTTTATCAGACGAATAATTCTAAGCGTCTTACTTCTGAGTAGGTCACAATTTTTGTTGCTGTGTACTAAGTGGTATTAGAGACAAAATTAGAGAAAATGTGAATTATTATTATCAAAATTTCAAATGACATTTCTAAATTTAATTACAAATCAATTACTGGTCACAAAAGCAAAGTTTGAATAGAACAATGTGCATTTTTTCTACCTCACCCACTAGTTTCTGTCTTTCTGTTTCTCTACTTGGTGCTTAATTAAATGTCAGCCTACATTGGTCTTCACAATCCACAGCAGAATAAAAATCACAGTATTGTTTTCTTAACTTTAGGTCTATCTGTTTTTAATAAATAGAAGCAGCATTATTAAAAACACTGAATTAATAATTAATTACAAGGCTCAGTCCTGGATCGTAATCCTGGCGCCACGTCTGCAGTCGTTCCTGGACTCTTCCACAGTTCCCACCATTGACTTCCACATTTGTGGGTTTGATTGAATCATTAATTATTGGACGGACCGCAATAAAACTAGCCTCGACGGCTAAACGCGGTGATGCCTTCGCTTCACGTCATCTGGTCACAATTTTAATTTGTCTAATAATTTGGTTCATGGCCAAAAATCGGTAAAACTAATCTTGACCAGTCTCGTGTGCACGTTGTTTTGCTACCTGTTTAAAATTAACATGTTAGTCCTGCCGCTGTGAGCCTGTTAGCATGCTGCTGTTTGCAATCAATCACAGCTGTACAGAACTGCAACCTGGCTTATTTTAATTTTTTCTTAATTGTCATTAATTATTATAAAGTCCAAACTGCTGAATTTAAGCAGTTGTTTAAAACATAATTAATATTCATGGGGCCGTGGGTGCTCAGCTTGAAGCGGACTAAAAAGTCTCTTATCGTTCCCATTATTATTTTAACAAAAATATAACAACTTAGTATTCAAAGGCCACACTCCCCGCAAGTGTTTGACTTTTATGAACTGTTGAAACCTCATGAGAGGAGTTTGTGTTGAATGTAAAGTTACCCCTTGTTAAATTAAATATTTCAGAGCTGTTTAAATTCTATTAGTAAGCGCAGCAGCACATTTTAATTAGGTTTAAATCTAAGCAGAATAGACCGATGCTGTGCAATACATGAAAGGGTTTTGGGGGTTTTTAAGTAAGAAAGTTTAGCCTTCAGTCAGGAGCGTGTCACTGATTTTGACAGCACCTTCACGCCTTTCACGTCACAGACCTCCGTGATTTATTTCTTATGGGGGTGATTCAGTGTGTCCGCTTAAGCAAAAGTCTCCCCTGCCATCACTGCATTGTGTGAATGAGCATACCAGACACAACCGCAGTGAGAAACGAGCTCACAAATTTGTGATTGCTGATGACTCTTAATAAATTAAGACGATCTAGAGATCCCCGGTGTGCGCTGGAATTTCTGTTGGATGACAGTTTCTGAGTTATTCTTCCTTTAGCTCAGCGTCCAGGCAGATGAATGACTGCACAGCTGTGCGGGCCCATCATTTGCTCATTTACAACGCTGAATTTGTGAGGTCAAAACACCTTTTGTGTGTGATTTCACTCAGTTTGCCTGTTTTACTCTTCTAGTAGATGTGCTGAACGTTATTGAACAAGTCTCAAATGATCCAATCCATCCCTTCACAACAATAATTCCCAAACTGTTTAGAGACAGCTCTGTTTTTAAAATGTATTTGATTACACATTTCTTCTCTCACAGTAGTTTCTCAGTCTCATCCAGCCTCTCTGCATCTTCCTCCTCTCTTCAGCTTGTGGTCTGGACTTTGACATGGAGAAAGGTTTCCCCCCAGCACAGGATGAGCCTCCTCCCTACCCCGGGTCCCCTCCTTACCCTTCTCTCTCTCCGCCCGTGTCTCCCCCGATGCCCCCCAGCGTCCCCCACTATGCCGAGGCAGATATCGTGAGCTTGCAAGGTGTCAGTGGCAACAACACCTACGCTGTTCCGGCCTTGGCCTCTTCAAGCCCCGGGGCTGATGCTGCCCCGCTTCCAGAGCTGCCGCGCCAGTGTCTCATCTTCAAGGAGAAGCTCGGGGAGGGGCAGTTTGGAGAGGTGAGAAATGAGATGAAAAGTAACTCCAGTGGGTAGAAGGGTGAGTGTGCTTTAACAGTGCCTGCCTTTTTCATTTTTTGGGTGAAAGGTACACCTGTGTGAAATCGAGAGCCCTCAGGACCTTCCTACACTGGAGTTCCCCTTCAATGTGAGAAAAGGTCGCCCCCTTCTGGTAGCTGTGAAGATACTGCGCCCAGACGCCTCCAAGAACGCCAGGTCTGTAGCATCATATGTGCCTCAGCCTGGACTCTGGCTTCAGTGTGATTCACAATTGTTCTTTCTGTTATCCCACCCTAACTTGTCTTTCACGCTTCCTCCTGAGGTCCTTGAATCTAATAAGTTTCTTAATTATCAAGGAGTATTTAGTGGTCATTTGAAAACAAATCATTGGATATTCTCAGGTTCTCTGTTTTATTTGAAGTGTTAATCTTTAGTAGAAGTTTGTTGCCATTTTTGTAAAGCAAACCTTGTTTTCATGTACAAATCACTCACAAGCCACTCGCTGGTGACAGCGAGCTGATTACTGCCTCTACAATAAATGCCTGCTTCTCTCTCTGATCTCTGTGGATCAAAAGTTAATTAAGAGAATTCAACTGCTTATTTGATGCCTATCACTGTGCAGACATCTCTCCCTGTCTGTGACCTCTAATGACATGTTTCTGTCTTGGAACTAATTGTAGGTTTTTTTTGGCCATATGTGCACAAACTAGATGAGGTTTCTGGGTGTCTGTAGACTTGTAGGTGTTTGACTCCCTTCACCTGCTGCTTCTTTACTCCGGCTCTCCCGGAGTTTTGCTCTGAGCAGATTAAATCAGCACGTGTGAGCTTATGTTCGGGGAACATCTTCCCACAGATTTATATTTGAGGTTAGTGAGAGCCAGAGCTACACAAACATATTGAGCAGCAAAAACAAATCAATGAAGTGAAAAGTGTGGAAAGCCACAAGGAGCTGCAGGCTGGAGGTGTTGATTATTGACCACAGGGGGTCGGCAACCTCCTCACTTTACCCAGAGTTAACATTAAACATGTTGTTTGATAAATATTTAAGTATGCTTTTTTTTTTTTTAACAGTAAGCCTGAGAAGGAATTGTTTCTCTTTTTTTTTTTTTTTTTAATCTCTGATGTAACAACTTCTTCTCACCACGACAGGAACGACTTCCTGAAAGAGGTGAAGATCCTGTCTCGCTTGAAGGACCCGAACATAATCAGGCTGCTGGGAGTGTGTGTGAGCAGTGATCCGCTCTGCATGGTCACCGAATACATGGAGTGTGGAGACTTGAACCAGTATTTGTCCCAACGAGTGCTTCTGGACAAAACTGGACCTTCACACAATGCGCCAACCATCAGGTAGGACATGCGAACAAATGTACACACATACTTAAAAACACACACAGACGCACACAAAGCAACAGTTTTTATTTTCTTCCATCTGTAATTTCCTCCCTCCAGTTACCCAGCGCTCATTTCCATGGCCAGCCAGATTGCGTCAGGAATGAAGTTCCTCTCCTCGCTTAACTTTGTGCACCGAGATCTGGCCACACGTAACTGTCTGGTTGGGGGTGAGAGGGGCGAGAGCGGAGAGGACCAAGGCGGAGAGCGTCACATCAAGATCGCAGACTTCGGCATGAGCAGGAACTTGTACGCTGGAGACTACTACAGGATCCAGGGCAGGGCCGTGCTGCCAATACGCTGGATGGCCTGGGAGTGCATACTCATGGTGAGAGCACAGGAATGTTGTCTTTATATTGGATTAATTAACAAACGTGGAGATGACTGTTCTTTTTATGCAGTTTCTTAGACCACATTTGACTGCAGTGGTTCACAGTTTGACTTGCAGTTATGGGGCTTCAGTTTCCTAATGTTTCCTATATGCATCATACACATGCAGTCGTGTGGCGGCAAGTGAATCGTATTAGATTCAGGAATTTTTGAGGCCTCGACATCATCAGTGTACATGGGGGTTTTTTTCCCCTGAATTTATACAATCAAACACATGCAGTGCTACAGTGAGATACATTAAAACTTATATATGGAAACTGATATTTAATTTATTCATCAGAGAGTTCAATATAAATTCAAGAAATTCGAATTTTCTGGCTTTTTGGGTTAAATTAACTTAATGATGATAACAGGCCGGTTTTTCGAGGCAATGAATGATCACAGAAAGATAGCCGTACAGATGTGCGTGTAGGTCCACCTCCCTTACATGCAGAACAGTGCTTCGCTGTCCACCTTGGGGAAACACCAGTAACAGAGCATAAAGTTTAGCCAAAATAGAAACGGGAAATTACCGGCCAACTGTGAAATGTCTCAAATATCCCGTCAGTAATTTTTAAAGAACAGATCCACAAGCTGAGCATAGATGATACAATGTGATTACTTTTACAGTAATGGAGTTTATGATAACGAAGGTGACTGCGTCGGTGTGTGTTGGTGTCTGATCACAGGGCAAGTTCACCACGGCGAGCGACGTGTGGGCGTTCGGAGTCACTCTGTGGGAGATGCTGAGCGTTTGTCAGGAGCAGCCGTATTCCACCCTCACGGATGAACAAGTCATCGACAATGCTGGCGAGTTCTTCAGAGACCAGGGCAGACAGGTACATCTCAAACGCAAACGCACTAAAACGAACTAAAACAGCATCCATCCTTTTTCTTAACTGTTTGTCCCATTCACCATCCCAGCTGGTGAAACCACCTCTTTAACATGTTTTTACTGTTTAGTGATCATATGCTGAAATATCACTTTCGAACTGTGAACTTAATCGTGATTTGAGCAGACCTGGAAAAAAAAAAAAAGCACAAACAAACTGCATCAAATGACCGATTTCATGTAAGGTTGCAAACACGGCCACCCTGCAGAGGAAGCTGCACGGGCTGGCTGGACTAAGCCTCAGAGGTAGGAGCTCAGACATCTGGAGGGATCTCAGCGTAGATCTGCTCTGCATGTCAAAAGGAGCTACTTGAGGTGGTTCAAGCATCTGGTTAAGAAGCCTCCTGGGCGCCTCCCTTTAGAGGTTTTTCACGAATGCCCAACTAGGAAGAGACCTTGGGGTAAACCCAGAACCTGCTGGAGAGATTACATATCTTGCCTGACCTGTGGATGCCTTCAGATCTCCCAGGAGGAACTGGAAAGTGAGGCTGGGGAGAAGGTTGCCTGGAATACCCTGCTTAGGATACTGCCATCACAACCTGACTTTGGATAAGTGGATATGATAATGAAAGGATTGATGGAGGATTTTAAATAAATAAAACATGCGTTTGCTGATGCTACAGCGCTGGCTTTTACAGAACTGAAATTCAGCTTGGATCCTTTTATGATCCAGTGATTTATTAAATAACAGTGGGATGTTTGTTTGTTTATTTTTATTTGTTTCAGAAGTACCAAAAAAAGATTCAGTATCATAGTTGTATGAGAATATTCATCAGATATCCTGTTTGTTCTTCATACAGTTCTTCACTCCCATAAAGACTTGCTTTGATGACCCTCTTCGCCTCACTAACTTCTGTCACTTTGTTCTGAAACGTGACAGAAACCACTCAGTTCAGAAAAGAGGAACAGGGGTTACCCAAGAGAGGGGATGGGTTAAATAGTGCTCACTTTGTGCTTTTGTTGGATTTTTTTATAATATATAAAGTTTCCCCAGTAACCGTTCTGCCTCGGCCTGCACATTTAGAAAAATATAAAGATATGAGTCTGCTGTGTGCTGATTTTTGTTGTTCTATTATTTTTTTCAATATTTGATTAATCATACAAGACTTTATCAGTTCCGTCTCTTTTCTTGAATTCTTCCACATATTTCCACTTTAGCTTATTTAATTTTTGTGTAAAGTGATTTGAAAGTATAAACTCGTCCGATATCTGGCGCCCCCTAGTGGTTGTTCATTGGGCCAAATCTTTTCCTTGAGTTTAAAAGGATAAAACTGCATGCACTGGTGAAGTTAGACTACACTTTTATGATTCACATAATTCCTAAACAAGTAAAAAAAAAAAATACACAGGCTAAAAATATAAATTGCACTCCAGATTAAATCAAAATGAGAGAAAACTCATAACTTTTGCATATGTTTAAAACAGGGGATTTTTGTACCGTGTGGAAACTATATACTATATAACAAAGCAATGCCTCTGATCTCTAATCTCTTCCTGCACCTTTCTCCCTCTCCCTCTATCCCACAGGTGTATCTGAGCAGGCCGGCCGTGTGTCCTCAGGGTCTCTACGAGCTCATGTTGAGCTGCTGGAACAGAGACTGCAAGGTCCGCCCATCTTTCGCTTACATCCACTCCTTTCTTACGGAGGACGCCATGAACATGGTGTAAAGTAAAGCAGAGGAGCAGAATAAGAAGAAAAGGCTTGTGCGTTCATGCATACTTCCCACAGTGGGAAGACGTGGTGGTGGCTACACATATGGGGCAGACGAAAAGGGAGACCGGGTTGCTCGCTTTTATATTTTGTACTTTTTGGGTGGATGGGGCTGAGAGACCGCTGGTTCGGTTTTAATTCCACATCAGACCCCAAAGACAAAGCTAACTTCCTCTTAACATAGTTTAAGCTACATTTCTCGCGGGTGGTGGTGCTGGTACTGGTGGTGGGTGCGGTCTGCATAGGATCTAATTTCTTCATGGAGGGTTTCTGTGACTGGTGATTATGTGCTGTAGAGTTAAGGAGCTTAGTTACAGGAAACACTCTGTAAACGTAGGAAATCAGGAGCAGTTATGAAGTTTAATGATTGTGTTTTTTTCAGCATCTCCACACAGGATGACAGGTGTGGGTCACATGACCCGCAAAGTTTTAAGAGAATGCCTCATGTCTAGAGAAGAAACACACACAAACACACACACAGACAGGTATTGTGTCAGTACTTATAGTATGTATAAATTACTGCACACAGACATGGCTGAGCTAGAACCTCAGTGATGGATTTCATTTTTATCTCAGCTCCTTATCCGTACGTAGCGACCCACGTCCAGAGTTGTCAGTTTTAGTGGACTAATGTGAAATGATGTGGACCAGACAACAGCAGCCCTATTTCTGCAATGTGATCAAGTCAACACCAACGTCGTAGTCAAAAACCCCAAAAATAAATATTTGAACTTCATCTTTGAGCCACAGTTTAAAAAGAAAAAAGAAAACAGGTTGTATGAACTTCTCAAACCTGAGAAAAAGGTGCAGAAGAGGAGACTCTGCTACACCTTTGCTGCTCCCACAAACTGGAACAGCTTTTCCAAGCAGATGTAACACCAGCCAGGCGGTGGACGAGACTTCAGATGCGCCTGCTCGGGTGTTTTGGCTGTGACTCATCAAAAAGGAAAGACCTTTTTTTTTTTTTTTTTTTTAAATTCCAAAAACCAGCTGCACTTTAAACCCTTCACGAATCCCCGGCTGTGATGAAACTCGTCTCTGTGATGATTCCTCTTTGATGTGGATTCTAATGCTTTTTTTTTTTTTCCCCCCCCAAAGTGAGATCGAAGCGAATCACAGAAGCAGGTCAAACATGCTTTTTTTTTTAAAATCCTCTCCAACAGAGCGTCGCCAAACCATTAGATGTAAAATATTTTATTTTTTAAATGGAATGGCATCCTCAGTTACTTCAATTTGAAATGTGTGACAACCTTCTGTTCATTTTTTTTTTTTTTAATGCGCTGACATGCGCTTTAGTCTTCCAGTAATCTGTTTCCATTCATCCAAATGTATCACTGTGTCGTTGTTCAGAAGGATATTATGTGTCTTATCCGATATTAAGCGGGTCATTCCATGGAAAGTAATCAGTGCCTCCCACCTGAGCCCATCAGAACCAGCAGATATTTTTGTACAAAAAATGTGGCATGCATGCTTATACTGTACATACTTCATACTATGAATATTTTCCAAATAATAGGAACTCAAAGTACATAGACGAGGGTTCAGATGTTACACTTTTTAATTTAAATTATCGTTTTAGCATTTTCGAGACGTGTAAATGTTAAAAGTGCAGGGAATGGTTACAAAACGCTGTCAAACCTGAAAAAAATTGATTCCAACTGTCAAAATCTGAGGTAAAAAACTTGGATCGAGTAAAAGGAACATGTTGTCCTGCGCCAAAACAAAACTGCCACAAGCTGAGCAGACAATGAAGCAACAGCTAAGAAAAAAGGAAATCTTTCATCTGTCATAACCACATGCTTATATGAGCCTTGAAACATTACCCAGAATGCACTTTTTTCCCCTACTGTGAGCAAATCAGATCCAGGCATCCAGGCTGTTTGTCATTATTTCTGTTTCTCTATAGCATACAGATTATGAGTGTAGTTTTGCTTTGGAGCTACGATTGATCCAGCGCCCCTATAGTCAACTTGACTGAGCAGGCAACTCATGTACCAAAGACTCGAGTCCTCACCAGTGTCAATTCCAACCTGCGTTTCATTCTACCTTCACTCACTCACACGTTCTTATTTAATAAATACAAAAAGTTAAACTAAATTAAAAATAAAAACATTTATCTTCTACCACTTGTTCAATTGAGGGTCGATATAGGGTAAAAGTAGGGTATACCCTGGACGGATTGCCAGTCTGTTGCAGGGCTAACAGAGACAACCATTCGTGCTCAAATTTGCATCTATTGTCAATTCAGGCTTACCCAAACCCACGCTCGTCTTTGAACTGCCGGAGAAAACCAGAGAGGGGAGAGAACACACAAACTCTGCACAAGGTTCATCTTAAAATTAGTTATAGAAAAAGTTTGCTAAGTAAATACGAGGTATTGGCTCCAGATTGTGACGGTGGGGGTTTATTAATAACAATTTAATATTTACATCACAACTAAAATGTTTTTCACCCATTTCATCTGTCTCTTTTACTTAAGTGGCTAAAAAAAATTAGAAAAAAGAACAAATAAAATAAGCACCGAGTTTTAACCAACTCTTAAAATATTTATGGTATGAATGTAATATTTTGCATGCCTTTGTTAAATAGAATTATTGTACCAAAAATATATTGATTCAGAGGGGTCAGGTGGAAACTTTTTATATATATAGCTATATAGATTTGGCTGACTTTATATTGAATGACCCAGTCTGACTGCGGTAGAGTCAGTGCATCTACCTAACCGACAGAGCAGCACTGTAAATCAGTCCTGATCAACATCATGAAGTAACAAATTCACCGGTGGTGAATGGTTGTGCCATACGAGTCCTTTTTGATACACTGTAGTTTAACTAAACCCATATTTTTTTATATATACTATACGTACTTGGGCTCTCCTTGTTGTCCGATTTTTGTCCCGTTCTGTCTGAAGCTGAAAAATCACAGTATGTACATATTTTAAGGACAGAATTACAATTTCATTTAATATATAAACTCTGTCCCAACTGGGGGTCTTCTGTGTTTGTGTAGAACGCTTGCTACGTTGATGCTATTGTAATTCACTGTGTTGTCTATTTTTGTAGATGTTTTAATAAAGTTAATCTTTTCAAAATCAGTGTGTGCTTGTTATTAATTACATCTGTCAAAAAAAAAATCAAAAGTTTCATCGATTGAAATATATTTTATTATAAGTCTAACATAGATTATGTTTAATATTTGATACAAGCAGCCAACTTTCACACTATATCAACAAAGGCTGAAAATGCAACATTAAAAAAAAAAAAGAAGAAGAAGAAAGTATTAGTCACTAGGAAGCACCAAAGGAGACAGGCGGATTCTGGCTTTCGTCCTCAAAAGTGACAAACTGGGCTAAGACCAGTTTGATATGAGGAACTGTTCCCTGATGAGTTTAACTAGTCTTAAACTGATGCCTGAGGAGTTTAACCAGGCACTTGGTTGCAAAATGCAGAGTGATTCTTAAAAAAACAAAACAAAAACTAGGAAAAAAAATTGCACTACTTTAACGCAGGAAAAAGACAAGGCGACTAAACTCAAGGCAGCATGCATAACAAAGCAGTAGTACTTCGTGATGGTCCTTCTTTACTTATGTCAGCTGTATAAAAAGGCAGTTACAGTAAAGAAGAAAACAAAAGGTTCAACATACTTTCATTGGCTTTAACAGGAAACCTAACCAAACCATAAGTTGTTCCAACCACCCACTTCCTCCCTCCTCCTTTCAAGACACAAAGAAACTCCTCCCACTTGCAGTTCCAGCCGATAACATTGTTGCCAACAATGTAATCCATTATTACAAAGAGTCTCACGTATGTCTTTTTGCAATGCACTAGTAGACAAAGAAGAGACATTCAATCTTTTGTGATTAGTACATAAAAATATTAACAACATTTCAACACACAAAACTCTGAGGTGATTTGATAAACGCTCTCAGCAAGATTTCAGTCAGTGGTCTAAATGTAGAATGTACATTGCGCTAACGTTTGTTTTTTTAGGGTCTGACTTTGTCAGAACCTCCTCCTCTCGTGCTCAGAGCCTCCAGGTGAATGAACAGATTTAATAAAGGGGTGTGTAGCAGTGGCAGAAGTGTAGCAGCATACTCAGTTGGGCTCCCTGAAAGTGTATGTTTTGCATTATTTGATTAATTGAAAGGCACAGAAAGAAAATAGAATAAGGCTATAAGCTTTTCCTACATTCTCAGATTAAAAAGTATAAAAAACAAACAAACATAATAGTTCATTGACCTAGTCCCTAAAAACTGGGCTTCTACGTATTAGCTGAGGCTTTTGTCAGCCAAAGACAGAAGTTGTGCAGTCGCTGTATCATGTGAGGCTGGTTGCAATGTGACCTGCAGCATGAAGCACAGCAGCACAGCTCAGGGACATGAAAAGAAAACCACACAACAGGGGAAGAAAAACCTAGCCTTGTTTAGACTGGGGAAAGGACATGAGTGAAAAGCATGCATTCACACAGACAATGAGAAAGGTTTACAGTGTTTACAAGTCAGTACAGTCGTTACAGGTACGAGGAGATGTGGAGCTCTTTGTCTAAATATTGTTGACACCTCTCCTGATTACTCTTCTCAATGCGCCCGGGTGGTTTTCCCTGCAGCCTGCGAGGTCAAAAACACAAATACGAATGAAATAACACGTGTACTTGTTTTGAAGTCTGTTACAAAGCCTATTTGCCTTTCATGCAAACTGCACCTGGGAGATGTCGACTCCAGTGAGTTTCTCTACAGCATTTGGCAGCTTGGTCATGATGTCCAACACTTCTCCAGCAAGTTTGGAGGCTCCTACATCTGCGCCACCGCTGGACACCATGGTAATCTTCTGTGTCGCTGACAGTGGCTTGCTGATTTCCTCTGCCATCTGCAGAACAAGAAAGATCAGAATTGGTACACTGAAGGAGCGTGATATGCTTGCACCTTCAAAGTGTGCCATCCGTGAGCTAAGAAGCATGCGAGTCAGCTAATTCTTCTGAAAACTGAGCAGAGAATCACAATTTCAAAGAAATCTCAAAGGTTTAAAGCAACAATGTATCAAGCTTTGGGATATAAAGGTATATAATTAATATACCTTTTATGAATAACAGTTGAGCTGTGATTACTGAAATATGGTTAAAAAATATTTTAAAATCTTAAAGAGGCCTTGGAGTTGGAAAATGTAAAAAAAAAAAAAAAAGTAAAGGGGAAAAAAAACTTTTTATGCAAAGAGAAGTAAAATAAAATCAACATTAAGGACTAGCGCTGATGAAAATGGGTTGAAAGGCTAATATAAAAACCAATATTCATGATATTTTCATCCATCAGAGTCAAACTGACCAATGGCAGTTTCTCCAGCAGCATGTCCACCATGGCTCCTTCTTTGTACTGCTTGAAGGCCTCTGCCTTCTTGTTCATCTGCTCGGCCTCAGCACGGCCCTTAGCCTCCACGGCAAAAGCCTCTGCCTCACCCTTTATCTGCATGACAACACACAGAGCAGAAAAGAGTGACGATGGCAGTAGTCACATGAAGCAGGAGAGAAAGGAATGACACATTATATGATGCAAAGTCACAGGAAAGGTGACGAGAAAATTAACAGTAGGAAAAAACTGTGACAGAAAACGGGCGGTTCTCACTCTGATGGACTCTGCCTCAGCCTCAGCTTCCATGATGAGCTGCAGACTACAGTAGAAAGGAAAAAAAGAATGAATTTTTTTGTTGTTCAGTTCAAACTATACAGAAGCAATATTATGATTTAGTGCTCACCGCTGGGCCTCAGCCAACTTCTCCAGTCGGTATTTCTCAGCTTCTGCAGGTTTCTTAACCTTGGCCTCCAGCTCCTTCTCCTTGCGTGTGATCTCCTGCTCCTGCAGAGTAATCTGCTGCGTACGCTCCACCACTTGAATCTGCATCTTCTCCTCTTCGATGCGCTGCTTGGTCTTGGCCACCTGAAATGGAAATTCCAACAATTCTCAGCTTTCCATCAATAAAAACACAACATTTTGGACTTGGCCAGGCATTATGATGAGCGTACCTGAAGCTGATAGGCCATTTCTGACTCGGCCTTCTTGGCATTGACCTCAATGTCATAAGCCGCTTTCTTCAGCTCATAGTCTCGCTGGGCTTTCGCCATTTCAATCTCATTCTTGTACTGAGCAGACACCTTCTCCTGCATTGCGTGTGCCTCCTGAAAATGAACAGTACAGGAGAGAAAGACAAATTTGGTACTGCTCATCAGCATTATCTTGTCAGTACATGTCATTGTGCCGTCTTTCTCCCCTCTCCCCAACTGGTCCTTGCAGATGGCCGCTCCCTGAGCTTAGTTCTATTGGAGGTTTCTTCCTGTTAAAAGGGAGTTTTTCCTTCCCACTGTCACCAAAGCGCTTGCTCATAGGGGGTCATATGATTGTTGGGGTTTTCTGTGTTTTCTTTGTATAATTGTAGGGTTTTCACTTTACAATATAAAGTGCCTTGAGGAAACTATTGTTGTGTTGTTGTGGCCCAATCTAGATAAAACTGAATTGAAATGAACTGAACTGAACAGGCAGAATGACATTGACGATTATTTACCTTAATGACAGCATCTCGTTTGTATTGAGCCTCTCCAATCCTGGCATCCTTCTGCACCTGAGCAGTTCTGGCTTTACCCAGCGAGTGGAGGTAGTCCTGTAGGAGAGACAGAAAGAAGGAGAGAAAGTGACAACCGACTACCAGAGAGCCTTATTCAGGCATTGAAAAGCAAAGTAGTACATCAGACAAACGAGTAATGTCGTTACCACAGAAGCACTTAGGCCTCATTTATGTCTACTGGGATGGCTCCAGGCTGAGAGTCGGGTAAGTCAATATCAATCACTTAAGAGCATTACAGTAACAGAGGAAATCATCAAAGACTAAACGCTTTGAAAACCTACATATTTCTAATGAATTTATCACAAGTCCATCAGCATTTGGCTTTTTTGGGGAGGCAATTTTTTTGCATGAATTTGCTTATTTTTAGTGGTCTGTCACAGATCCCGCATATTATCACTCAACGATACATCGTTTCCTGTTGCACCAAATATAATGCTCTGACAGAATATTCAAGATCTCATGGTAGATAAGCTGTCTGTTGACCCCGACACACGTTACAGGTTTTCCACGCAAAGCTTGCTTTATTTCAGCTTGCCATATTTAAAACAAAATCCTATTTTTCCTATACATGCACATTCAATCACCCACTGAGGAACTCATTCAATCACCCACTGAGGAACTGACAATGGCCAGCTGGAAAGGTTTAGCATATCCCCCATGCCCTTCAAGCGTATTTTGTAATGCTTTTACAGTCAGAGTCTTGTCACCAGTGTTGGAAGAAGAAATACTCAAACAGACTTGGCATACCTGATCGTCATGAACATCTTTCAGCGTGTAGCTGACGACACCAATCCCCATGTTGACCAGGTCAGAGGAGGCTACTTTAAAGACCTGCTCAGAAAACTTCTTACGATCCTGGTAGATCTCCTGCACACACACATAAAGATTTGCACACGTCAAGTTACATGCTGTAAAAAAAAAAAAAAAAAAGGTATGCCCCGTGCTAGTACTGAGTAATAAACATAATTTTGTGCATAAAAGTTCTGAAAAATGCATTTTAGGGCCTCAATGAACCAACCTCTACAGTCAGGTGGGCAATGATGGCTCTCTGGTGTCCCTCTAGTGTCTCCAATGCAATCTGAGCGATCTCAGCCTCAGACTTTCCCATGAACATCTGACAGGCAGCTGCCAACATCTCCTTGTTCTGGCCCTGGATCTTCACCTGGGGAAAAAAAAAAAAAACACAGGTTAATGTGATCTCATTAAGACACTGCTATGAATCCTCCATAATGCTTCCTGTGTGGCCCGTGCTACAGACAGACAGATGATTATTTCACCATGAAGAAAATAGTTAATAACCTTTATAACCTAAGACCCAGCAAATCATTCTTGTCTTCTGTGGAGTTCATGTGACATGTCAAGCATAAACTATGCAGTCCTACAAATTTATGAGTCCTACTGTACTGTGAAAAGGAAATCCTTTCTAGTGATGCCACGGACAGCATGGCCTGTTCTACAGCTTCCACATTTTATGGCAGTAGGTGAGGATGTGATACATGTTTTGCAGATATTGTTTTTCAATTGATAAGGATGAAATTGTTTCTTCAATATGAGATTCTTGAGTTTAATTTACCAGGATTTCAAAAAAAAAAAGTACTGTAATTTCAACCATTTCAAAATAAACTTTTAATCAGTGGGACTTAAAAATGTGTTTTCAACCCATGCTGATACTTCAGGAAGCAGAGGGCTGAGTGTGGCAGAGAGGATTCTACTCAGAATTGTAGAAGTGGAGTCAGACTTTTTGCTTTCAGAGCATGAGGCAGAGGAAGGAAAAATATTAGAGCAGGAAGTTGAGAGCTCAGGAGGACATACCAGCTTTTCTGGAGTCTGAACACACACGCGCGCACACAAACACACACACCTTTTATATCTTAGTGAGGACATCTGATTGACATAATACTTTCCCTTGCTGCTTACCCTAACCATCAAAAATAAATGCCTAACTCATACAACTCATACCCCTAGCCTAAACCTAACCATGACCTAATTGTAACCCTGACACAAAAAACACATTTTCAGCCTCAAAAACTTCCTTCCAAACTTGTGGGGACGGGTATTTTGTCCCCATAAGTGACACACACACACACACACACACACACACACACACACACACACACACACACTCAGCTAAAAGTTCTTAAACTAGTTACTCTGTTGATTTAAATAACTATTAATATACTGCTAAAAGTGAATTAAACTGTACCTCGCCTTGTACCTTTCTTTATTAATTCTGTTTTAATCATAATGAGATTCACTTGAAACTGTGAGAGTTGATTTTAAAGGCAGTTTTGTGCCATGTGACATCTAATTATTCCCAATCTGTTGTAACTTCAAATTCTGAAAAAAAGTTCTCAAAGCATACCTGCGCAATGCCGGTGACAGAGATAGGGACACCATGGCGGGTGTAGACTTTGTCACTCTTCACATTTAGAGTCAGGGTGTTGAGTGTGATCCTGATTAGACCAAAAACAAACAAACAAAAAAAGACCAAAAGGAAGGGTGGAACTGATGAGATTCAAAACGTGAGAGCAAGGGTAACAGTAACATTGGAGAAACTAAGACTGCTTCCCTGATAATGGCAAGCTTCCCTATTTGCGGTCTCTGTCTTTATTTCACACTACGATGAACTGCACAGCAATGTTGTAGCTATAAAAACTACACAAGGGAAATTAAAATGAAAATGGGAATGACCTCTGGATTTGTTGAATACACGGCAAGACAAACACTCTTCCTCCAGCAATCATTAGAGGTGGAGAACGGCCGCAGCCTGACAAAAGAGGGGAAAACAAACATTAACAAATCCATCCAATAAGAGTCACTCATTCAGGAACTGATTCAAGAGAGCACAGCTGAACTTGCAACCTTTCATGACAGTGCGACTCATGCAATTCATCCACAACAGCTTGCGCCATTGGAAAATTCCTAGCTTACTCTAAACTGTCAGCAAGTCTTGGCCTTATCACAAGACACATGTGACACTTATACACAACACTTCACTCTAACAATCCAATTCCAGGATTACTCTGTCTTTTGTTTATTACACTGATCTTCTGAGCTGCAAGTTTCTAAACAACAACAAAGCTTGCAGATGCAATGGTGAGAATATTCTCATGTGTTGTTCACAGAAACAATAATTAATCCATTACCAGACACCACCATCGCTTCATTGGGTCCACATGTGTAAAACATCTTGAATCCTAAATTTGAGACACACACAAAAACTTGTGAGAAAAAAACCCCAATGGACTTGATTTGCCCTGTAAAAATGTTTAAAATAGAAAATAAATGTATGACATGTATAAAGAGACAGGTGGATGTATCCACCAGTACAACACACAAAATATAGATTAAATCATTTTTATTACAGCGTCTTATTGCTAATTTAAAGGCAATGAGTCCTATGCTGCCAACTATATTTTATTCATGTCGGTTTAAACCATTTAAACCTAATTAGGGTTTCCATGTTTTTCCCAGCGACCCTCGGGGCTCCTCCCACTCCCGACAGCCCTAATCTTCACACGGAACTCGGACTTTCAATGTAATAGCTGGAGCAACCAAAAAGCACGTAAAGCACAAAAAAGTACCGATAATGGCAAACAAACACGGGTGTTGGATGTAAAATTAAAAACTTTAAAGAAAGCGACCTAACCTGCGTATTAAAATTCGCTATCTCGCTATTTAATCGAGTCTGGGTCGATAACGTGGGGGTTAAAAAAACTGCCCAGTGTTTACGCTACAGCACCGCGATTTAACACGTTAAAACGAGCACTCCGGTTAACTTACCGTTATCCGGTCAGGTCAAAAGGAAACTTCCTTTTTTATATAAAAATAATGATAATAGTAAAATCAAGTCGGTTTTACTGTTGCGACGGTGAGAGCGTTGCTGCCCCGTACACTGCAATCACACTGCAAAAAATGTCTGATGAGTGGGAAGTGCTCTGCGACCACGCCCATCCTCACGCTGACAGTGACGTAAGTGTGTCTGTTGTCATCTGGCGGCTTAGAGCGACAACTGCACCTCCACCATATCTATTTATCTATCTAGCAAAGAATTTATGATATCATGATACAAGGTTATAATAGTTAACTTAAAGTAAAAACTAAAACTAGAACTAAAGAAACAACTTTTGAAAAATCTAAAAACACAGAATAAGTATTCTTAGTTTTAGTATTTGTAATTTTGGTTAAAAACATTACAACTTGCCTGATGAGGCAATGATGAACATGTTTATTCAGACATTGGATGTCTACATGCTGGTGAGTCACCCACCTTTAAAAAGTTGTTTTTTCACAGTATTACCTGTGATGACCAGTTTCTCTTTATTTTCAGGACTATTTACATTCTAGATTTTCACTGAATGCATCAAAACTATGAATGAATACATATGGAATTATGTAGTAAACAAAAAGTGTGAAATAACTCAAAACATGTTTTATGTTTTAGATCTTCAAAATAGCCACCCTTTGCTTTGAATGCTGCTTTGCACACTCTTGGCATTCTCTCAATGAGTTTCATGAGGTTGTCACCTGAAATGGTTTTCCAACAGTCTTGAAGAAGTTCCTAGAGATGCTGAGCACTTTTCGGCCTTTTTGCCTTCACTTCATCCCAAATCATCTCGAATGGATTTACGTGGATTTTAGTGACTGTAGAGGCCAGACCATCTGGCGCAGCGCTCCATCACTCTTCTTCTTGGTCAGATAGCTCTTACACAGCCTGGAGCTGTGTTTAGGGTAATTTTCCTGTTGAAAAATAAATGATGGTCCAACTAAATGCAAACTGAATGGGATGTCATGTTGCTACAGGATGCTGGATGCTACACCCCCACAAACCATCACACCTCTTCCTCCATGCTTCATGGTGGGAGCCATGCATGTAGAGGCCATCGTTTCACCTTTTCTGCGTCCCACAAAGACACAGTGGGTGGAACTAAAGATCTCAAATTTGGACTGATCAGTCCAAAGCACAGATTTCCCCAAAAAAGTACAATTGAAAAAACCCAAAATTTTAATACTATGTCAAGGTATTAAATTAAGCTTTTTTACGTTGTGTTTTATTGTATTATTTATTTATTTCTATTTTCTATTCTATTTTTCTGTCTCTCTCTGTTATAGACTGGTAACCACTCCAAGGTGATCCCTATTTTCTCAAAGGGATAGGCCACACCACTCTGAAACAGTGGTTATAAAAAGGGATGAATGGCTCTTGTTTTCTTTTTTACTTTGATGAGTTATTCTACGGTACGTTTCTACATGTTTTGCTTGGGAAATTGAAAATAGGTGCAAGGATTTACTGAAACGTGTAAAAATACATGGCAATAAAGTTTGCAGGGAAAACATTGTGTTTGTAAAATTTAACCCGTTTCAAGTCAAAACTTGGTATGATTACCTTTTTTTCTTCACAGCTTGAACTCTCTTATGCAAAGATCTTGTAATTTCAGGAATAGTTCTCCAGGCTTCAAAGCTCTTCTTTGGATGTTGGCTGTGGATGATCTCCCACTGCTTCAGTATTGTTGAGGTCGGAGCTCTGGGGAGACACATCCAAGACTAATATTATTAAATGGTTAATGTTTTTCTCTAGCTTTGTGTTTATTGCATTGGCAGCAAGTTCGGGATCATTGTTATGCTAAAAAATGAAGCTGCTGCCAATCAGAAGTGTCTGAGGTGTGTATTGCATGGTGGGTCAAAATCCAATGGTACTTTTCTTTGTTCATAATTCGATCAATTTTGTCAGGATCTCCAAAACCACTGACTGCAGTGCAGCTCCAAACCATGACAGAGCCTCCACCATGTTTCACACTCTCTGTTGTACCTCTTTCCTGACCTACTCTGCACACACTAACGAAAATTTGAACCAAAGTTTCAAATCTGGATTCAAATTCTAAAAGACCTGTTCCCCCTGATTTCCAGTCCAGTTCTTGCGTAATTTGGCATTTTTACCTCATCCTTTTTCTTGCCATTTCCCCTTCCACTGAGGATGGCTGTCAAGTAAAAATTTGCACAATAAAGCCACACTGATAGAGATTCTTTTATCCAAAGATGGAGAACAAAATCGAAACTATTTTAAAGATGATAAAAATTAAAACAAGTTAATAGTCCAGCTAGTGTTTCTCATTTGCCTTGATAAGTTATCAAATACACCTTAATTTTTGTATACAATATAATATACAGAGAGCATCATGTGAGGAATAACCTGCAAAAACCCATAACTTGTTCATAACCTTTCGTTTGTCTCTTAAATGTAAATATTAACTACCATGAATATTCCATGGCTTTCAAAATGGCAAATACTTTTGCCACTACTTATAAACATACAGTCTATGGTTTAAAAAGAAGATGACGAATTCTTAGCCATGTAATCTGTGTAACAGGCAATACTGTGTATCCTGAATTCAGACTATTCCTACAAGAGCAGCTGGCATGTGCAAGCTGTTGCCCCTGTAAATGTTTATCTAAGCACATTTGCACTTGTTGATAAATTGTGTGTCTGTTAATCTCATTACTTCCACTAGTGGGCAGTGTTTACCATTGCTTGAATTAAGATGTGACACAATACCCAATCCTAAATTTTCAAATACCAACAAAGGCATCTGTTAAGTAGACTCTATATTGATGCATTTTATAAAATGTGGGCTTCAGAGGTGTTTCCAGAGGCAGGAATATATGGGTGGCACTGTCACACCTGAAATATGATTGGACAAGAGTACTGTTAGTGTCAAAGTTGAAATTGAGTAACAGTATAAATGTGACTAGACCAACTTATTAACTTTATTCATGGTTTTTACTGAAGTACAGTTTTAAAGTACTTTTACTGCATATAAGCATCGGTGCTTTTTACTTCTGCTCTGTTATAGTTTGGATAAAAATGTTGTACTTTGTAGACAGGGTAACACTTTATAATATGGCCTTTGACTAAGGGCTTAATTGTACTCTAATTAAATGGAAATTCAATGTATTTTATGTAATTATATTTACCTGCAAATCCTTAAAGGTAGGCACACTAGAAGAAGTGCTTAACGAGTCAGGTTTTAGAGCAAACAAAGAAATAATGACACTGTAACTAAATATAAGTAGTCTCTAAGTAAATTAAAGTAATGTGTTGGTAAATGTAAGTAGTCTGTAAGTAATTTTAAGTAGTGCCTAAATTCTGGGTATTTTACAGAAAATGAAACACAGATTATACTGTAATTGATAATGACTACCGCATAAACAATTTTAAGTACTACTTTCTTGGTAATTTTGTGGAAGCACAAAAAATATTTCCCCGTCTTATATTCTATGTACACTGTACTTTTTCAGGCCACAGGCCATATTATGGAGTGGCTCCATCATTATAATGTCACATAAACCTGCAAACTTTGATGGTATTTCTTTTTTTTAGTCCTTATCAGATTATTATTGCTAAAGTAAAAGGGCAATTTAATAATAGAAGATCTGTCAGGTACATAATGGATATTAAATAAAGAGGTAAAACAATGAGATGTTAAGATGTAAAACGGCAAAGTTAAACTACTCCATATTGCAGCTCACACCCCAAAAACATATTTAAAATGTGAGATCAGGAAATATTAATATTAAAGTCAAATTGCTTGAAATTACATATACAGGATGTACATTTATTGTTTTGTTTTTGTTTCCCGTAAAAACCTGATTTGTTACCCCCTTATTCTAGTGTGCCGACCCTTAAGTAGGTAGGTAAATATATTTACATTGTAAATTCAAATAAAATACATATTAAACATAATAAGATTTTATGTAATTACAGCAGAGTTTTGCTCTTAGTCATAGGCTGTATTATAAAATGCTACTATACTGCATACATTTATGTTAAAGTTTTAGTTACTTATTAGTTTGCAGCTTTTAAAATATATATTTTGCCATTGGGGCATATTATTATAGACAAACTACCCAGCCTCGTGACAATATAATGGTGATCTACATATTAATAAATCAGTAATGATGAATGATCTGATTAGAAAATGTATATGATTCTGAAAGGGGGCATTGTGCATGAGTACTTTTAGTCATTGTTTTGTACTATTATGTAAGCAGAATTATTACTTTTAGCCAAGTAAGAGACCTAAATACTTGTTTGATCACTTTGTGATACAGATATTAAATTAAAAAACACATTTTTCAGGCTCTTGTGCAGTGCAACTTTTCCTATAATATCTTCATGAAATATCTTTCCTGTAAGTGTCCAAGCAGTCAAAGGATGTACAGGCACAGGTATAATTTTCAAAATATGTGTTTTAATATACCCCCAAAAGACAAAAATAATCTCAAAAACACATAATAAAGAAAATAAGTTACTCTGAGAAAGAGGTACATCCATGAAACAGACGTCTACTCAAAGCTACTGCTTAACAACGGAGCGAAAGTTTGTGGTGTCCCCAGGATTCCCATGTGCTTGTTTGCCATTCACCTAGGGACCATTTTTGATCCGAGGACACCACAAGGGTTACATTCAAAGGCAGACACCACAATAACTACATTTAATATAAAGAAACCATGCGGTCACAACAGGCAGTTCACTCCCTTTGATTAGTCTCTGTATTTAATCCAGCTCCACCCTCAGCCTCCTCTTTTATTCAAACAAAGAAGGATGAAAGCAGCCTGCAGGTAACTCAAAAAATAGAGAAAAATAATACAATTTATTATGTATATAATGGTTGCTGGTACAGTGTTCAGTGCAATCAGTGTAGTGTCATAATGTGTAATAAGAATAGATTAAGCAAATGAATCGAACTCACTTTTGGTATTACAACTTTAACGACTACTTAATTAACTTAAATGTTAGAATGTAAGATATAAGGTTTTACACTCCCACCTCAGGAGTATCTCCACATGCAGTCTGAACAAATATTACCACATTTTTTCAAGTGTGTGGTTGTTGGTACGACCATCACACATCTATTTTCTTAATTGCTTGTGCAAGTCAGGGATGCATGGGGCTGTAGAATATTCCAGCTGCAGGGTGAATGGACACCCTACACTGTAAAAACATATATTTTAGCATTTTTACAGATTCATTGCAGGGCTAAGTAACTATTAATCTAAAGTGAAGCTAAATTTGATTGCAGATGCATTCACAATTATGCTTAGTCATTTACCCAAATGTGCTGAAAGTGTCCTTTCTGTCTTGAACAAGGAAGAAAATAAAGAATAGAACCAATGCAATGGAGTAAAAATATCAATAAAGTGTGCCATTTTCTAAAGATCTGTCAAGACTATTTCATAGCCTATACACATTATCATTCTTTAGAAACAGTGTTTAGTTTATTTTCTGCAATCCATTGCCAAACATATATAGATTTGCTCCTGTTTTCCTGAGATCATCTGTTGAGAGCTTGGATCAGAGGCCTGGCACACACCCCTCCTACACAATAATTCCTACCCTTGCATTTTCACATTGTCTTGTGGTGGCTAATAAGTACAGCAATGCACACATATGTAAACTATATGTAAGGTATTGCAGCTCGTTTGAACATGAAGCTAGAGAAAGGCTTCAACATGCTGTTGTTTCAGCAGCTAGTCCTGATGAACTGGCTGACCCCATCTTGTCCCCACTTCATCTGTTTCCTCTGCAGAAGCAGATACAGTAATGGGTTGTCGTCATCCTCTGGTAGCTAAAACAACTGTAATGTATCTTTCTGGCATTTTTTTCCAGACACCAGCTGGTAACATTCTGGTCAATCCAATCTAATTTCCACTCCCAGATCTGCAGCTGTGAGGCTCCTCCTCCTCCGTGCTACTCCGCTCAGCCAATCCCCGTCTGCGGCAGCGGTGTCTGGCCACGCCCAACCCTAGCCTTAGCTCTGGAAACGCTCCAGCGATATAAATCCATTGTCCGGCACATTCACACCAGTCTGCGGTCGGCTCCTCGTGCTCACTAAACAGCTGCCTTTTTTTTGCTACCCATTGTAAAACTTTTGCATCCATAATGAGGGAAATCGTGCACATCCAGGCCGGCCAGTGCGGTAACCAGATTGGTGCCAAGGTAAGAAAATAAAATGCAAAGAATTTATGTTCTTAAAAGAAATAAAATTAATTCTGTGTTTTTCTGTCACAATTCACGTTTAATAATCAGGACATAGTTTAATCATTCGGCTTGTCTGGAAAAGAATTCTCAGTGAAGACAAAGGATACCCTTTTCTTTTCATGCACCATATATCTTTTAGAATATAAATATAACTGTAAATGTCAAGTGATCACTTTTGTGTGCGTCTATTTTTTTTTAAACTAAATATTGTGCACTGCGGTAACTGGTGGGTGGGTGTGGAGCAGCAGAGCGCAGCCGCTCGTATTGAAGTAACGGTATAACGGGGGGCTCTTGTGTCTCGACTGGTTTTTGTTCACACAACGCCGGGCGTGTCTGCGTCCCCGGCACTTCAGATTCAGCTGACCTCAAGACACTGTCTCAGGAAAAGAGACAGAAAAAGGGAGAGAGGGGAAAAAATCAGTCTATTCTTTACTTGTCAGATCTCCCCGCACTCGGGTTTCTTTGTCTTACACATCCAGATATGACTGGTATTCCAGACAATGAGTGGGGAGCTGGGCTTGAGAGGCCTACTTATGCCCCTCACTAAAGACTGATGGATCAATAGTCCATACTGATTAGATTATTGATTTGGCAAGCTTTAAAGGAAGACTGCAGTTTGGGGTGCTTGGAAAGCAGAAGAGCTGTTGAAGGGTGTGGCATGGATAATTGGTCAACAAAAAATTCTCCCTTTATTTATTTTTTTTAAAAGCTGCATATTAACAAAGACACGATCTAAATACTTATAATCAAGATTCACGTAACTGCTTTTTTAAAAATCAAATTGTATACGTTTTTGCTGCATTTTAATTCTATATTCCAACAAAAAAGGGGGAGGGAGTCAAAGTCTGCATAGGCTCAGTTCATCACCCACCCATTTGTTATAGCAACAATTGCAGTCAGCTACAATAGGTTAGATAATGAGTGGCCCATTATTATCCCTGTTTTACTATCTCCTTTTGTTCTCCAGCTGATCATTTGCCACAGACAGCATATGTTTAAGTAGAACAGTAATCTCGCCCTGCTATTTAGATGGACTGTAGTTTAAAGACTACACTAACAATGGCCCATATTTTGCAGGATGCATCATTACTGCCATGATGTGCTGCTGACAGATGTTCTGTAAAACAGGGCCTTCTTTGCAATCAATGTCTTTCCTCCCCTAACCAAATTAGGAGAAGGGTGGGGGAGGAATGGAGGAAACAGCTGATGCACAGTGGGTGAAGTCACTGGGTTCTCAATTGACTTAATGTGCAGTTGCTGGCAATGTCTTGGTAGACTAATTTTAGGAAATAAATACAAATTGTGCCCATTATATGTAATTCTATTTAGTATTTATTGCAGTTGCACCAAAATCAGTTGCAGTAAAAAAAAATTAATTAAGTTACTAAATTCAATTTATAAGTGCCTCCTTATTTAAGCCCACTGCTCCATTATTTCCTTTGTGTTAATGATATATGATGTAAAGATAGCTGCTTGTAGCCTGGAAGTGAGGATATTCTGGATTCCACCCCCCAAGGACTCATTGACTCAGATGTCCAGCGGGTATGATTGACAGAACTGCTGAAGGGCTACACTGTGGTGAATTAGGTCAGGGTGTGGCATTGCTTTTCTGCTTATTGTCCTCATTCTTTCACTGTGGTTATTTTCAGTCTTTATCTACTCTCGTGTCACTGTAGCTGTCCTAGCATTATTTTTTCTTTATTCTTGTTTTTGATTTTGTGTTTCTTTGTTCTGCTGTGTTGATCTTATCTTCTCCATATTAAGGTCACTTAATCGTTTTTGCTTTACATGGCCTTATTTAGATGTCATGATACTTGGTCCACAGCTGACTCCCAATCTCTTAAGCAGTGCTCTGCTATACAGCCAGCTTATCCAGATTATTCCAAATCCTTGTATTGCGCTGTTAGCAGGAAATCACCGGCTGTGTTGAAAAGAAATGTCTGAGTTGGACGATATCAGTAAATATGGTAGAGTAATACGCACTGACAAGATTTATTACGACATAAACACTCTAAAAAATCTGAATGTTAAACAGTGAACAAGACATGAATTCAGATCTGAAGGGAGTCAGTATCTTCAGTGTCGTCTGACTGCTTGCAAATGGATTTTATTTGCAGGTTGGCCCGCAGACGGATCTGTAGCGCCTTTGTTCCTCCCTCCTTTGCATTTTACATATGAAAGAACCGCATTCTGCTAAGTCATCACTCGACACTTACGGAAATCTCAAAAGCAGCGTTGTTGGGAATGGGTTCAGATATGGCTCGCTGAAAAACGGAAAAATCCTGTCATTTCCATCAGAAAACAAAAATGCAAACCCACTGCTGTTTTCCTCATTTTCACCCCCACCCCCCGATCCCATGAACCGCACATCTAATGGGTAGATGTGTACTTTCGTTGCAAGTAACTGTCATGTGATATCTTCCATTTTGTGTCTGCAGTTCTGGGAAGTGATCAGTGATGAGCATGGCATCGATCCCACGGGGACTTACCATGGAGACAGTGACCTGCAGCTGGACAGGATCAGTGTTTACTATAATGAGGCCACAGGTTAGCTGTCTTCCTAACTCATGTTAATAAGTGAGGGTATATTATATATGGATTCATTTTTAACTTGACAATTTAATTCCAAAGTATGACACTACATCTCTTTTTGCATTCTCATCTCTACTGTACTGTTACTACACCTTTTCACCTATATCCAAAGGTCCTTCCTGCATTATTGAGCTGGTGTTTTTTGCCCCCTTTTCTTTATTCTTCTCTCTCTGTCTTGCTCTCCTCTTCTTCTCTTTCGTGTGGAGGAGGTAAATACGTGCCTCGGGCCATTCTGGTGGACTTGGAGCCTGGCACCATGGACTCTGTGAGGTCTGGACCCTTTGGTCAGATCTTCAGACCTGACAATTTCGTGTTCGGTGGGTGCCTTAAAGACATGTCTCATGCTCCTTTTTGATTTAAGGAAAAATGTTACTCACTTGAATGCCACTCCTTTTCCTTCAGGTCAGAGTGGTGCTGGAAACAACTGGGCCAAGGGTCACTACACAGAGGGAGCTGAGCTGGTGGACTCAGTCCTGGATGTGGTCCGCAAAGAATCAGAGAGCTGTGACTGCCTGCAAGGTTTCCAGCTCACCCACTCACTTGGTGGAGGAACTGGATCTGGTATGGGAACCCTGCTCATCAGCAAGATCCGCGAAGAGTACCCAGACCGTATTATGAACACCTTCAGTGTGGTGCCTTCCCCCAAGGTAACATCTCCTTGTGATAGCACATGATAGATTTTTGGTTTTAATTATAGTTGCTTTGGCCTGAGGTTTCTCCTAAGATCTTGAAACTAAATAGAAGTTCTGTGTTCTCAGGTGTCAGACACTGTGGTCGAGCCTTACAACGCCACCCTGTCGGTCCACCAGCTTGTAGAGAACACAGATGAAACCTACTGCATCGATAACGAGGCTCTGTATGACATTTGCTTCCGCACCCTGAAACTAACCACACCCACCTACGGAGACCTTAACCATCTGGTGTCCGCCACTATGAGCGGGGTCACCACCTGCCTCCGCTTCCCTGGCCAGCTCAATGCAGATCTGCGCAAACTGGCCGTCAACATGGTGCCTTTCCCTCGTTTGCACTTCTTCATGCCTGGCTTCGCTCCTCTGACCAGCAGGGGCAGCCAGCAGTACCGCGCGCTCACAGTTCCCGAGCTCACCCAGCAGGTGTTTGATGCCAAGAATATGATGGCCGCGTGCGACCCACGCCACGGCCGCTACCTGACAGTTGCCGCCGTGTTCCGTGGCCGCATGTCCATGAAGGAGGTCGATGAGCAGATGCTCAATGTGCAGAATAAGAACAGCAGCTACTTCGTTGAATGGATCCCCAACAATGTCAAGACCGCAGTTTGCGATATTCCACCCCGTGGCCTCAAGATGGCCGTCACTTTCATCGGCAACAGCACTGCTATCCAGGAGCTGTTCAAGCGCATCTCCGAGCAGTTCACAGCCATGTTCCGCCGTAAGGCCTTCTTGCACTGGTACACAGGGGAAGGTATGGATGAGATGGAGTTCACTGAAGCGGAGAGCAACATGAATGACCTGGTGTCAGAGTACCAGCAGTACCAGGATGCCACTGCGGAGGAAGAGGGTGAATTTGAGGAGGAAGCTGAAGAGGATGCTTAAAGGTCAAGATGTGAAGGTCAAGAAATCATCGCCAAAACAGAAAATAATCAAAACGGAACAACCACAAGTAACCAAGAAACCAACATAGTGTCAAGATCACTGCTAGAATAAAATTTTAGTGTCTGTTAGTTTTACCTTGTCATTGAGTGCAAATAAAGTTGTCGACTGAGAACTCATTTGCCTCTCATTCCTCTTCGCACATACATGATTCTCATCAGTTTAGCCAGTCAGAAAGTAAGATCCAGGCCCTCTCGGTGCAGTATACAGTAGGCTAGATAGAGCTGCGAGTTACTGGAAAATCTAATGTGATGTAATGAAAGGGTTTATTTCTGCTCCATAAGCATTATGATGGCTAAGGGCCCACATCCATTTGCAACATTCTGCACCAACCCACATTCCCACAACTATCTGGTGTTGAAGAGATTGCACCCTGGCAGTTTTTAGATGACAATAACATAACACCAGAGAAAGTAAGAGGGCATTTGCTGGTTGAGTAACCTACTAATTATATACATGTGTTATTTGAGATGTTTACATTTTGTAGGGAACTCATAAGAGCTATTTCATTTTGGGGATTTAAGATAAGATAAGACTTTATTGATCCCACAACGGGGAAATTTTTGCGTCACCTCAGCTCAAGTACAGATATATGAAGGAAATACAAAAATACAATTAAGTACAATCAATGAAAAAAAGTAAGATAATACACTATATACAATGGTAGCATACACAGTATGTGATTATGGATATAGTTGGAAATATGGAAGACATAAACTATATAGCTTGGAAGGTCATGGAAGGTCCATTATGCATGAAGTGGTGACCGTGGATGTTCACAGTGTCCAGTGACTTATGACATCGTGATTGAGGAGTTATAGAGTCTAACTGCTGTTGGGATGAATGATCTGCGAAAGGGCTCCTTCCTGCAGCGAGGGTGTTTCAATCTCTGACTAAAGGAGCTGCTACAGTACAGTAAAGGTTTTGACAAGAGGACTTCTTTTTCCCTGGAAATACAATTAAAAACAGTTTGACAGGTAAACTCCACATCAGGGGTGGAAATTACAATATCTTACAATAGAGGACAGTTCGCTACAGTACATCAAGACATTGATGTAACTGAAGGAAAAACATTTAAAACACAGAAAGCAGGAATTACAGATTTCTTCATTGCATTGAGGTGTACAATAATGTGTAAATTTCTTGAGCCACACCCATTTCTTTATATCATGCTAGGGAAATGTGAAATGGGTAGAGTGATTTATTGGAACATGCCAACACAAAAGGAAATACAATAATTATGGAAAAAATGTTTTTACAGTTCTAACCTGAACTGTCTTAGGAAGGCTTTAAAAAATCTTCAGGAATATTTTTCAGGCTTCTCGAAGCACATTCAAAGCTTGCCTTTGGATGTTGGCTACCTTTTATTCTGCTCTCTGTGAAGATAATCCCACACCCACATTGTGTGTTTTTCTGTCCAGGTATGTTTTTACTGCATTGGCACCACTGGATAAAATGCAGCCTCAAACCAGGGCAGGGCCTCCAGTGTTTTAAAGATGCCTTTAGACACTCACTGTTGTACCTCTTGAACAGGGATGGGCAGTAGCGTGTTACTTGTAACGCGTTACTGTAATCTGATTACTTTTTTTGAGTAACGAGTAAAGTAAGGGATTACTATTGCCAAAACGGTAATTAGATTACCGTTACTTTCCCGTAGGAACGCTGCGTTACTGCATTACTAAAACCATGATTTTTTGCGAGAATGTCTCACGACAGTGACGTAAGCGAGTGCGCCGTTAGTGACAACAGCTGTGTGCAGATCAACAATGGATCACATATCGATTGTGGGAGAGAGTATGAGCGTGCAGCGTTTAAAGCGTGGAAGTACTGACCTTACTTTGAGTTTGATTCCATAAAAAGTGACAAAAACATTAGCGTCCATCGTGCGTGGGAAGAAAACTTCTTTTTACAGCGAAAAAAACCCCTAAACTTCCAAGCAAGCACCGAGTCGCAACGACGTAATGGGAAACTCACAGAGAAACTCGCGGATTCTTCAACTGACCGCGGCACACCTGCACCAGGGTAAACCTCCGCCTACCCAGTCCTGCTTTACAGGTGAAAATAGAGCAACAGGACCGCTGAGTCTTTGACTTTATTTATTTTCTGCTGTGTTTTACTTGCATCTATTTGAAAGAGTGAGTGTAAACACAAAAAATATTTTATTTTATGTGCTGGAATGTGTAGAAAATAGGTTTAAATGTTAAACTAATTTATTCAACTCAGAGAATGTTGCATATAATTAAATTTTTGCTTGATGCATAAAGTTAAAAGATTAAAACTATAAAACAAGTTTAAAAAGAGACTTTTCCATTTGATTACATTTTGTATGATGGATTATGTAGAAAAAGTAGAATTGGGCTGAAAGATCTATCGCTTTATCACCTCTTCAGGTTGTAAATCGTGTTTTTAAAAAGTAACTAAGTAACTAAGTAATTAATTACTTTTGAAAATAAGTAATCAGTAAAGTAACGAGATTACTTTTTGGGGAAGTAATCAGTAATTAGTTACTGATTACTTTTTTCCAAGTAACTTGACCAACACTGCTCTTGACTTCCTTCTTAAAAAAAATTCAAATTTGGATACACCACTCAGTAAGACTGGTCACTGATTACATCACCTTTTTCTCGCTGTTTCCCTTCCATAAGAATGCCACCAGCCATCCTTCTATTTATAATTTGTTTTTCTATAAGTAATATATAATAAATCTACAACACAGGAAGGAATGCAGTTTATTGCTATCAATATTATACCCCACCCCTGCAGTGCACATCATCCAGCTCTGTGACTTAAGGTCACATAAGCACTTTAGTGGACTTTCGTGGCCAAGGCATGCAGCAAGAGTTGGATCCCAAAGCAAAACTGTGCTGCTGGGCCACTAATTCTCCTACTCATGCACCTGGGTTTTGATGCGATAATTTCTCTATGAATATAAAACATAAGCACAAAATGTATATAACTGAATTTAGTTAGACCCTACTTGGGACAAGGCCTCAATAAAGCAGCACCAAATGCTTATTTTAACTCTTGTATCATGCAAATTTTAACTTTTGCAAAACATTCAAAACTAGTGTCATGAAGAGGAAAAGATCTTACATTATTTATATAAGGATATGTGATTTCTATATCATTATATATCTTATGGAGACAGTTTAGATCAGAGGTGTTAAACTTATTTTAGTAGAATAGAATAGAATTCAACTTTATTGTCACTGTACATGTCACAGGTGCAAGGCAACGAAATGCAGTTTGTATCCATCCAGAAGTGCTTTAGCCATGATATAGATGTATTACAAATATATATTAGCAATAATATAGATATGTAAGTATATTACAGAAATTGGTCTATTATGGTATGTTATAATGTTCACGGTATGAAGGTATGTTATGATTAAGGTATGTTATGTTAGTACATGGGATACATGCACTTGACATTTTGACATCTCTCAAAATGTGTATAACTGGTAGAGATGCTGCCTCCATACACGCCCTTAGTTTTTTGCATTCAGTGGATCAGCTGTCATTACATGGACATATTCCAATTCATAAAGGCAGAAAACTTTTACCCGTGGAGTTTTGCTAAATAAACAATATTCATCACTCAGATTTTTAATGTAAAAACATTTACTTTTAAATAGTAATACTGGCATTGCATCACTAACACGATCCTGATATTATTTTATTATAAACACTGAGTAATTAACGCGTTTACATCATTTTAAATGATATCCAGTAAAGCAAATTGGTCCCTGTGCGGCACCACGGCGGTATATTTGACACCCTTGGTTTAGCCCATATTGGTATGGACTAAACCCACATTAGCCCATAATGGTATCATCCAGTCTGCGTGGTTAAAATGGTGCAGGGCGCCAAAATTAATGTATGAACGCTGAAGTCCAGAGGACATGTGGGCCAATCACAGACATTGAGTGAGAAGTTAGTGTCCAATGGCAACATATTATAGCTTGAGTGATACTTATATTGGCCAATCGTTTTCATCGTTAAACGCCTATTGTGGGCGTGGTTAATCACTTCCAGGACGCTCATGACATTTTTTGTTTATCTACACGGGACAAGGCATGGCGTGCGAAGGTGGGTGTCCGAGTACGATCTTTTTCTTAGGTTTAAACTTAATGCACCTTCACTGCAGGCTAACACCGGACGTCAGTTAAACATTTTTCAGTCAAGTCACCCGTACAAATCACTTTACTTCTTTCATAGATTTCAAGGTAATTAAATTCGAAAGTTGGGATTATAATTCTCCTGAAAGTAGGAGCAGAAAATGGTTTTCTTACATATGCCTCGTTGCTAGTAATAATCAATTTGACAGCTGGGTTGCAGACACATAAAATCTGTGATGTCGATGGTTGAATCACACAAACTAGCGGTTAGCAGATTTTGTCTTCATATTGACCGGAAGTGGTATTACAGGGATGCGATTTTAGAGGAGACTTGTCCATACACATTTGATAAAAGTTGCCTCCGCGTTGTTTAAAGCTGTTTAGATCACTACACATTGGGTGTTTGCAGGAATACAACGGCACAGGTACAGTTAGCGAGTCAATAAGTACCGATGAACTTTATCTTAACGCTATGGTGGGCGGGAGTCAATTAGCCATGCAGGCTAACGTTAGCTGCACAGGTTTCTATTTAGGCTATTCGATCTTTGTTTTAAAGCCTTGTTAAAACTAATGTTACCTTAATTATACGTTAACATTACAGTTTATGCATTATGTTACCCGTGTTTATGTGCAGCACTCTTCCTGTCTTGCGCTTTGCCAGGAATGGATGCTACTCAGATGATCAGTGACTCAATCTTGGAGTCAGATGAGGAAGATAATGAAGAGGAGATCGAAAATAAGAGGGGACGACCGTTGGCTAAACTGTGCATCTTGAAAAATAAACACATACCTGAGGCAGGTGAGTGGCTAACTGATGTTGTTTTTACACGTGATCTGCACAGTCTGGTACTACTTAAGATAGCCTTTATTAGTCCCACATGTGGGAAATGTGTAAATCTTGCATACAGAGGGGGAAACATTTGATCCTATGGAGAATTTGCAACTTTGCTCAGTTACAATGAAATGAACAGTCTCTAATTAGTATGCTAGTTTCATTTTAATAAAGAGGGACAATATAAACATATTACATAATATTTGATCCCCCTTAATAGTTAGTGATGAAACTCTTGTTGGCAAAGGATCAACATGGTCCAGTGCATTGACCCATTCATTTGGTGAAGTTGTCCAGTACCTTCGCATTAAGACAGCCCCAAAGCATAATTTTTCCACCTCCATGCTTGACTGTAGAGATGGTGTTCTTTGGGTCGTACTCTGCATTTCACTTCCGAACTTCACTGCCAAAGAGCTGAATTTTGGTTTTATCTGACCACAGCACTTTGTCCCACACCTTCTCTGAATCATTTAGCTGTTCACGGGCAAACTTAAGACAAGCCTGTACATTTGCCTTCTTGAACAGGGAAGGCAAGATTTCAATCCATTACAGTGTAGTATGTTGTCAGTGGTGTTCTTGGCTGCTTTCAGATCATTAACAACCTCCTCCCATGTAGTTTTGGCCCAGCAGTTGTCACTTTCTCATCAAGCTTTTTGCTAAAATCTTGTCCAGGACATTCTTTGACAGCTCTTTGGTCCTGCCCATGTTGGTGGAGCGGTTGGAGTGTAAAAAATGCATTCTTCTGATTTATTGTAATGTTGTACACAGCCAATCTGCAGGTGCAAGAATTCTGGTTGGATTCAAGAGGATCAAATACTTACTTCACTCAATGACATCCAAATCAAAACTTGTAATGTTTTTTTTTTCCTAGATTTTGGTTAATGTTCTGTCTCTCTCAATTAAATTGATGTTTTATAAACAAATAAAGTAAATTAAACTACACAAATAGGCAACAAATAGGGAAGCCAGTTTGGGAGTATGCGGTTTCAATAGTATTTGCTAGTAAAAAGCTGAGCTGCAGCATTTTAAACAAGCTGCAGTGACACACTGACACTCGAATAAAGACACTAAAATGGAATGAAGGAATAAATAAATAGATCTGAACCAGAGAAATGACTTCACCTTTCTGACTATATATCTAAGTATATTGTTAATGATGATGCTCTCTTTCACACAGAGTTTCCCCTCTTTTTGGGTGATAATGTGCTTGGCCGTGACCCCAACTCCTGCACTGTGCCCTTGCCGGCATCCTCAGTGTCCAAACAGCATGCTACTATCTGCCTTTGTGTGTACCGGAGACGTGCCTGTCGCAGTGAAGTGGACATGGAAGCTTTGGTTTGGGACTTAGGGAGCATGAATGGGACCCGCAAGGGCCGCTTAAAGCTGACTCCTAATGTACGCTATGCCCTCAGTGAAGGTGACAGTTTGGTGGTGGCGGACATCCCGTGTCAGTTTGTCATTTGTGGCGTAGACTCTTCTCAGGGGGACGCAAGCTCTCCTCTGAGACAAAATTCAGGGGTAAAGACCAAGTTGCCAGATGCCTCGGGAGAAAAGGGAGATGACACAAGCACAGACAGCAAGAAATGTGTCAATGGAGGGACAGAGACTCCTGTCAGAGCCAGCTGCCTGACCTTTGAGCAAACTCCCCATCAGCCACAGGGGACCTTGGTCCCAGAATCTGACTCAGACTCAGACAGCGAAACAGGAGTAAGAGGAGAAAGAAGACGAAGGACTCTAGGTTTGTACATTATGTAAATATTTATAACTATTGAAGCTATGCTTTTTGGACCTGTTGTTTACAAGTTCACTTTTATTCTCTTTGTAGTGTCTGATTCTGACTCCCATAAATCCAGCCCCATCAGCTCGTCATTCTTGAGTCCCCCAAACAAAGTTGTCCCTGAAAGGTATACCCATAAAAATAAGCTATTTATTGGTATTCTTTTTGTAACTGTGATTATATTACTGGCTTAGCCATACCCCATTAATACATATGTTTGACTTGTTCATTGTAAGACCTGTTAATTTGTTTTTCCCTGTTCTACAGTGACAATGAAAGCCCCATGACGGTCTCGTCTTCCTCTAAAAATAAACCAAACAGACATGACAGCTTCACCACACAGGAGACAGATGTAGATGCGGCGCGACAGCAGTTGGAGGAAAAAAAAGTGGTTGCACTTGTGGAGGACAGTGAAGAGGAGGAAGAAAGAGCAGTGCAAGCGGGGACAAAGTCTCTGAAAGGGGGTTGGCATATGCCAGTGGAAAAGGAAAGCAATGCCAGTTTTACAGGAGACGGTGAATTGTCAACACCAGCAGTCTCTACAGACGCAATCCCTGCATTTAACATGGACAGTGACACTGATGTGGAGGGAGAGGACGAAGAAGTGGCATCAGCGGGGCCTGTGACCTTGAATACAAACCAACAAGTTGATCAACCTCCAAAGACGGCCCAGTTTCACATGGACAGTGACACAGATATCGATGAGGATGATGATGCTTCAGGTAAAGCTCCCAAAGCTCTGCCTTCTTCTGATGAGAACGCCAAAACTCCTCATGCTGTTTCAGTTATTCCACCTGAAGGCGTCACCATGGACAGTGACACTGATGTGGACGATGATGGGGTCGTGTCAGACGCTGCCACAAAAGCAGGACTGACGGTATGTCAGAGTGCGCACACAGCAGACTCTGCTTTTTCAGTGCAGCCAGAAGATTTTCACCTCCACAGTGACACTGATGTAGATGAGGACGAAGCAAAAAATACAACAGATGAAACACCTAATAAATCAGATATAAAGCTTACAGCTCTTAAATCTGCTCCTGTGGCTCCTGACAACCTGCAGGTAGAGAGTGACACGGATGACGAGGCTCTCCCTGTCCCTGCCACCAGTAAACCCTCAGTGGTCGCTGCTGTTGCAGATTCACGCCCCACTGCAGTTGCAGATGCTGATTTGGAGATTCTCTCTGACAGCGACACAGATGTGGAAGATGCATCTCTTCTGGCTATACCTGTTGGTGTCACAACCTTGTCAGCTTCTCCTGGCCCAACTTTAAAGGCTTCTCTGGCAGATTCTGATGCAGATACAGATGTGGATGAATCTAGCGTGCCCCCTGCTGGGGATGAGGCTAAACCAGCTGATGTCAGAGTCGACGGCGATACAGAAGATAAGAAGTCAGATATTGGAGAAGAAGGTGAGGACCAGGTGCCCAGGCTGCACAGGGAAACTACACTTGGGTTGCTGGCTCCCCTTCTGCAGAACTGCTCCACTCCTGTGCAGATGTCAGGTAATCGATCAATCTTCAGAATTCATTTAGACTGCAAATATCTACTCGTTTGTTTTATTGCATTACCTTTCTAAATACTTTCTAAAATTCAGTAATTGATTATATATGACATACATCAGTGGCACAGTTTTAGGTGAGGCTCACTCTGAAGATAGAACTAGTCTGTGATGTTACAGTGGTCTCTTTACAGGATATCACAATGACTTGTAATGCAGTAATTGCCAAAAATACAATCTAAAAGAAAATAATACAAAATATGTGAAGTGTATTGTTGGTGCTCAAAATAAAGACGGCGCCTGCAGGAGAGAGAGGTTTGAAATGAAGAAATCGATCTGTTTTTAAGTGAGTGGACTTGAGATTCTGTGTTAACTTCTTCGATCCAATCGCGTAAAGTGTTTGTTGCGTTGCGATGAGAAAGCATCAAGTTTAAATTGACTTTTACTTTGGATTTCAGATGAAGAAGTGGAAGACATGGCAACTCAAGCCTTCGTCAGTCCCTCTTCAGGTTCATTAAGGCGTGAGTAAATGACTTTTAATAATGTCAAACGAGTCTGTTTCAAAAACATTAGTTCATTTTTTTCTCTTGGCCAACAGGAGCGGCAGTGCCTGCAGTAAGACCTGTAGTATTGTCGTCCTGCTCAGACATCCAGGAGGAGGAGGATTTTGCTGTGGCTGAGACGCAGTCCTTTACATTTCAGAGCCGTGACCGTGTGAGCAGTGAGGAACCAACCCAAGCTTTTGTACTTGAGTCTTCTTGTGACAATAAAAATGACCAATCTACCAAAGAAGAGTCTTTCCAACTGGGACTGTCTGACAGCAGCCACCTGCAGTGTCCAGACCAAGCTTTAGCTATGGAGAACACCCAAGCTTTTGTTTTTGTGGAGAGGGGTGTGAACCTGGAAGATACCCAAGCATATGCAGCCATGTCAGCTGCAGACAGATCCTCTGCAGAAAATGACGCGAACCTGGAGGCCACACAGGACTATGTAGAAGATAAAGAGACTGAGCGATATCAAGTAGATGTGGCCTTAGAAGCAACACAGGCATATGTGGCAGAGCCGTACAGTCACGCTGAGGATGATGCAGATGATGATGCTTGTGAGACACAGCCTTCAGACTTTACTGCCTCTTCTACTCTTGCCATAGCAGAAACCCAACCAATGTTGCCTATTGCAGGAGAGGAGGATCTGGCAGCTGAAAATCCAGTTTGCTCTGTTCAACAAATTCAGCCGAGATCCCTCAAGGAGGATGGTGCAAAGGCAGCTCAGCCTCAGGAGAAGGGCCTCAGCGACGCTCAGTCTGTAACTGAAACTCAGCCCGTGTGTACAAGTGACAGTGAAGCAAGTGATGATGAAGGCTCATTTCCAGCTCAGCGAAACAGAACAGCAAAGCCACTGCCACTTGAAGAAGCGCAGACACTAGATCTCACTTGTTCAGAGTTGTCGGTTTCTGAAACCCAGCCAATGCACGGTGGAATTGCTGAAACCCAGCCCATGGCTACATGTGACGATGATGATGAAGACTCAATGCCAGGCCCACGAAAAAGGAAAGCAAAGCAGCTTCATCTTGAAGAAGAGGAGACGCAACCTGTCGCAGACTCTGAGCTCTCCACTGCTGAAACCCAGCCCGTGGCTACATGTGATGATGATGATGAAGACTCAATGCCAGGCCCACGAAAAAGGAAAGCAAAGCAGCTGCAGCCTGAAGAAGAGACGCAAACCCTTGCTAGTTCTGAAGTCTCTGCTCTGGAAACTCAGCCCTTGAGTACAAATGAAGGCCAGCAAAGTGATGAAGAGGACGTGATTGCATGCACTCGGAAAAGAAAAGCAAAGCCACTTCAGCTTGAAGAGGAGCAGACGCAGCCCCTCACTAGTGCTGATGTTGAAACCCCGGCAGTAGTGACAGGTAAATGTGATGATAAGGACTCAATTCCAGGTCCACGGAAAAGAAAGGCAAAGCAGATGAAGCTTGAAGAAAAGACACAGCCAGTCGATAATTCTAAAATGACCCATGTTGAAACTCGACCCTTGACAACAAAAACCGGATTATCGCCTTCAGAAGAATCTGAAGCGGGAACCAGTGGAGCTTGTGTTCCAAATTTAAGAGTGACAAGAGCAAAACCGAGAGAAGAGGAAGATCAGGTGGCGTGTCCTGGACCATCCAAGAGGCAGACTAGAGGAAGGAGTGGAAAACCTTTGTCTGATGGTGACAACAATAAGGAGATAGTAAAACGGGCTAGAGGGAGAAAGATAACGAAGCAGCAGAAACATGATGGTGAGGAAGAGGATGAAACACCGGTAAGAGAAAGAAACAAGCAGGCTGTGAATAAGAGCTTGATAAAGCAACAAGATGGGAAAGATAGAGAGGAAGAAGATGGTGCCGATCTCAGACAAGAAAGAGAAGAAAATGATAACGAAAGGAGGACGACTGATGAAAGAAAGAAGCATCAGGATGAGATAGAAATGCAACTCATGGAAGAGAAGTTAGAAACAGAAAGAAGAGTAAATAAAGAACAAGAAAGATTGCAGGCTGAAGATGCAGCGAGAGCAGAGAGAGAAATCAAGGAGAAGGAAGAACAACAGAAAATAGAGTCTGAAAGGATTGAAAGAGAAGAGCGGGAGAGGTTAGAAAGAGAAGAAAAAGAGAGATTAGAAAGGGAACGAAAGGAACAAGAAAAAGAAACTGCAAAGAGAGAACAAGAAGAGAGGCTTGAGCGGGAGCAACAACTGCAAGCAAGACTCGAGAGAGAAGAAAGGGAAATGGAGGAGAGAGAGAGAGTGGAGAAAGAAAAAGAAGCCCAAGAAAAACAGTTGAAAGAACTGGAAGAAAAGAAAGAGGAACAAGACAAATCCAAAACGCCTTCAAGAGGCCGAAGAACAACCAGAAGAACTATTGCTTCACAGAGCACAGCAGAGCCAGACCAAGACTCAACTGTATCAACCAATGACGATTTCCCAGCAAGGAGAACCAGATCACGCTCAAACTCCTCCAACTCGGTCAGCTCGGAGAGGTCTGCTTCAAGTGTCCACGCCCAGGAAAGCAAGGGCAGAGGGCGAGGGCGAGGGCGAGGGAGAGGGCGAGGGACGAGGGAGACCAGTGAGACACCCCAGAAACCCGTCGCCAGAAGCAACAATCGAAGGACCACTGTGGCTGCAGGGGCCGTAGAGCACGAGCCTGACTCGTCCAACTCACTAGCCCCTGAGGTTTCAAGCTGCAGCGTGAGCTCTCATAACAGAGGAAGAGGAGGCAGGCAGCGAGGAAGAGCGAGGAAAACAGAACATGACCCAGACTCTATCCCTTCTGTTAGTCAGAGTCAAAGTGATCAGAATTTAAGCCCTGCCAGGGGAAGAAAGGGCAAGAAAGCTGAGGAGTCCTCCAATGAGGCTCTCCATAAAAATGGTAAAGAGGACTCTCAGCCGGCTACAACCACTAGAGGGCGACAACAACCCAGTGCAGCTACAGATGAGGAAGACCAGTCGAAGCAAGAGGAAGCATGCACCAGCGAGGAATCGCTACCTAAAAGAAATGTCAGGGGCAGAGGTCAGAGAGCAGTGAAGAGTGAAACTGTGGAGAAACCAGTTGCTCCTGCGGTCAGTGATGATGATGAGGCTAAAGATAAAAGAAAAGCAACGAGAGACTTGGAGGCAAATACTGGAGCAGATCTCAGCTGCAGCAAAAGGAAAGAAAGATCTTCAAAAACGGCAGAAACAGACGAGGAAGAAGGAAAAGGCAAAACAAACGATGAGATTCCTGTTAGTTTACAAGGGAAGAAAAGAGGTAGAGCATCCACCGCTCAGGCAAAGAAGAGCGCAAAAGAGTGTCTCTCAGAGGTGAAGGAGGAGGAGAGAGAAAAGATGGAGGGTGAGACTGTGGAGAAAAAAGTCAGAGGTCGACAATCAACGGTCTCGAGAAAGAAGAAAGAGGAGCTGGAAGAAAGTGGGACATCTTTAACCGCCACAAATCAAGATGCAAATTTGGAGGCATCAGAGGTGACTATTGCTTCACTTTTAAACATACGCAGCCAAATGGAAACCATAAAGATGCGGTTTTGATTGAAACAAAAATGCATTAACATTGAAGGGTAAATCAGATGAAATGGAAAGCTGAGTAGTAAATAATTAGTGTCGAGAAGTTCTTGTTGTGAAGGAAGGCTTTTACCTTGGCTCAAGGCCATGGTGCATTTTCCTCTCTGAGTCAGCCTTTTCAATATTGATGAACTACCATCAACATGAGTTACTCTCTCTGTTTCCTCCACTTTCTCTAGAGCAGTCTAACCTGCTCCGCATCACTGCTAATGAATTAAGTGGTTTAGTGGTCATCCAGTCACTTCCTCCACTTACATTTTATGGTGTTTGCTTTCTGGTGCAAGATGTTGTACCATCTACTTTGCATGTTCCATACTTTGCCCTTCGCTGTCTTCAACCTGTTTTGTTTTCCCTGTCTTTACCTACCCTCTCCCCTATAACAGCCCCAGACTCCAACCAGCAACGCATCCCGGAAGCGGCAAGCTCCTGCAAATTTCTCTCCCGTGGCAAAGAGTCCTCGCTCCTCCTCTGCATCCCCAGCAGCAAGTGGTCGACTACAAACTGAAGGCCAGGCATACAAGGTCTCTGTGGTTGTGTTAGCAAAACACGCATTTTGTGTTTAGGAAAGAGACGCTCATACGGTGGTAGCTAGGCTGATCAAACCTAGCCTAAGACATCGGAATCATAGTGGCAAATCCTATACTTGTATTCTTATATACTAAACATCATATTAAGAAACACTATTCTAAACTATCTTAGCATCTCGACAATGCTCTCAGTCATATTACTGAGCTGTAGCCAGTGAAACGTATTATTTAAGTCCACCACGTGGTGCTAGCATCACATGCTCTTCCAGTTTTTTCCCAGTTTTTCCTGAAACATGCTGCTGGCACTACATTTAAAATGAGTGCACATGTATGTTTACAATTACAGTTTAATATTGTGTTTTAATCTTTTGGCAATTCATCAGGCTTTAGCCTTATAAACATTTTACTCAGTGTCCTAATAGAATTGTAAAATTCATGTTGTGGTTTTGTTAGCATCATATTATCGATGAAGCTTTCAGAAGTCACCGCTCCTGCTCAAAACTTGTGGATATTTGGACCCATTATAATAAACTAAACACAAAGCCTCCTCCATCTAACCTCTGTGCACAGTGGTCTATTATAACAGCAGTATCTACTCATCCAAATCATTGAAAGTAAAAGGATTTCACTAAGCGTTGCATTCACACTTAGAGCTGCGTAATCAATTTGTGCAGGGTTAAAGTTATTTTTGGTTTGTTCGTGCAGATGAGAGCAGGTGTTTTGAGCTCACGAAATCATTGTTCCACTAACCTCCTGCAGCTTGTTCTGAAATTTCAATCGACTCTGGGGCATGACTGTAAAATGCATGACAGTGCTTTTCTTTGAGCGAAATGCCTAGTTTCACACCTCTATTTTGCCTGCATGGCAGATTAAGTTGACTTGAGGCTTTTGCTTTCACAGGTTCTGTTTACGGGGGTGATGGATGAAGCAGGGGAGAAAGTGTTGGCGCGCTTAGGCGGCAGCTTGGCTAAAGGTGTGGGAGACATGAACTGCCTTGTGACTGACAAAGTGCGCAGGACTGTCAAATTCCTTTGTGCACTGGCCAAAGGCATTCCAATAGTCACTACAGACTGGCTGGAAAAGGTATGTTTGACAAACTGCAGTCAGAAAGTTCTCTCTTAATTTATTGCAGATGTGTATTATGATAATAGTCACCCTTCTTGTCTGTTTTAGAGTGGCAAAGCTGGGAGCTTCCTGTCTCCCTCCTCCTTTATTGTTAAGGATCCTGAGCAGGAGAAGAAGTTTAATTTCTCCTTGCACGAGTCTCTAAGGATTGCCAGCAGCCAGCCTCTCTTAAAGGTACTCACTCATTTTTCCTTAGAGTGAGAGGTTGACAGTGTGCCATTAACAGTATTTCCACTAGCAGACGGCACGGGGGTGGTGCATGATGTTTTCGTGATGGGAGCCCATAAACGTTTGAGTCATCCTCAGTCTAAATCTGGTTTAATATTTCCCTTCGAGCATTGTTTGAGCCTCTTTATTGTTAGCAATGTTCAAATCTTCAAAACAGCAGCCTGTGGATTGTTTATCATCATTCTGTGGCTTAGGGGAAAGTAATTTGATATTTGCTGTAAATATACTGATAATATTGCATGTATTATGTTTCTCAGCTTGCGCTATTTCATAGAAGCTTGTAAAGGCATACCTTGTTACAACATAATACCAGCTAAAATTAGACATATAATATCAAATTTCAATCCCAGGAGGCTTTTACTAAATTTCTTGAAGAGATTAAATAAAAATAGATTCACTCATCCATCTCTTTTCTTCCGCTTATCGGATTCAGGGTTGCGGTGGAGCCTATCCCAGCTGTCCTAGGACAAAAAGCAAATAGACCATTGGATGTATTCCAAATAAAAGTAGAGTAAAATGCTTTGCCTTCTTTCTGTCTCTCAGGGATACGAGGTCCATGTTACTAGATCGGTTAAGCCAGAGCCAGTTCACATGAAGGACATCATTTCCTCCAGTGGGGCTACCTTTCTACCAAAGATGCCCTCTTCTAATAAGGTGCCAGTTAAGCTGAGAGCCCTTCTCCGGCCAAAACGTTACATGAAATAAGTCTTTGCTTATGATGTTTATTACCTACATTTTAATTCCTCTTCTATTTTCTGTCACCCCCGTCTCCCTCTCTGGCTCTTAGCCTCACACTGTAGTGGTTTCCTGCGAGGAGGACTGGTCTCTGTGTCGCCCGGCTCTGTCTGCATCTCTCCCTGTCGTCACCGCTGAGTTCATCCTCACAGGGATCCTGCAGCAGAAACTCGATTTTCAGTCCCACACACTCTCGCCTTCCACAGCAAATGTACAACCTGCAGGTGGCAGAGGAAGGGGCAGGAGGAAGACTTAGTACTCCCGGAGCAAAAATACAGTGACTGTCTGTGTATGAAATCTTTAGCTGTGAGGTTTGTCCGTCATTTCTGGATACACTTTAAAACTGTAGACCGGTAAAACACCTGTTTAGCTATTGGACTGTGAAAGACTGTATTGAATGTATTGTCGATTGTCCACTGATGTAAATGCGTAATTTACAGACGTCAGTGCTGGAAGAATGTGAATTATTTGACTGTCCATCATCAAATATTTAAAACTAATTTTTAACTTTCCAAGAGAATGAACTGAGAAACAAACAGAAAAGTAGTTAACTTAAGACATTTTGGAAGAATGGTGAAAACTTTCTTTCTAAGCTTGTTTGTGCAGTCTTTTTCTTTTGCCTTATACACACAAACACATTGAAACTGTTAAAGCTACCTCCCCTCTACTTCAAACCCTTCTTTTTTTATGTAGAAACAAGCAGAGCAGGAAATTAACACTGCTAAACTGCTGGTACCCTCCATGTGTGCTAACTGCTTCAGCTCAATCAGCCTGTTTGGCAGGTAACCAACCTTGAAGAGGGTGTTTGTGTAAATCATGGTGGATGGGAGAATAGATGTGGAGATGGTGTCTGTTATGGTATCCAACAGCCTCGTAGTCAGAGGAAAAAAGCTCGTTTCCGGCCTTCATAAGAAGTTCATAGTGCCTTTTTAAATGGAGATAATGACGAAGCTACCCACGTGTCTTTCTGGGGTTTTTTTCTGTCTCCATTAACCACCACCATCTACTCCATTAAGGCCTTATCCCATCCTGTTCCTCCAGAGAGAACAAGACAGACTGCGGATGTACCTTCTGCATCAACGCCTTTGTGGTGTTTGTTCTCGCCATCGATGTCTGTTTGCTTTATATGTGGATGTGTATTTTTTGTGTAATGCACAAAGGTTGATTACTGACCCACTGTCACTGCTGTGTCACTGGTGTTTTAAAGATGGTAGCTTGTTATTTTTAGAACTGTTAGCATGCTAATGCCTTAACTTGAAGTCTGTCTTCGTATCAAATAATGAAATGTCTCCATTATAAATGAAAAACATTAAATATTTTCCAGCTGCAACCACACTGTGCCGAGTTTAAAATTTCACAGACTGAAGCTTCTAAATCCAAAAATTGACTTTCAAGTTAAACCTTTTTGTTTTTCAGTAGATTTGCTTGTAATTTTAGACTACTGAGGACGTCATAAATGAAGAAGGGGGTAGGTAAATTGGGACGAGCAGAGGATTAGTGAGGAAGACGTAAGGGCAGCTATGCTATGAAGAGTGGAAAGGTGGTTGGTCCACCTGTGGAGGTGTGGAGATGTTCAGGAGAGAGGGCAGTCAACTTTTTGACCATATTTTTGACACACCCTTGGAGAGTGAGAGGATGTCTGAGGAATGGAGATGTGTACTGATACTGATTTTAAAGAACAAGGGTGATGAGTGGAAGGGTTTTAACTACAGAGAGATGATGTGGAGGAAAGCCCGGCGAAGTGGAGGTATGCTGCAGAAAGAAGAGGTACAGAAATCAGTAGAAGCAAAACATGACCATGAAACGGAGAGGTGGAAAGGTGAAGTGGATAAAGGACTTTAAAGACGGAGCTGCCAACAGGCAGGAATATAAGAGGAAGACCACCAAGAAGATGAGTGGATGTAAGGAGAACATGCAGAGGTTTGGTGGGGAAGAAGAGGATACCTGGAATAGGGTGAGATGGCGATGGATGATCTACTGTGGTGACCCCAAATGGCATAAGTGGCTCTCCCTTTTCTGGCATCTTCTTGGCAAAAAAGCAATAGTTTGAGGAAATGATGGACAATTTTTTGTGTTTATATAAAAAATATGTGGTAAAAACAGGTAGATAAAGTAGGTAAACAACAAATACTTTAATAAGGTAAAAGCATGTCTCAAATTAAAGATAATATAGCCTATTAAAAAATTAAGTACATATAAACATATCAACGATTTATACCCTACAGACGGACAGCATTTGGGCAGAACGTCCTTCTGTCCAGGGTGGCCATCTGTGGAACAGTCTTCCTCAACCCATTAGAGAATGCTCGACATTCAATTTGTTTAAGGCAAAGGTTAAAAACTGGTTATGGACAAATCAAGTGTGTGATCATGTATGAGTTGTATAGTTTTAATGTTTTATTTGGGAACAGAATGGTGTGTATGTGTAAGTTTGGTGATGGAGTTTTTATTATGAATGAATGATGAATTTTTATGAATTATTATGTCTATTTTTTTTATGTTTAAGGACAACAGATGGAAATTAGCCCTTGGCTATAATCTGGCATGTTTACATTCATGTAATTTTTTTTTTTTTACATTTATGTTCATTAACATGCACTGTCCTAAATAAATAAATAAAATATAACGAAGTAAAACCATAATTGTTTTTTGTTTAAAAAAAGCTTACTAAATGCAGTAAAAACATTAATAATGACATTAAAGTGGATCAGTATGTGTACAGGAATGTGTAGTGGACAATGCTGTGCAATAAACAGCTTTGTGCTCTATCGGTATCCTCGTGTATCACCTGGCTGGTACCTCGTTAAATACCCCCCCTAGCTGTCAGATGACCATAGGTATCTCGCGGATGAAGGGTGTCCGGTGTTTCCCGACACGAGTCGAGTGGCTCCGAGAGGGAGCAGAGCCCGACATATTCTGAACATCTTCCAAATGTTGAGCCCGAGTCGTGAAGTGCTGCTCTTGAGGGGGGCGAGGTTGCAAGGGAGGGAGACGACGAGGGAGAAATCAGGCGACGTCCGCACAGATTTTCACCTCTGAAAGCATCCCGGCAGTCTGCTCCGTGAATGCACCGCAGCTCCAGCCGGCCACTCAAAGGTAAGTGCGCTGCAGAGCGCCGTTTTTCTTCACATACATGTACGGATGTGTGCCTTAAACGTGGCCGGTACGTGACGGGTTAAATTCTGCAGTTTTTTGCCTGATGCGCTGTCCCGGCTCTGAGGTGGCTGATAAGACTCCGAGCTGCGGGGTTTATCACCAACTGCACGCTTTACTGGGAACGAGGAGAGGTGTGAAAATATGTTACCTGTTAAACGGTCCCGGCGTGGAGCTCGGGCTTTGTGGATATTTATTGTTTTCAATATATATATATTTTACTCATCTTGTTTAAATTAAAATTCCAAAAAATTTCAGAAATGTAAATTGTGGATGGGGAAATGTTCATTTTTAACAACATGCAGGCTCATCTAAGCAGGTTTAATACAAAGACATACTTGATTGATTTCATTATTGCTGGCAATATAATCATTATATGGAAATTATATAGATATATTTATTTTAGTGTCTCATGGTACTTGTTGTGTGGTCTATTGGGTAAATGTTCTGTTAAGACTTAAAAGCTTGGTTTATAGCTTCATTTCTCAGAGGAAGCCTTGGCCTACAGGCTGTCTCTGCCTTGCTCTGCCTGCAGTCCTGCTCATAAACTGTGGCCATTGCTGCACAGCATCAACACCCAACAAATCCAACCAGTCATTTTTTTTCTATCACTGCACAATTATTTCATCTTAAGCATGAATATATCTCACATCTTTTCTTTCATCACCTCTCCTACCATGTTTGTCAATGCTGCACATAGCTCCACCAGCTCCCTCCTCCTCCACCTCCCCGCTCCTCCCTCATGTCCATTGATTTTAATGAATCTGACAGGTGCAAGCAATATGGTGGAAACCTGTCTCATCCTTTAGTTCACTGCAGCGGGCTTTGTAAGAAAATAGGTTGTCAGCTGCTACAGGCTTCCTCTACTAAATGGTACAAAAATGATACTCTCTGATTTCACTTGGACGAGATCTTTGAATTTGTTTTGTTTTGTTTTTCAACAAGAGGGGATCTGCAGTGATGTTTCACCATTCTTTGTTTTGGTGAAGGGGAAACCTCCAAGCTCGTTTTTGACGTATGATGCAATCAAATGCACCATTTTCATTCACTCCCACACGTGTGTCTTGATGCAACAATACTTCTTTCTTTCTTTCTTTCTTTCTTTCTTTCTTTCTTTCTTTCTTTCTTTCTTTCTTTCTTTCTTTCTTTCTCTCTTTCTTTCTTTCTCTCTTTCTTTCTTTCTTTCTTTCTTTGATGCCTCATGATTTATAAATGCCAAGCTCTGTGAAGGCATGGTGCAGTACGTACTTCTGTGTAAACCTGCTTGAGCTCACTTGAGCTTAAGCTAGCTTGCCTACTCAGCACGAGGGGGACGTGACCCCGTGTTCCCCGTGCAACGAAAACGAGTTAAGTGAAAATGAAGGAGAAATGATGGAGGTTAAAGACAGAGTTTGCTTTGTAGTTGCCCCACATTTGCAGTCACTGAAGGCATTTCCGCCTCTTTAAAGGCCATGGACAAAGATCTGACTGTGTCTCCGTAAGCGGGGAGTTTGGCGTTTGAAGGAACAGGCACGGGCTTTGATTTCAGAGTGGGATGCATTGGCTTGGATTATATAAGATAAGGAGGAGGAGAGGATAAAAGAGACACGATAAGAGAGAGAGTGAGAGAGAGCCAGAGAAAATTCAGAGAAAGTGGCAAATGAAACAGCTGCCCTGAGACAGGAGGCATGGGATTCGGGTTGAGAAAAGTCATAGTGAGAACACAAAATGTAACGGAGAGACACTGAGAAATGACACCAAGCTGTCAAACAGAAGCACAGAAAGTTAAAGAAGGCAGCTGAAGAGGACAGGGTGAGTTGAACAAGGTCACGGTGGTAGAAGGTAATATCTGTAGATGCGAAAATTGTGACAGAAGTGAGAAAACAGAAGAAAAAACAGAAGGAGGCTGAGCGAAGAGGCCAGTGAGGTGGAACGAAGACTGAATGAAGCTTGGGGAAAGGAGAGAGAAAGTCAGGCAAGGGTGGCAGATGGCATGCTAGTCTGTGCCTATGTTGGCATCCCACAGGGCAGTGTATAAATAAGATTATATTATAGCTTAATGCCCGTGTTGTCATGTGCATGCATGTTCATGCTCAGTGAAGCAGGCCTCGTCTTCTCATGTTTCGCATCAAACGCTAAAAAACAACAACAAGATTTTTTATTTTTTTGGTTCACATATCCTGATTGTCCGTTGCGACTCCCTGAGACCAACTGCTGAGGCAAACAGATGGACAAACGGCTCCCCTTTCGTTCTCTTCACAGCCAACCAATCCTACGTCTCGGATTGCTGGATTAATTAAATACTGACTTCTTCAAGGGTCAGTCTGGTTTCTTTTAGTTAGATGTCACAGTCAGTGCATGATGCAGCAGCTTCAAACAAAGGGTTCAAGCAGAAGAAAAACAAAGATGGGGACTGTTGTTATACAATTACAGTGTAATTTGAGTTTTAGTGATGAATGGACACCACTTATTCATTTGCCATGAGACAGTGTTCTGTGTGACGCAGCTCTGTTCCATATTTTATTTCAGATACAATAAAATCAGTGGGCTTTTAGGCTTTCTGCCCAGAGTGCTGTGTGAGAATGTGGCAGACACACTGCAGAGGGTTGCATGAGGCCTTCTGGGTAACAGCAGTTCTGGTTGTCAGATTAATACACTGTGAAATGCTAATTACTGTAATTAAATAATAAGGAACAACGAGAGCCTTTTTAGTATTTGGCTTTGAAGAAATATATTCTCCAAAGCCAGTTAGATGGCCGGCATACCGGAAATACACGATCAGCCTAATAGACTGTGAAGATGGCTGCGTGCTTCATCACTTCCAGCAGGAACGGGATGTCTTGTGATGTCTGCAGTGTTACAAAGCGACACTTTAATCCTTACTGCATGTTTATTATCTGCTGCTAAGTGTGACTGTGAGCACTGCAGGTGTTCCCTCCCAGGCCCCTCCTGGGCTTTGTAAATGAAACTGCAGCAAAAATCTCTTTTGCACAAACTGTCTTGATGTGCTGCCTCTGTGTAGCAGAAGGCACTTCACATCACAATAATCCCTTCAGTGTTTCAGCTGAATTCTTCCACAACAGAGACCTTTTTTTTTTTTAAATTCCTATGGGAAACCAGTCGAACTGTTACCCAGATCACCTTTATACTGTGGTCACATTCAGACATTCGGGGATGTTATTAATGAGCAGCTCTTGAAACTGACCCAAAGACATCTGGGCCTCATAAATATTTACATATTCCTAACAAGAAAGAGCCTCTCTTCAGGTTAGACCTTTAAGAAAAGCTTTAAAACATAAACCTAAAACCCCGATTTAAAGCTTATGTACAGTACTGAGCAGAAATCTCGAACAACCCCTCAGTGCTCTATGGTTTGCTTCAAAAATACAAAAAAGGGCAATGATTTATTGAAACATAAATTGTAATTTAGTACTTCAGTAGAATTGTAAAAGGCTTGAAAGTGAAATTCAGTGTATAATACAGCCTGAACTCTCTTAGGCAAGCTTTCATATAATTTCTTTAAGTAGTCTTGTGGAAGGGTTCTCCAGACTTATTGAAGGACATTAAGAGCTTTTCTTTGGATGTTGGCTGCCTTCTGTGCTGTTTTCTGTCACAGCGACCTCACATTGCTTCAGTGAGATTGAGATCCAGGCTCTGGGGAGGCCAATCAATGACTGATATCTACCCAGGTATACTTTTAGTGCATTGGCAGTGAGTTAGGGATCATTGTCATGCTGCAATAAGCTGTTTTATGGATTAAAATTAAAGAAATGGCTATCATAGCTATCATTTATCATTATCTTTATTACATTGTAATGTTGAGACACAACACTGGCTAATCCCTTGAGTTAGGCCTTTTTTTATCCTTGGGTTGAGTCATAGGATACGTGTTAAGTAGCCTAACTAAAACCATTGAAAAAACTTGAGATCTGAAAAAAAGGGTGGCTCAAGACTTTTTTATACAGAACTGTGTGCTATTATATCCTATTTTGTCAACAAAAGTTGCATTTCAAGCACCAGTTTTGTGTAAAACCTGTAATTAGAACCAAGAAAATGAAGGGACTCCAAAAGCCCCTGCATTCAGTCTCTTCTTCGCAGACAGTTTTTTGGACGGTTAGATCTTTTCTAATTTAAGTCTTTACCTGTACAGAATAAGATAAAAGAGAGGAAAGGCACTTTCAGCCTTAGAGGTTCAAAAGACGTTCTTTTACATAAATAATTAAACAAGGTCATACATATATTATGAGGTCAAAGATGTACACATTTCAATTTATCATGATCTTTTTAAAGTATATAACTAGTGTGCTACTAAACGCTGCACTGTCAAGCTGTGGTCACTGCAGGTGCTTCCTCCTGGTCCTCCTGGGCTTTCAAACACCATAGGATGGTTATTTTTGCTGCAGCCCCCTGTTGCGTTGCTTCTGATGTGTCGGCATGAAAGCCAGCCATTCAAACCATCAATATCAACTGAGCAGTGCTGTAAACCTCCACAGGGTCTCGTAAAAAATCATCATTGTCTTGTTGATTTTCTGTTTTTAGATGTTTCCTGTTTGAGGCACTGAACTTAATGGGTTTTCATGATATCCAAGTAATTTTCCTACTTAAATATAAACTATGTTCAAGTATGAAGGAAAATAAGTACCTTTGGCTTTTATTGTGATTTAATCTGAAGATAATTAATCTTCCCTTTTCTTTCCAGACGCTAAAGAATCGACTATCATGGGGACATTCAGAGTGATCGTGCTTAGCCTTCTGGTCACCACGGGTAAGGCCATTGTCAGCATGGTTTGTTTTTGACAAGACATGCAATTAGATGTTATATTAGTACATTTTATGCTATAAGAGGAATTAGAAATTTTTATTTAAGTTTAACTGATGAAAAGGTTGTAAAATATTACTCATATCAGTTTAACTCTAATGCTCTTTTGTCTTTGTTTGCAGCTCTTTCTGCCCCCTTAAAAGGTAAAACGTGTGTCTGAGAGATACTTTTTGATTTGTCTCATATATATTGTGAGCTTTTACTCTAATGTTTGTTTGTTTGTTTGCTTTATCCACCATAAAAACCAGCTGATGAGGAATCTTACACCTTATTCCACGGAGAGGATTTCCAAATCCTACTACCCTCCCAAAATGTGGAGGTCACGTTTCATAACAAGTCTGCTCCTCGGTCAAAGGATGTGCACCTGATGAGGGAAGGCAAAGTGGTCCACAGTCGGCCTAAACTTGACCGCAGCAACACCCATCTCCTTATAGAGGCTGTGGGTGAGGGAGATGAGGGCGTGTACACCGTGAAGAATCTGGAGAAGCCAGACGATGTCAAACGCATGTCGCTTACAGTCCGAGGTACAGAATAACAAGACACACATTAAACATGGTGACAGAATTCCTAAAAACCCACAAAATCACACCTAAATTAAATACTGTTTTTACTGTATTTTTACAAATACAGTAATAATCACATAATTGATTGTCATAATTGATATAATAACATGATTGATACTTGATTGGGAATTAAGACGGCGAGTAACACCAAGCTGCTACTAATCACATGCACTTGATTAACTGATCATCAGTAAGTGTGAACGCTTCTATGAAGGCAGAAGTTTGCAGGTCTGCAGCATCCAGGTGATTAACACACTGCCATGGAGGAAAGACATCAGACAAGCATTCTGAGGTTTATTAGTGAGAAAGATTATTCACAAGTGGAAAAAAGTCAAGACAGTTGCCAATTTTCTCAAGAGAGCAAGCTTCAACAAGTTCACTCCGAGGTCGGAGACACTCCAAAAAACCCAAGAGCTACATCTCAGATTGTACAGGCCTCGGTTAGTTAGCATGTTAAATGTTAAACTTCATGAAGTACAATTAAAAAAGACTGAACAATTATGGCTTGTTTGGAAGGGTTGCCAGGGGAAAGCCTTTTATCTCTACAAAGAACATGGCAGCATGGCTTTGGTTTGCAGTGGCATCTGATCAAAACACACCTCGTGCCAACTTTCAAGCACGGTGGTGGAGGGATGATGATGTGGGTTTATGTTGCTGGTAGAGGACCTGGGCACCTTGCAGTCATTGAGCTGACCATGAACTCCTCTGTATACCAAAGTTCCCCAAAGTCAGTCAGTTTGATAGCTAAAGCTTAGGTGAAGCTTGGGTCAAGCAACAGGTCGACGATCCCAAGCACAGCTGCAAATCTACAACAGAATCGCTGAAAAAGAAAAGAATCAAGCTGTTGCAATGGCCCGGTCAATGTCCTGACCTCAATGTTATTAAAGTACTGCGGTGCATAAATGAATGCCAACAAACCTCAATGCTCTGAAGCAACACTATAAAGAATAGTGGGCCAAATTCCTCCACGATGATGTGAGAGACCGATAAAGTCACGCAGAAAACAATTACTGCATGTTTTTACTAGTGCTCTAAAACAGCATCTGAACATCGTCAAAGACGATTAGTCACATACAATTTGTTAATATTTCCAAGACACAGACAGACACGCCTCCTTATCCCCACTAAATACCTTTAATACAGATTTTTGATACTAGGTATATCTCGCTGTTGCTACTACTTGTGCTTTCAATAATAATTTCAGCAGCTTAATAAACCTACTGTTAGCACATCCTGTTTGTCCTGTGAGAATTACAAGTTGCAGCAATGTTGACTGTAGAGATTAGACTTGCACACAAATGTGAAGAAGGCATTTTGGGCTGGGAGCAGGAGTGGTGGGCTCAAACCCAATATTGACCGTAGCGCAGCGCTGTGTACCATATGTTGAGAGTAAATGTGAAATCAAGTGATGAAGAGGTATGTGTGTGTTTGTGTGTAGAGAGTGAAGCTGCCCTGCAGTAATTATGCAGCTCTTTTACCACCAACCCACTCCGCTCTCCTTCCCTGCCTGCTGGTGTCCTGTCGTTATCTCGTCTTTACTGTCTTTCACTTTATTTGGTTTGTATTACTTCCCCTTCATTCCTGTAACTCTGATATTTTTGGATCCTTTGTCCTCTTTCTGCAGCATCTGTCACATCACCCTTCCTGTTCTTTTTTACTCCCTTCTCAAATAAACTGTCACTCTGTCTCTGCTCATCTCTGTGAAAATTTCAGACAGTTTTCTGTCCACTTAATCAAGTGTTTTTTTCTCCGCTTTTATCTTCTAGATTGCACCGTTGAGCAGATGGTCAAATATGGAGACAAATTCAGTATTCATTTGTCGGGGGTGAATCCTCCCATCACCCTTGAATACAGACCCAGAGCTACAGAGGCCAGGGAGACATTTAGGTAGGTGATATTTTAACCCAAGAGAATATGTAATGACATTTTGCAACATTGATGTACATTCAGTGAGACAGAGGTAACAGGAAAGGTTGAGAAAAAGCTCCTCCTCTTTGACTTTCCCTCCTGCAGACCAGGTTTGGTGGTGCTGACTGCTGCAGGGACATCACCGGAGCGCTATCAGGGTCGCATCAGCACCGGCGGTCCTTATGTCACCCTCAGCGGTGTTACAGATGCAGATGAGGGTAGCTACACTGTCAGGGATAACAAAGGTGGTATTGAACGGAAAGTCTGTCTCAATGTCAAAGGTGAGAGCACATATGAAGACACCTCATGCCTATGTTCTTCTCCTACACTTGGCTTGCTTTAAATGAGCTTCTAACCCCCCCCCTTCCCCTGCTGCCATAATGGCTTTTTAAAGACGGAAACATTAATGGGCTCCTGCGGGCTGATGCATTTCAGATGATCCATGGAGCTGTAAACAGACTTGTGATTTATTTATCAAATGTCCCTCCTTCTTTTCTGCCTCTTTGTGTCTCAGAGCACAAAGAGTTTGTGAAACTGCAACGCGGTAACAAACTGAAGATCAACCTGATACTCAACAGCTCCTTGGTGTACCTCTACTACAGCCCCAAGAGTGACTCCACACTGCGCCTGCTGCTGGACAAAGGAGAATTTACACCTGTAATTAGAGCCTTTTTCCTCCACTATAGTCCAGCTATGACTCTTTCATTTTTGTACGTCATTTCTGTTCCTTGTTTTCTGCCATATACTGTTACAAATGTGGATGCTGATTTTAAGTGTCTAAGTCTAAGTGGCTGCCCTTTGAGTATCAGATAAATAAGGATTATTTTGAAGTAAGATTCATACCAAAAAATATGGAGCAGAGCATGAAATGAGCATAAACATCCACTTTAATTTAATAATGTTAACAGGTTGGCTTTAACTTTAATAATTAAAACTGAGCTAATACATAGGTATTAATACAACATGATTAATGGGATTTATATTCACTCTATATGTAAAGGCAGACTGCGCGAGTTGGTCCTTGATTTTATACACCTGAATTCAAAGATTAAAAGCTGCGGCTGATTATTTTTTATCCACAGGTATTGTATCTACACACTAGCTGCCATTTACAAATACCCTATATTGTGGTGTATAATATAAAAATATATACATATTATTTTGCACAAAAGCATAAAAAAGCATTCATTTTTCAAACATATTGTAAAAGCAAATTTTATAACTGCTATTGTAATTATGTGTGCCTTGTTGTTTATGACATTTGCCCATATTCTTCTTCTCATTATTTGTAACCTGCTGAGTAATTGCAGCTTTTCTAAGTGCCTGTGCTGAAGTTCAGGCTGTTTTATAGCTGATAAATGCTTCTAACAGACTGTGTGTGTTGTTTATGTTACTTAAGAGCTAAATCCTTGTATCAGTCAGTATGAATAGGTTTGTATTCCATTTCTTATCAGTCATTCATGTTTAATGTTTATTGCGCTAATCAGGATTTCTGTATTTGATGCCAAGTGTGAAAATGTTTGTTTTTTCACGGTAGGCCCAAACAGAGCTGGGTTTCGAGAACCGTCTGTCTCTGGAGGGCTCACTGGTCATTCTGGATGACGTCAATGATAAAGATGAAGGCCTGTTCACGATTAAGGACCTACAGAATTTCACTGTGTTTACTGTCTTCTTTGAAATGAAACGTAAGCAAGGAGTGGGGAAAACACTAATAGACTGGGTTGTATTGCTGTTTATGCTGGTAAAAAATCATTCCATCTAAAATGCACTGGATCTGAAAAATCCCCCTAGCTGAACCCTACAAAGGGAGCTGATTTGTTTAAAGTCATGCAAAATGTTAGCTTCAAAATTCAAGTTCAAAATGTGTAAATTCAAATTTGGTGTTTTTTGATTCGCCTTATTTTCCTGAATTTTTAAGCCCTCAATGATAACATTTCTAACATGACTTTAAATTAGAAGACTGTGAAGACTGTCTTTGGATGACTGTTATGTTAGTTAGTAATTCTAGGTCGACCATAGGTGTGAAAGGGAGCATAAATGGTTAACCGTGGATGTGATCTTAATTTTGCAAGTGTTTAATAAAAGTAAAAATGCTTAAAAATATGTAGAAATTAGACATTTCATATGCCTTACCCTGTTTTGACCAGCCACCTCTTCCACGTGATGATATGACCCTTTAAAGTTTACCCAAAATATAATCTTTTAAAGCTTTTCTCCAGTGAATTATCGGAGAACAATAAGTCTACTCTACACCATAGGCAATACATTTTTGCTCATTTTTGCTTAGATTGTGAATTTAAGCCATTTAAGCTTTTTAAAATTAAATGTGCAATTCAGCCCTTAAAATGTCATGTGGCCGTCTCCTGTACCTGTGAAGTAATGAGGGCTGAAAACTTCTGGAATTTGTTTTCTGTATGCAATAGAGTTTCAACACATCAATGAGAAGTCGGTTGAAATATTAATATCTCTTTTCTGCCGTGTGTCCTTGTAGCCTATAAGCTGGAGACACTGTATGTGGCCATCATAGCCCTGCTGGGTCTGCTGGCTTTCCTTCTGCTGGTCTGCCTGCTGTCCTGTCTGATCAAAGTGAAGAAAAGGGCCAAGAGGGCTGCCGCCCTGGAGAAGATTGCCCAGAACGCTGGAAAAGAGGAGGAAGGAGAGGCCTTCAGACAGGTTGGAGAAAAAAATACACTACTGACGATGTGATGAAGAGCATAAGGATAGAGTGTGCTCGGATATAATGACAAGTTCTGCTCTGTGTACGTCTTCAAAGGTGGTCAAGAACATCACCAAAATGAGCGAGGAATCCAAGCATTCCCAGGCTGACAACACGGAGAAGTCACAGAGCACTGAGGTGGATATTAAAGTAAGGAAATGTGTTATTTCCCACTTAAAACTGAGTCACTGAGGTTTCTAATGATGTCTCAACTCTTATGCTGTTCTAAGCGTTTACAGAGAGTCGCAGCTTATTCAGAACGCTACTGCTAGAGTCCCCACTAAGATCGAGAAAGCGGATCACGTCAGTCCAGGTCTCCGATTTTTGCAGTGGCTTCCTATCTGACGAAGAATGGATTTTACTCTATCACTATGATTTTCAAAGGCTTGAATGATTCAGGGCCAAAATACTTTTCTGATGTGCTGCTGTGTCATGAGTCGTTCTGACTCCTCAGGTCTTTTGGGATAGGTCAAGCAAACAAACAGCCAAACATGTCAAAGCATCTTTGAGCTTTGCTGTTTTTATGCGCCACATCTCTCGAACTATCTCCCAGAAAACCTGAGGTCTGCCCAAACTCTGTTCTTTTAAATCAAGGCTGAAAACATTTCTTTGCCACTGCATTTTACACCTTACCTTAAGTTACATTTGTTAAAACCTCGCATTGCACTGTAGCTTCGCTGTGACATGTACTTTCCTATTTTATTCGATTTTAGCTTATTATTATCTTCCAGTTTACTTTGTGGTTTTAAATCTTTTGTATATGTGCCTTTTTATGTCCCCTTTTTATATCGAATGCAACTTTGAATCAATTTGTTGTTAATAGACACAAACAAACTTGCTTGACCTTGTCTTCCTACCCTCAGGGTCTCGAGGTTTCCTCTAAAGAAGTTGGAGTTGGTAATCTAGAGACCAGTGACTCCGGCGTTGGCTTTAACACTGCTCTCCCCCTGGACACTGACACTGAGGCCCCTGATCAAATCCCTGACTCTGAGGCTGTAAGCATTTCTATTGCTCCTGAAACCAAACCAAGTCCTCCGCCTGCTGCCGAATCCAAGCCAAGTGCTCCACCAGCTGTGGAAATTAAGCCCAGTCCTGTACCTGAAACTAAAGTGACCCCAGTCCCGGAGACCAAGAAAACTCCTGATAAACCTGTGGAGGAAAAGTTGGATGTGCCCAAAGGAGCAGCTGTTAAACCTAGTCCAGCCCCAAGCCCAGAACCCAAGGCCGATAAAAAACCTGCGCCCAGCCCAAGCCCAGAGCCTAAACCAGCTGTTCCCAAAGCCACCACTCCAACACCTGATAGTAAGAGTGCCCTTACTCCCACCCCTGAGCACCCCAAGCCAACCACACCAGAACCAATTACCAACGGCACGCCCGAACCTGGACCGGATTCCAAACTGAGCCCGGATCACGCCGATATTATCAAAGGCTCAGCTCCAAAAGCAGTCGCTCCTAAAACCCCTGAAGTGGAGCTGAAAGCTAGTGGTGCCATATTGGAGGTGGGCAAAGATGGCACGGTAGCTGAGGATTCAACTACTACCACCTGAGAAGTGCAAAAACACAAAGGAAGCCCCACAGATCTTGTCCACTGCTCACCACTACTGTAGACAATCGAACACCCCTTACCAAATGATGAGGAAACCACTGCAGCTGGGGCGAGGACCTCGATTTAACATGTCTAATGCCTGAACACAGTATTACCTTGATAATCTCACTTATCTGTAACTAACACTTAAACCTTTGAGACTTTCTGGCTCAGAAACACTTCACATAACATGGCTTTTGATTGTTAAACATTTTAGTTGTACACGCCTCGCAGCCTTGTTTTTCTGTTCATTTTTAAAGTTAAACTGCCAAACTGCAAGTTCAATCCTTTGCAGAGTTTACAACTAAAATGTTTACTCCACATGAGGTCTTTTTCTAAAGTATCCTGAAAGGTTTACGACATTTCATTGAAACAGCTCACCACAACAGCTTATTTGACCCTAACTAACCATCATTTCCCATTTCGACGCTTGTTCCTCTAGCAGCACATGAACAGCACATGGATGAAGCCGATAAAATCTTTCAGCTGGTGTCATCTTAAGCCTCCTAAAATATGTGATGGCACCGATATCATCTAAATGAACTAAAAACCCCATCAGATCACACTGCTGGTGAAGTTTTATACATAGCTCAATTTTGGATTTCATTCACTTGAGCCAGTCCTCTAGAAACATCCGCAGTGCATTATCAGATTAACCACACACTTATACTAAAAATACTAACCACATTATTTCTAGTCTTTGAGATTGAGATTCACACTCCCAGTGGAAATTTCAGACGATTAAATTGTGTTTTGCGGGCTGATCCCCCAAGTCCGGATCATCCACTTTATTGTCTTTGATCTGGATTTCCCCATAGCTCCATAAAAATCCCAGCACTCTTACAATTTAATGGGAAACTCACAACAGCTAAAACTTCCAGCAGCTTAAAGGGACCCCCCCGTGCCTGCAGTATGAAATATAAAATCAAAGTGTGTGGTAAGTTCACATAGTTAGAGCATGATTCTTTTGCTCTTTTTCTGCCGTTATCACCACCTTCTTTTTTTCTTTGCCCCTGTTCATTCTTCTTTTTTTGTTACTACGACCACCAAGGAGGCTATATGACTGATTTGGTTGATTGATTAATTTACAAAAGGTATTAGTGGATTCATGTGACAGTTTTAAAAGAGCTGGGCTTGGTCCGTCTTAGAAGTGATCAGTTATTGAATGTCATCCAAATCTGGATCCAGGGACTTTTGAAAAAACAAATTCCTCAGCATTTTTTGTATTTCACCCCATATCGTCACAAATGAAAACTGCGAGACTAATTCGGAGATAATCATGCATTATGTAGAGGGGATTTTAGCCTCAGTGGAGGTCTTTCACTTCTCCTTCCTTTCTTTATCCTCACGCCCCTTTCTTCTTCTCCCTCATTCTGCTTTCATTTGCTTGCTTTCGTTTTTGCTCGCTTACATAAATGCTGTAAAACTTGGCAGAAACTAAATATTTATGCCTCACTGGCTTCAAAAACCAGCAGTATGGAGCCTTCACCAAATCCATGACACTGTCTGTGTTGAGCTGACCTGGTATTCAGGATGTCCAGTCAATGCAATTTCAGCTGAAACTCTTTTGGTACTTATGGTAAAGAGGAGGTGTGCAGGTTCGTTTTAATGTGCACGTCCCTACTTCATGTTTTAACTGACCAGTGGCAAACCAGTAACTGTCAGTGTTTGATGTACACACTGACAGTGTGTACATCAAAAAAAGCATGTTGGATCAAATGGTCAGAGGAATGTAGGGAAACTAAAAGTAGATCCGTATACAGTCAGCTGGCCTTTCTTTATAGCTTTCCTTACTAAAAGAGTTTTCTTATGAGTAAATGAATAAGGGGTGTTTTGTCAGCATCTGAAAAAGCCATAAAATGAGCTCGATTTAGATGTCAGATTTGATACCAAGAGCAACAGAATAAATAAACTAAAATTACAAAAAATACAAAATACAAAAATACAAAAATAAACTCAAGGTGCCTCAGCATTAGATGGGTTAACAGTGTCAATAAGTCAGATGTATTACACATGGACAAAGGTCTTTTAATGTAATATGTGTACAAAGACGTATACGCCTGCTCTCCAGCCTGCATCTGTGTGGGAACCACAACGCTATTTGGCAGTACTAACAAAGCTCTTCATATAAATACACACAGATACAGACACACACATGTAAAACACAAACATGGACTCCAGCCTTGTAAATACTGCATGTGTATGCAAGTGTAACCCCTCCCCACCATGAGGCTGAATGTTTTTAATGTGTCATACTTAATATTAAAAAAGAAAATCATTTAAATTTCTCTACAAACTTCAATCTAATATATAAATATATATATATAATTATATAAATATACACACACACACTATATATACTAATATTCACTAATGTATTGAACTAAATCAACTTCCAAATATTGTAAATTCCCATCGAGACTGTATTAGCCTATTTTAGACCAGTTATTATCCGCTGCTGTCAGCACACCGTATCTCTCACACTATTTACATATTAATAATGTTTAACCAGTGTCATTTACAGCATTGACTGCAGCATGCCCACGGCACGTTCCGCTTCTATCGTCCAGACGTTGTGTCAGTGTGCGCGAATACAGGAGTGGTGTTTTTAATGTCGCCATCGTTGTGTGCGTTTTAAAGTCCGTATGCCTATGATGCACGTATCTATAAGTGTGCGTGTGATATATGAGCGAGTGTGTGCTGAATCTATGCACAGGGAGTTTGTACAGAAATGAAACTCTTATGTGTGCTTCTCCATTTGTTGTGAGCAAAGTATCTATGTGCCTGCTTCAGTCGTCTTGCAGTGTGAAGAGAAAAAAACAAAAAGTGCAGTGTTTTAAATCATGAGTGTGAATGTGATGGAAGCCACAAGAATATTGTAAAAACGTATTGTAACTCTGAGATATTCAAGTGACTCTTTGTCTTTGTTTTAGTGCCTAAAATGTATATTGGATAGTTGGCCTGTGCTCTGTCGTTAGCCGCATTCTAATGGCACCTTTTTAGTGAGGAGGATGTTCACTGATCCAGAATATGCAGTTTGCACACCTGAATGAACAAAGCAAAAATTGCCGGCTAACCTACGATGTGTTAATGTGAAAGAAATGTGTGTGATCAAAGTGATTAGAGCCTGACCGACATATCACCAGAAAGATTTTTCTTCAGTATTACTCAAAATCTGTGACTGAGTCATAAAATCAGCAGGAAAGTGTTTACAGAGGTCAACCCAGAAAGCTGTTTTCAACCACAGCTATCAGCATCTGGTAGCCTTCTGGTAAATAACAGATTCAAGGATCAACGTTCAGAACGCAAAAAGAAAAAAGCATTTTTAAATCACCAAGTATTGCTTCCGGTCTTTAAACTCTTTTGTTGGTTGGGCTCTAAAAGTGATGAAAAGAGTCTGATTTAATTGTAGGCAGCATACAAGCAAAGCATGTTTCCATTAACAGTGTCTATGGGTTAGTTTGGAGTTTGTGAGTGAGTTCATGATAGCAGCAGATGAATGACAAAGCTTTGTGTGGGTTTGGGTTATGTTGTTGTGAGTGGTTAATGAGAGGTGGCTAAAACTGCATTTCCACACAACGCCACTACTGTGTGCTGTCAGTGATTGCAATAGAAAGCCACTTAGAGTGAGTATGAGTGTGAGAGAGGCAGACGGTGAGTGGAAGGAAGAGTTATTACAGCTAATTGGTGCCAGAGGGATTGTGGTTTCATACCCACCTCTGATTAGAGAAAACCCCCACCACTTTTAAGACCACTGGTACTCCTTGCACTATGTGAGTTGTCTCTGCTCTGATCCTCTCTAATTCCTGCTCCTGGCCTGGTTGTGGTGTGATGTCTCACATGGTCTCTCTCTCTCTCTCTCTGTACTCCCTTTTTGCACAACACTTCACACAGATGTTTTGTAAAGACAATATCTTTATTTCATGTCTAAAGGAATACTAAGAATAAACAAAAGATTATGACATCTGCTGCCTTGCTGTCTTAGTTTTTCTTTCTCTGCAATTAACAACCTTTCAGAAGGACAGTGCCGTCTCAGGGCTATCCCACCAAGCGGAGATCTCACACAATGCCAGCCGTGATTTGTTGTGGGGAACACATGTCACTTTCTGACCACATTAATCCCCTCTGGTGCGTTTTGAGCTTCCATAGCTGCCCCAGGACACAGGACACAGAGCTATTTATATGTAGGCCAAAGGTAAGAACATCACAGCTCTGTTTACACCTGCTGTGGATCCTAAAGCTCCAGATTGGCTGCAAATGACAACCTTAAAGAGTGAAGGAAAGTTACAGAAGCAGTGACCTGTGTTTATTTCATAAACTGAGTTTTTCCATTTATACCCTCTTTTACCAGGAAATAAGTGCATAATCAATGAGAGGGACTCTCTTCTTAAAATGAGAGACACAATAGAATCACTGTAGCAACTATTAATTTTATTTTTGACTCATCTAGCTATTATACTTTTGAGTAAGATGTTAAGTAATCCAGTTGGAGAGGTGCTTCAAAAATGAAAAATCATGGTGAAATCATTGGCAATTAATTCTGCAAATGTCTTAATGTTCGGTTCCAGCTGAACAGCTTCTTATAGGGAAGGGATAAAGATGTTCAGTGGTGCCATATTCTTTCCATAATCTGTGTCACATGGGTTGTAGAAGGGAAACAGAGGAACCTCCACAGTGCCCATGGAGAAGGTGTAGATTGGTGCCATGGTAAGGGCATTATAAAAAGTCACCTCCTCCTTTTCACAGTCCAAGAACACGCCAATGCGGACGAGGCAGAGCGACACCTTGATCTTTATCGGGTCTGGGTCAATGCAGGCTAGGATAGAGCCGCTCTTCAGTGCCAAGGTCCACAGGCCGTTGGAGGTGCCTGTGGCAGACATCTCCCCTCTTGGGACGTCTTCTCTTGCCACACCCAGCCTCCACGCCGTCTTGCTCCCAACCTCGACCTCCCAGTAGTGTCGCCCTGTGGTGAAGCCCTCACGGCCCAGCAAGCAGTAGTAATAGTGAAACTGCCGCGGGTTGGCCTGGAAGTCTTTTGTGTCTTTATCCTCATCGAACCAAACTGAAGTGCAGGACTGGGAGAGAGTCAGATTCGGGTGTGCTGTTTCAGGGTCAAAGGTCACTGATGTAATATCTAGAAACAGAAACAGATTGAGGACAGTGACTGATGCTGCTTATTCACATGTGTATTGCATCGAATGAATGATGCTGTATGGAAATACTTGGGTAGAGGCAGCTTTTCATGTGTTTCCATATTCTGTACTGGATGGGACCGACAAACTGGCCAGAGCGAACCTCTGTGTCCACCTCCGCTGGGAGAACAAAGCTGACCTGAGATCTGTTAGGACACAGAGGGAAGGACTAAATGGTAGGAGGTCCATCTGTAAGACAGTCTCACAGATGCTAAACGTCCATACACACAGGATAAATGAGTTAAGAGGCAATGTCAAGATTCAGATTATTTACTAAAGTCATGCTACTGAGAAAACGTACCTTTTAATGAGATCTTGAATTTCCTACAAGAAAAGAATTCAGCCTTGATTAGTTAAAACAACATAACAGAGCACTTTTCTCATAGAAAGCTTTGTATTTGGACACGGGTCTGCTGTTTGGGCTTTTGTTTTCTAAATGAGAAACTGCTTTTTAATCAAATCAATCGAATCTAATGTAATACTTATTGATCAAATAAGTGCCAGTAAAGTGGTGTTGTGTAAGGGTGGCCCTTTGTAAACATGCATGCTCTAACTGTGAAAGTGTTTAAAGAGGATGAACAATTATAGAAAGTTATTTTTACTCTAAGGCGAGTGTGTCAAAGGAGCAGGGTGGAAAACAGTGGCTCTAGATAAAGCACTGTATTGCTGCTGCTCCTCACCACACACATAAACCCTGCCTATCAACACACCACAGCTTTGCAGAGTATAGTTAGAGTCAAGTTCATAAAAGCCCAAGTTTAATTAACAATCACACGTCGTGTCTTCTTATTCAGTGACACTCTTCCTCACTTTGATCAGCTTAGGACTGTCCTCCTCAGTCAGCTTGTTGTTGAGCACTGCGATGGCTTTTTCCAGGTCTCGCCCTTGCCCCGCTATCTTCTTCTCTCTCTCCTTCAGCTGTTTCAGTTGCTTCTGTCTCTCCCTCCTCAGTCGCTCCAGGTCCCTCCACTCCTCCTCATCCAGGAAGCGGTGGAGGTTCTGAAACTCTGCTCTGATTTCCCTTTCTAGGTCATCAAACCTGTTCTGAAAGATAAATCAGGGAAAATGGAAAGGAAGAAATTTAGTATGTAGGTCAAACTGAAGGGTTTCTGTGTTTAACCAATGCTGGCTTCAGCACACTCAATTAGTCTGCAATAAACTGAAATAATTGTGTGTAAAAAGAGATAAAAGATAATGAATAAGGCGGGGATGGTACCTCTACTTCCACTGATTCTATGTATGTCTCTCTTTCTGCTTCTCTGCACTCATCTACCTCATGCTTGATTCTTTTAATAGCCTGGATGAGCTTTTCCTGTAACACACACACACACAAAGGAGACATAACCTTGCAGATAAAATACAAAGAGAACAGGAATCCTACTGCAAACAGTTTAAAAAAACAGGAAGCTAAAAATAAAGAATGTTCAAGAGGTAATGTATCTGCTCTCAACTGTTCCAAACACAGCAGCAGGTGGAAACCATAGAACTCGAAGCTTACCTTTTGACCACAGAGAAGGCTTTTTTGGCAGTTGTTGTTGGTGTCTTTAGCGTGGTTTTGGTACATTCCAGGTTTCTGTGTATAGGACAGAGCAGGAACAAAAAGACCTCTGTGAAATTGAAATAAGAGCGAAAGACGGCGTTAGAAGGAGAGAAACAAAATTAATGACATACAGCACAAACACATCAATATGGGGAGGGAGAGCAAAGGAGCGAGAGAGGGAAAACACACATGCCAGTACAACGAGAACAACAGTGAGATACAGTCAGACTATTAGAGCAACGAGGACGTACATCCAAGCAGAAAATTAACAAGAGGAAACGTATTGACAAGCACAGATCAGCAGCCACAGCCTGACTCGAGAAAATATGGCTCCATTAAAAGTAAGGGAAGAAATGGAGGGGTGGGAGAGAGGCAGATGACTGGAGCTGCCAGGAGGGCTTGCTGGCTGGCTGGCTGGGTGGTTGGCAGCAGCGATTTATGGCAGCAGACACAGAGGAGTCTATTTCTGTCTGCCAGTGTCTTTGGAAACAACGAGAGGGGCGGCAAGTCAGTGAGATATTGTGTTTCATATTGGCAGTTGTTTTGCCTGGAAGGGAGACAGTGTGTGTTTATTTTTGCAAGGTGGCTCTCTGATATCTGCCTGATCTGGAAGGTGCATTAAAAGATGCTGTTTCGCTATCGGTGCCCTGCCGGGTTCTATATCGACTGCAAGGGGTGGCATCTTGAAATGTGCAGTCAGCGTTTCCCTGCCCTTGGAGAAACACTATCTGCGCCCACTGCTTCTTCTCACTTTCTGTCTTAAAAAAACAAATAAATAAATAAACCTCCCTCCAGCCTGTCCACTTATCCAAACTTTTTTATATATATATATATATATCTCTGTCTCACCCACACCCCATCAACTCCCCCACACACACTCAAGGGTCTGGCTGTGGGCTACGTGCACTGAAGCAGCATCTCTGCAAAATGTTCTTCATCTATAATTCATGGTGCTGGGTGCTGGCCAGTGACTGTGCTGAACTAAGGTTGAGCAGAAAATTCAGTGCACCGCAGCATGCGGCAGGTGGAGGGGACAGGGAGATTTAATAAAATGCAGAGTCTTGACGTGCATGCATGCTACGTAACTCTTGACTGAGGATAAAAGTAGCTGTAAAGCATTGCTGACTAGCAAATTTAGATATTTAGAATATAAAAGGATGTTTCATGAGCTTTGTGATCGATTCCTAATAAATCAGGTCTAGTTTCACAAACTATTGTGTTACAATACTAATACAGATAATGCTTAATACATAGAAAAAAACTACTACTAGTAATATATGTCTAATACTTTATACTAAAAGAAATAAAAGACATCTGATGCTTGCATTTGTTCATGTGGAACTTTTCTTTCTCTAAATGTGTATTTATAAAAGCTTGAAATCTGCACATATTTGATTTGGTATGGGTTTTACTCTGGATGACCTCCCTAACACAATCCTCCCAGGGATTTGCGTCTCCTCTTCGTGTTTATTTATACATTTAGAAAAATTTGAGAAGTTCCCACCATGCAGAAAACAAGGGAATAAACACACAAGAGAGCATACTATGTCAAACCCAAGTTTGGGACATCGGGCACAGAAAATTGCAGGGAGACATATCTAAGGGAGTTCAGCAGAACCCCAGTGCAAAAAGAGAGAGAGATGAGGAGGAACAATATGAGGAAATTTGATTTGCAAGAATTCACATTTGGATTACTCCTCGTAGGCCAGAGAGAAAGGTTCAGACTACGGGAGACTGGGCCAAGGTAAGCCCATATTTTGGTTTTCTGCCCTACACTGTTCCTTTCAGTGACTACATACTTTTATAAGTTGCAACCAGAAAGTTGATCCAAGTCTGCATAACAGGTCTTTAAAAATATGCACTTAAGAGGCTCAACTTAGTTCCCCAATGGGGCTGAAGTTTCCACTCCTGCAGATGGAAAATATTTTGTCATGGGCACAAATGTTTGAAGGACCTATGCAACTTGATTTTAATGGTCAGGGAGAGAATAGTTTTAGAGCACTGTGCAAACGTTGTGAGCCTAACTTCTCTATGTTTTGTGTAAAAACATGCAGACATAAATGGAAATTTGGAAACAAGAATTCTAATAAGCTTGATAATTAATATGCATGTAAAAAGGTATGACCACCTTTATTCTTCAGCACAGCCAGAACTCCCTGTAATTGAGAAGCCTTTTTGGATTAGTTTCCCTCTTCTTTAAGTTCATTCAGATCTCTTCTTTGGATGTTGCCTGCCTTTTATTCTACTCTTTGTCAAGATGATCCCACACTGTTTCAATAATGTTGAGGCCTGGTCTCTGGGGAGGCCAATCTCTGACTGATAGTGTTCCATTGTGTGCGTTTTTTTGTTTGTTTGTTTTTTTGCTTATGCTTTCAATGCGCTGGCAGTATGTTTGAAATCACTGTCATACTAAAAATTAAAGTAGTGTCAATTGAGATGTTTTCTAGATGATATTGAATGGCTATACTTTTCTGGATTCGTAATTTCCCAGATCCCAAACACCAGTAGTTGAAATGCAGTCCTGAAACATGACACAGCCTCCACTGTGGTTTACAGATGGCTGTAGATACTGTTTAGAGTGTCTACAGTCATACCTCTCTCAATTAGAACCAAAAGTTTCAGTTTGGATTCATCACTCTATAAGACCTGTTGCCCTGTTTACCTTCATTAAAATTGTCTTCTTGACAGCTGCCCTTCCACTGATAAGGCTTCAATGAATAGTGAATGGATCAGCTGAAGGTCCAGATGAGGATTATGCTAAAAAAAAAAGTGCTTTGAGTGCTCAAATTCATAGAGAAGCACCATTTATGTACCAGTCCATTTTAACAAACAAAAACACATTCCTTTGAGAATAGTCAGCTACAAGGACTGGACTGAAAATGAACTAAAACAAGGTAAAAGGAAGACTTTAGAGAAGATGCATGTGTGTAGTAAAGGAGGACATGCAGAGGGCTGGTGTGACAGAGGACGCAGGGAACAGGGTCAGATGGAGACAAGTGATCCGAAGTAGTGACCCATAAAGAGAACAGCTGGATGACGATGAAAAAGAAGAAGGGGATTTAAATATAAAATATTGTTGGGATTTTTAAAGTTGGTACTTCCACTCCTGCCCAGGAGGTGGCGGGAAAGCACCGAAATTGTGAATGTCAAACAACTGTAACAGCAGAAGAAGAAAGACGCACGAATACGACGTCAGATAGGTAAACAATAGCACGTCTCACGGCAGACTCAAGAGATAAATTAGCTTTAAATTCACCTGAGTCGTGCTAGCATATTTTGTAATAAGCCTTCGTAAACATTTGAACTGTTCGTGGCGCTCTAGCTATAGGTAGCAGGCTAGATATCGGAGCTAGCTGAAGGTACGGAGGCTGGTTCCGCTGGAAACGAAGAATGTGCTTTTACAGACACTACCTGCTATAAAACAATTACAGTTAATATCCACTGCTGCTAACAAACTGCAGATTTCATGGTTTAATTATTTGCATTTTAGACATGAACGGCCAAGCGGACGTGGAAGTCGACTACAAGCGGAAATACAAAAATCTCAAACGGAAATTAAAGTTTCTTGTCTATGTGAGTGTTTTCATTTTAAACCGTCCCGTTTCCTCTGCCGTGCTATAGTTGCGTGTCTGACTTTGCGCTGATTTCGTTTCGCTGGTTTCCTTTTCCAGGAGCAGGAGTGTTTTCAGGAGGAGCTGAGGAGAGCACAGAGGAAACTTCTGAAAGTTTCCAGGGACAAGAGGTTTGTGAGGATTGTGTCTTCATATAGGTATGCTTTGTGCATCCTAATGGAAATGCAAAAAATAATTTTCTATACATGTTTTCCAGCTTTCTTCTGGACAGATTGCTGCAGTATGAGCGAGTAGATGAAGACTCATCAGGTAGACTAGGAACATAAAACCTTTATGAGTAAAAACAAAAGCTGTTGCTTCTGAAGTCCTGTGGATCAATTTTGTCTTTGTTTTCATCATCAGATTCAGAAGCTACTGTTTCCTCGGAAAACAGTGAAGGGGAAGGACCCAGAGAGAGGGAAAGGGAACGAGAGGGAGCAAAGAAGTAAGTCGGCTATTTAAGTAAATAAATTACCAGGTAGATCAACCAGAATCATTCACTTTTGAGTAGGTTCATATTTAACCTTTTATTCCCACCCTCCACAGACGTCTTGTGCAATGCGAAGTTACCTGTTTACTTTGCATTGCACAACACTGTGTGTTATAAGTATTTATAGTAGTTGCATGCTCCATGAATCACTCATTTTATAGTTTGAGCCCAATGAATTCTGGTGTTGTCATCTTGGAATAAGCCAGTGTATTCAGGGAAGAAAAAATTCAGTGATGGAAAAATCCTGGGCATTCAGTATATTCCGGTAGTTAGCTGATCTCATTTTCGGACAAATAACACTACCAAACCAACCCTAGACAATCTGAAGCAACTACAGATCATAACACTGACCAACAGGTTCCCATCTGAAATCGGATAAATCTGGGATTATATGACCACATGATCTTTTTCCACTGCCCAAGATTCTAATCTTTATGCTCCCTAAACTGAAGCCTTTTCCCCCAATTAAACACCAAGTAGTTTTCTTAAGGCTATGTGTGGAAATACCCTGTCTTTCAGTATTAAACATAGCCATATTGTATGATTTGATCTACAGTCATTCAATCATCACCACTTCCAGGTTTAATGATGTATTGAACAGTTCTTAGCCCAATTTTTGTAGTTTCAGAGATCATCCGGAATGCCTGCAGACCATTAATTTGTCCCTTTTGAAATGTAGCTCCATAAATGAAGCGTGTGAATTACCACAGTAATTGTTGGTGGAAGGCTCTTTCCTATTCGAGGTGTTAAATCCAGGTGGTGACTGGATTTGGCCAGTCAGTTTATATTCAAGCATTAAATGATATTAAGGTACAGGTTAGAGTAGTGATTTCCCTTTGTTTAGTGTGAGTCTCTAGCCAACACTAATAAATCATAAAGTGAGTATTTTTACTGTTTTATAGTGGCTGAATGTTGTTTTTCTCTGTTTTCTTAACTGTGACTAGCTAGCACAAGAACGGTGTTTTCACAATTCTGTATGAGAAAAAAAAAATTCAGCATAATCTTTCTGTCACCCTGTCTCTGAGGGAGAAGGTGGCTTGCCCTCCCACTTAGTGACAGGGTGAGAAGTTCAGTCATTTGGGAGTACTAGGACTAGTAGCAGTGAAATGTTCCATGCATGTTCTACTGGGAGTAGGCCCTGGGGTAATCCCAGGACACCCTGTTCCACCGAGTGAGCTGGAGGAGGTGGCTGGGGAGAAGGAGGTTTGGCTTCTCTGCTGCCCCAATGTTCCGGCCCCGAATAATCAGCAGAAAATGGATGGATGGATATGCAATGAAGGCAGAAGGCGGGGGCATTTTAAAGCTAGGTTTATTTGGGCTTACTTTACATGTTCAAGCCAAGTAAGCCTGTTAGGAGAGTTGAGTGAAACATTTGTGCTTTCTAATTGTTAAACTAAACACATTCATATTTCTTTTTATTTAATCCATGACCTTCTTTTCAGGCGAAAAAGTAGTCCCGGTGCGTGCCTCCCTTCATCATCATCTCCTCATCTCTCCCTGCTTTCCCGTCCTGGTGTGAACTCCCTGCAGTCATCCGGCTCTGGGGCCTACCTCAACGCTGTGAGTTTCTCTTTCCCCTCTTATCTTATTGCAACCAACAACAATAACATTGCCGTCATATTCATCTTCTCATCAAAGAGCATAATCTGTTTTTTTAATTTTGCATTATTTTATTCACAAGTCTGTTCCTTGCTTTTTGTTTTTAGATTTATAATTGCTCCACTGTCTTTTTATTGTTCATTCTTCTGTGTATGTTTTGTTTGTTTTTCTGTGTGTGTGTCTTATAAACTGCCCTTTGACTGTGTGCATGCATGTTTGTGTGGTCATTTGACAATGATTTGGGGCCTGCGTGTGTGTTGGGCAGATGCCCTTCCCACCAGAGTATTTGGCTCCCCCAGCTGAACGAATGAAGAAAGAGAGAAAAACAAAGACGGCAAAAAACAAGAAAGAGACTACGGGGAAGGTGAGAGAGGAAGAGGGGAAACAAGATGTTCAGAGATAAAAATAATTATGATCAAACACTTCACGCTTTATTCTCACAAACTGTACACAAACCAGCTATTTATATTTGATGGCCCGGCAGGCTGTTTCCAGTATTCTCAATTTAGATGCATATTTATAACAAAGTAAAAAGCATCTAAAATATATATATTTCATAGTACAGTTTTTCATTTTTATTGCTCTAACAATGGCATTTCAAGACCCTTTTGTTGAGCCCCAAAATGAAAAAATATATGAGTGCATATACAGTTGTGATAAAAAGAAAGTGCACCCTCTGTCAATTGTAAGGTTTTACATATCAGGATATAATATTTAAAAAATGATCTGGTGTTAGGAGGTTTTAAATTGAGCTAAATACAACCTGAGATAAACAACACATGGTCTTTACCAAAAACATAAACTGCAGAAGCAGTTTGTGGAAAAACAAAGTGCGCCCAGTGACTCAGTAGCTTGTAGACCCACCTTTAGCACCAATAATTGGAAGTAATTTTTTTCTGTGTGACTTTATCAGTCTTCTTCAGTTCATTGACGGTTGTTGGCATTCATTTATGCACAGCTCTCTTAAGCATTCCAGTCAGGTTGAGGTCTGGACTTTGAGCCATCACACCTTGATTCTTTGCTTTTTCAGTAATTCTGTTTTAGAGTTGCTGCTGTGCGTGGGATCTTTGTCCTGTTGCAGAGTTAGCCAACAGATGATGTCACATTTGACTGTAGAATGCTTTGGTGTACACAGGAGCTTATGCTCCACTCTATGACTTCAAGGTGCCTGAATCCAGCGGCTGCAAAGCAAGCCAAGTCATCGTCCCTGCACCACTGCACCTGACACTTGATATGAGGTGTTTGTGCTGACAGGCTGTGTTTGGTTGTTTTATATTTTTTGCCATTTCTCTGAGCATTGTGTGTTAAGACCCACTCCTGTGAGGATTGGCAGCTGTCTTGAATGTTTTCCACTTGCGAATAATCCTTCTCACTGGAGAATGATGGGGCAGATTGTTTGGAAATGCCCTTGGGCAGCAACAGTTGCTTCTCTAAGATTGCTGATCATTGCTGATAGCTTGTGTTAACACACATCTGAATGCTCCAGATCAGAAAACTGCCAAATCGTCTGCTTTCATAAAGGTGCTCACATTTGCTGATTATCAATTAACCAAGTGCATTTGATTAGCAGCATCTGGCTGCTACCTACACTCCTAATGACACACTGTAATATGCAATTGTTACGGTTGTATTTACCTAATTTTAAGACCCACTAAGAACCAGGTGAATTTATTTATTTTTTATTCTATCCGGATACATAAAAGCTTAGATTTTAAGTAGAGTGTACTGTCTTTTTACCATGACTGTTCATGCTTTGTCCTGATTTACTCCGGTCATCTGTGACATTACCATCAATCCCCACTCATCATTCTTTTACACTCCGTCCATCCCTCGCTTTGTCGTTCCAAACAACAACTTCTTCTTTCTGATCTTCTTAGGTCGTTACTTCAATGGCAGCTAATTACCCATCAGGCCCTGCAGCTCCTCCAACAGCCAGTGGCCACTTCAGCTGGGTTCCTAGACAGATGTTTAGCGGAGATGCAGCTGAGGAGGAGGGCGAGAGCGACGGAGACAGTGACAGAGGAGACGAAGACAGAGGAGAGGGAGACGAGGCTGAACTCGTCATTGACATCCCTAATGAGTGAGCCTGAGTGTGCGATTAGATTTATTTATAAGTGAGGGAAATGTATATGTAAGGTTATGTAAGGTTGAAAAATAGAACAGGGTTCAATGTATTTCTGCATTGAACAAACAAGTCCACACTTTTGAAAGGAGGGTCAAGCTCCCCCTTGTGGACTTAAGCTTAACTGCAGCAGCGCTGTCCAAACAATATCATCAGTAGTGCGTTTGTGTAAAATTATGTCGGGTTATTGGTCTGTGACAAAAGTGCAGTCTGCAAAGGATTAAGAAAGATCTGGAATCACTGAGCTGGATGGATACTTTACTTTGTACAGCGGTTTCAAACTACCTGCTGATTATTTTTGTCAAAACATCCACACAAACTGAATACAACTAGGTGTGTCCTTTGTTTTTTTTTATTGCTTAACAGCTGTCTCTGACTTTGTATTGTAGAAGTGCTGCAGTCCTTTTAAAACTGTTCAACTGTGACATAAATGTGTGTGCAGCTTTACGTTTTGTTTACTTGTTACAGTTTTGACATTTCTCATTTGTACTCACAGTTTATTTCATCAAATCGGTCAAAAATTAAAGTGTTTCTTATGAATGGGTGTGTATAGTTTTTGTACCCATCCAACTGTGTGTCAGATTAAAATAATTTCAGCAGATTAAAAGTTTTTATTTAAACTTCACTTATGTGTGTGTGTTTGTGTGTGTGTTATTCACAGATTCCACCGATGCAGCTTTACTTAAACAGAAAGTGTTTATGTGTTTACCAAAATGCATTTGTAACATATTTTTTAAAGTGAAAGTGTTAAATTGCTCTTATGTTGTGGTTTATTGCCCCACCCTGAACTCACACCCTGAAACTCCCATTCCACAGCTCCACACAGACACTGAAGTAGGCAGTCCTCTTTGTACTGTGTTGCATTTTGCTTTTTTAAATATTTACAACACTAAAATACTGCGTAAACTTCATGTCCATGTCACTTACTGTGTATGACTGTCTTTGCTTGCTTGACCTCTTTGCAAGGAATCCTGATACCGTTGTTGACTGAAGCCCAAGGGTACATTTGGCTCATGTTGGCCATAACTTTTAAGCAATGTGAAGGGAGCGTGGCGCGACTCCAGCTCTTCATGACTAAAAGGGAGTGCAAGATATTTTTTTCCTTTGACTCTAGAGCTGTGGTATTGCATGCAGATTTCTGTTTTTGCGACATAATGATTTTGCAAAAAGCACTCAGTGCCAGCGTCATGCCTCAACAGGCACGGTTCTGATATTTAGGAGGGCAAATGTGCAAGCCATGAAAGGGAGTGTGTTCAGATTTCAAGAATCGCTGCACTCTGGGAGAGACAATGACCCGTGAAACTGTCGCTATCCAGATTTAGCTCTAATAAGGAGTTCATGAACAGACCCTGCTATATTTAGAGTTCACTTTCTCTCATTTATCTGGACTTTTAGGTGTGAAATTCTTCTTGATTTGGAAGCAGTTCAAAGCAAATATTTGATCTGATAGAGAGTCAGCACTTTAAGGTAAGCGCTTTACCTCACAACAAGAGTTTGTCAATCAAATAACCTTGCACAGAGACCATTGTTTAGGCATGCAGACATACAGGCAATTGACAGTCCTGAATAGGTGTGGGCTTTCCTTGTGTACTTAACAGAAATGGGAGTTAAAGGCGTAACCATAGAGAGTATGAGAAGGAGGGGTGAAGTGGAGGTACAGGCAGAGGGAGAGTCACAGAGGGTGGAACTGACAGAGGGGGGCGAGGCTGTCAGGAAAAGGGAAATGAAGGAGTAAGCAAGATTGTGCCTGCAAACACAGACTCACTCTCACAGAGTGCAGCTAACATTACCAGCGGACAGACATGGTTGCAGAGAAACTGGAGGAGGAAACAAGGAGCGAGTGAGGAAAACAACAAGCCATCAGCAGCCAACCTTGGCCACATTATCTTTCTCATCTATATACGGAAATCACTGGGTAATTTATAAGCCTCTCCCTCTCACTCTGTGTGTGTGTGTGTGTGAGAGGAGGGGGGGGGATCTGCTAAGCTCACCACCATCATGCTGTGTCCTGCTGCTGTCAGTGCAGCTGCTGCGGCTGTCTGCCTGCTGGCGGTGCTGGGCCTAGGTCTGTCTCTCCCAGCTGAGGACAACTCGGAGGCAGACTTCACCCTCTGCAGCAACTGCTTCTACAGACAGACGCCTCCTCGGGGATCCTCTGCAGGGCCGCTGCTGCGCCCACGCTGCCACAGGCTGCCGGGAGGGCAGGCGTTTGCCACTCTGTCCAGACCGACCTGTGACACAGCTGTCTACTCTGCCTTCCATCTCCGCCAGGGATGGACTGAGAGGGAGGGAGAGGAGGGGAGAGAACCTGTGGTAAGAGTACATCTATCACATTTCTTAAAGTAGAAGTGCTTAGTTTTAAAAGATTAAGTTATAAGTAAAGAAATGTGGTGGAAAGTAACTAAGTACATTGTGAGTGGTAACCACTCAATTTTCTAATAAAGAAAATTAAGTAAAAAACGCAGAAAATTGAGCCCTGCAAAAGATTGGTGGCGTGTCCAAGGTGTGCCCAGCCACCTGCCCTGTGACAGCTGGGATACGCTCTAGCCCAACCGTGACCCTGAATTGGATAAGCAGAAGAAAACGCAAGGCTGGATTTGATGGCCACCCCTTAAGAGGGGCCTGTAATGACTATTAACTCTTTGCAGTTGAAGTTTAGACAAATTTCATCTCTAAAAAACTTTCAGGTGTTTACATCTGAATACCAGCTCAGTGCTGAATTAATGAATTAATTAATATTTCACACAAAAAATAAATAAATTTGTAAAACAGGACGTTACTTCTCTACTCCTACAGAGAAAGGTCAAATCATCATCGGTATAGAAAACATGATTCATAGGAACATTTATGTACAGAATGCATTCTTACATATTACATATGTCTTACATATTGTTATTTAATAGTCAAACTAAATGAATGTTTTTATATCTAAATTTGAGCTGACACACTGGAATTAATCAAACATAACATTCAACCACTAAAATACATTTTTCTCTTCAGGAAGGCAAGTAAATAACTGCAATTTGGCATCAAAAATAATAACATGTTTCTATCTTTTTTCTGCTTTTTTGCAAAACAGTAAATTAGAGAATTTATGAATAACAACAATAATGATATTTTAGCATTTAGGAAACATAAGAAATTATTTTTACAATGCTGTTAATTTAGGACATCTGTGGCATAAACCTTATATTGGTTGGTGATCTAATAACTTTGTTAAGCACTCTACTTGGAATACTTTATCCCAGACAATGGAAATAATCTGGGATAATAATAAATAAGAAGTAGTAGTATAAGAATAAGTCTGGGGATAACTAAAGATTTTTAATGCAGAGCCTTTGAATAATACAAGTGTATTCAATATAAAATAAAACACCTATTTTTCAAACATTCAGCTCTCAGGTCAAACAAAAAGTTTTTTTTAATTAGGAAAGGAGTCTGATTATTTTTTCCACATTAAAAATAATTTGAAAATGGAGCTTAAAGAAAATGCAAACAATATAAATTTAAAAGATGGATTGGATCTTTATCACACTCATAATTATCAACACTGAACAGCTGGGCACACAGAAACAGGAATTAGAGATGTTTCTGTTATTGTTGTGTCCTTATATGGGAACATTTAAAAATCAGAGTGCATAGATCGAAGAGTTTGATGGACTCTTTCTTAAACTGCTGGTTTTGGTTCTTTTTCTGCCAGACAGAGCAGGAAGAAGACATTAAAGTGGCAGCACCAGCTCTTCTCAGAGGAGGTGTGGATCCATCTCATTCTTTCTCGCCCACAGACTCCCCTTTTCACCACTGGGATTCAACAGTCACAACACTGGTCCAGTCAAGCGTGTCTCCCCAGTGCAGCACTGTAGGGGGTGATCTCTACATCCTTACTGGAGCGGGAGGACTCGGGGCTGCTGAGGATGGAGACGAGGAGTGTCAGACGAAGCCGCTGTGGTCTGCGGCGTGCTGTGCTGTCCCGCAGGGGAAGGGTGGCTTCAGCGTTGGGTTAATCAGAGAGACGCAGGAAGGGGTGAGGCAAGTGAGCGTGAAGGAGCTGGAAGACATGCTTGGATTGGCAGAAATGTTCTCTGAAGGCTGCGGAGGAGGAGATGGGAAAAGTGTTGAAGTCAGAGTTGGTCTCCACAGTGAGGGACTTCCTGGAAATACAGATGTGCAGACAGACATTCTGGAAAGCCGAGAGAAGTCGATAACTAAAGAACAGGCAGCTAATTCTCAGTCAGGGAAAGCTGATGGTGCTGACGCCATGCAGGAGACTTCAGCAGATGCAGCAACTTCTGAGAGCAGCAGTAATGAACAGGGTGATGTGACACGTTCAGGAGCTGTCAGGTCAGACTCCGACTCCTCAGCTGAACATGAAACTGCTGAAGAGACGGACACAAACTCCACCAGCACTCTGGTCTCCATCCTCTCCACCACCTTCTCCATCTTCAAATTTCCTCTGCGTCCTGTATTCTCTACAATCACACAACTACCTGGACAGGTAGCTCTAATAGCTCTCTAATAGCTCTAATGTGTAAACATCCAAAAATATACTACACAAAATATAAATATAAACATAATTTAAACTGAGTTGCCCCTCTCACCATACTAACAGTTATCTTCTCTGTAAAGGATGTGCAGATATTAAGAGGTTCAGACTCAAAGATGTTTTCTGGGAGTATATCATACACTTCCATAGAGTCGAGTCTATATTAAGGGAAAGGTGCAATACTGGGTCCACTTTCCCATAAAGCATTACTGAGACTTCATGGATTACCTCGCCACACCCTAGTTTGTAAAAACATCATTGTTAACATCATGATTTTGTCAGACCTCTCAGATCCACATTCCAGACACGTGTGTAACACATGTGTGACAATTGTTTTCACAGACTGGCTAATGCTCCCCGAGACTCTCTAATTTCACTAGTTACAAGCAATCCTTGAGAATTAAAAGATATTATGACTTTATATTCATTAAACAGTATAATGACCTGTGGTTCTGATTAATGTTTTCAATAGGAAAATAAAACCATTACAAATCATTAGAAATAGACAATTTTTCTTTCTACATTTGAGCCTCGGGTTAATAAAACTGTCTCAAGAGTTTGTGTTATGTATTAACCTGTTATGTATTAACATATTCAGGTTCAGAGTTAAATAATAAATCATCTCATTCCAGTCTGCTCCGCCCGTAGACTGGAATGAGGTGTGGTGTACAGGTGGAGTTAATTCTAGGTGTAGTACATTGCCTCAAGGCTTTCTGTCTTTTTGTTGTTTATACTTCTTGCAGTCACACTGTGAAATCGACTCACTATTCTTATCTGCGTTCAGGTCACCTATGTTCTCCAGGAAGACCTCGGAGTTCTCTCTACCCTGCCTGGAGAGACCTTCACCCTGTTCCATCTACTGACCTCTGACCTCCTCTCCTGGATGGGCACAGCAGGAGAAATGCTGCTAGGTATTGGGGAGACCTGCTTCTGTAGTGTTTATTACTGCACCTCCTCTATGATGGGGGAACTGCTGAGCAGCTGCCACACTGGGGTCACTGGTCTGGGCACCCTAGCTGGAGACACGGTGGGGGTATTTGGTGAAGCTTTGGATAATGCTTGGTCGGTGACCAAGTTCTTTGGAGGGCGGCTGTGGGAGCACAGTGAGGGTTATGTGGGAACAGTGATGTCAGAGATGGGAGGTCAAGCACAAGCTGTAGGAGGAGGTTTTGGGAGACTGGTATGGAGAAGTGGGAAGGGAGTGATCAATGTGTGCAGGCTGGGTGGAGGGGTTATATTTGGAATGGTTGATGTAGTCTTTGGGGGTGTAAGAGAGGCCTTTGGGCAGGAGTCGAATGAAGAATGAAAGAAAAAAATAAGACTCAAGAGGACACCTTTAATAAACTTTAATAAAGTTTCAGTTTTGGTTTGTAAATTTCTTTCAGATATGAATGTGTGAAAAACTAATTAAAGATGATGTAATTTGATATGCCTTAGTTGTTACAGATGGTTTGCTGGATTTATTTTTGAAATAACATAGTGGTGGAGTAAATTTCACTGCATTTCTTACACTGTAGATCTTACAATTCACTGTGGAAAACTAGCTGCCCAAATAGTCTGCTGTACTTGAGAGCTTAACCAACTGTGATTTGAATAACACTGTGCACACTCTGCTTTTGGATGTAATTACTCAAGACAACTTGTGTGATAACTGTCACATCTGTAAATCTGAATAAAAGAGTATGCTGGGTTACCAACATGACATGCACCATTTCCTTGGATTCCCTTAATTGAATATTCTTGTTTCCTTCTTCCAGTAGTACAGTTTGACACATATATGTATATTTACCCAGTTACCCAGTCATATTATACTTCTACTGCAAACTGTATTTTTAGACAGTAAAAAATAACAGAATTTTACAGATTAAACCATGATGATGTTGGTAATACGTTTTTACCAGTTCAGTAAACTGCTGCTTTATTATACTATTATACTATATTTATTATACTGCGTTATTTATACTAAATGACGATGAAAGCAAAGCTAATATATAACCTAACCTGCAAGATGACTCTCTACCACAGACAAATTTTTATTATCGAGGGCACATGAGATATAAAACATTTATTATGCCTATTTGAATGCAAATATATTGTTTTGGTGTAATATATATATCAACAGACATTGTAGTGATTGAGTATAACAGTCCAAATAGCAACATCTGGAGGAAGGAGCGCGAAACAATCGAGTACCAGGGGCTAAAGGTGGAAGGTAAAGTGTAAGAGTCATTATGTGTGTCAATGTATTTAAATTTGAATATATGTGTGTGTGTAATTAAATTCAGTCAACTGATTGTAATTTCTTTTTTTAAAATAAATACTTGCTTATTATCATTTTCTTACTATTAGCTGATTTGATATAATAGTTATGTACTACAACCAGAGGCGGAGCCAGACATTTGAAACACCCGGGGCTTAGCCCAAAAGGGTGGTATGAGTATGCATGTGGGATTTTTTTTTTTTTTTTTTGGGGGGGGGGTAGAAATGACTGAAAGATTAATTGGCTCTGTTTTGAGTTTTGTTCAAAAAAGAATGACTTCATATAGGGAAAAATATATATCACATGTGCAGGACACCTTAAACTAGTTTTTTAATTAAGCAGCAAGGCAGAACAAAGTCGGGGCTGTATCAAGACACGAGGACTAAACCCTTCCCTTTTTTTTTTTTTTTTTTTTTG
>NW_024582441.1:1646022-1682714 GCF_018398535.1 Haplochromis burtoni
TTATGTGCCTTTTCTGTATTTGATACTGAATTGGCTCTTCTGAATTCATTTGTATTATTGCTGTTCTATAATGACAGTAATGTTTGCTTATGTATTAAATTCAGTAATATGTTTACTGTCATGAACTGTCCGTTAATACGTCATCTATTTGTACTTTATTACTGGACTATTGCATCGTCGCTTCATTAGATGAGTGTATATCTACGTGTTGGTGATCGCATAATCATAAGGTCTATGCTTTCTTATTTGCGATTCATGTTCGGATGTGTACATATCACTTGTGGCTGTTGTATGTATATCTAATGAAATGCAGATTTGGATTGCTCTGATTTATATTATACTATGATTGGTGACCGGAACTGAATTGTCTCTTCTTACTTGGATGTATTGTATTCTTTATTCTCATGTGCTTCATACCTATTCTTAGGTGCTTGTGATTTTTGCTGTGTCTGGTTTGCATATGTGTTGATTCGTGTATAATGATGTTCTGCATGTGGCTATTTGCTGCATGTCTTCTGTTGTTTTGTTAGTCATTCTCATGTGAATGATGGTGCATCCTTGTTTCGTTGCATGTTACTTCTGTCACTTTCTATCATTATAAAAGATTGCTGTTGTTTTCTGATGTGTTCTTGCGATCGTAGAATGATCTCAAATTGCTCACATATGTGTTCTTTTCCTGGTGTTTTGGTTGACATCTCTTGATTTTCCCATGTCACAGAAACAGGCTCTGTGTTTTGCCTTATATGCATCCACAGCTGTGCCACCAATTTACTCACATGGACTCTACTAACCTATCAGAAGCTTCTTCAGCTCAGAATGGAATCGTCTGGAGTTTTCTTATTAATTAACAATAAACTTAGTGTACATGTACTCCTAAATTTGATGAAAGTGATAAAAAATAGAAGCTCTGTCTCTCTTTATTCTGACATTTAACTAATTCAAAATATATTTCAATATTTATCTAAAACAAAAGTTTACTCTAAATTGATGTTGTACAGTAAAAATGTTTTATCCCTAAAGTGTAAATATCTGGTTACAAATGTGAATATCCTGCTGTGTACTGAAATCCCTCTTGTTTTGCATAGAAATATACTGAACAACATACAAAGCATAATATATAAAATAACATTTACCTGAGTTTTTTCTTTGAAAGAAGCCTCTAATGTCCATTCTTATGTTTCAGTACATAACTGAAACCGATTTAGTCGGGGAGGGTAAGAACTGAAAATATGAAATAAACACATGTAAGCAAGACTCTCTAAAAAACAGCATTGTTGTTGTTCGGCTTTTCATTTCGCCATTTGTTGATTCACTCGAAGAGCGAGTAACGTAATATTGGTCAAGTGATCAGTTTGATATCAATCTTTCGTGATTCACCGTCATATTTACATTATTTGTACGGTACGAATGATTTGCTTTGGTACCTGGTCAAACTTAAGCTCTCCTTAGTATGGCTGGCTCCGTTTCTCCAACAGCGCACTCACAGGCAGCAGCTGCCCCGCCCCCTCGCTCAGTCGCTTAGTGCCTGAGCTCGGATCATACCAATATCAGGGGGGATTCACGCACAGTCGTAAATTCCCACAGTGTGCACTATGTGCTTCGAATATTGTGTGTACTTTTTGTTTTATACAGTTGTCAGCCAGACATCTAACTATGAAAAAATTACACTCCAAAAGACCCCGGGCTTCTGACAAAACAACCCGGGCTTAAGCCCAGTAAGCCACCCCCACGCTCCGCCCCTGACTACAACTACTACTACTAATAATAATAATCACTATCATCGTCATCATACTTTAACTTTTTATTAAACTGCTTTTAAATTGCTTTTATTAGCAGTTTTAACAGCTTTAACAAGACTTTAAATGCAGGTTCTTTAATTTTTAATTTAATAGCTTTACACAGTGGCGTTGCTAATCTAATGCAATCTAATCTAATCACCGATCGGTGATTAAAATACCTTCAGTGGTAGTTGTTGCTGATCTGTTCTCGTCAATGGGTTGTAGATAACATGACTTCCGTTTTGTGCCGGAAGCGACGGCTGATACCCGGAACTCGTTGCAGTTTCATTGCATCAGACGGGCATTCATGTGGCTGTGTGTGTGTGCTAACTGAGCTGACGTCTCTGTCTGTTTCATTCAAAGGTACGCAGGACTCGCTTTAAAACATTTTAATAGCAAGCCTCAGGTTTCTTAGACGCTTACTTTCTGGTGAATTTAAAGTTGTGGCAGCTTGAATAAAGGTTTATTAAAGTTCACGCTGGAGCTGCTGAAGAAAAACTTCTTTCAGTTTGACTCGTTGGCTTAAGCTAACTAGCCTGCTTGCATGAGTTTTCATCAGTCTGACAGGTGCCACGGCTCAGAGCTGCAGAAAGTGAAACAAAGAGCTAACGGGCTAGCATACCTATCCTTTTTAAAGCTAATCTGATACCCACTGTGACATGCTTAAAGCTGATTTTATTAAATATGTTTAACCCTTAAGGACCCACAGTGACACTGGTGTCACCGCCCCTTTACACTTAGAGAAAAACTATTTATAATGGTTTAACTTTGACTTTTAACTAATAAAGTCCCTAAGTGACGTCTACTGCACAAACTAGTTCAGTCATGTGACAAGTGAGGCACTCTGGGTGTTCAAGACACCATTTTCAAAGTCTTGGTCCGCCTGGTTAGCTAATGAGACCACTATGCTAATTTTAAAAACTTTCTTTTCTTTTTGCAAAGGTAAGCTTTTACTCATTCAGCAATTCTAAACATTAGATAAGATGTCATAGGTCATTTGTAACCTAGTTTGGTAATATTTCTGAAACAATTTGATCTAGAATCAGTTTGTTAAATATCGCTGTGACAAATATGTCACATCGGGCATTAAACTCCAAATTTTCTTAAAAAAAATGTTGTGACATATTTGTCACAAAAAGACAAAAACTGATCATTTGCTTAGTCAGTTTAGCTCATTCAGTTATTTTAAGTAAATGTATTCTTTGTTGTTAATTCTCAGTCATATTTAACTAAATTCAAGCATAACTAATTTATTAAATTACCTAAATTTGTGATGGAACTTTACTTTAGCTTTGTTGAGGCGTTTTTCAATTACCCCCCATTTTTTTTGTCATTTTCACTCTTTGGTAGAATGGATAAAAAGAAAAAATATAGTGTTCAAGATGCGCTAGAGTTTATCACTGCAGAGGAGAGTGAGTATGAGGGATGTGAAAGATTCTGGAGACCCTAATTACATCCCCCACAAAGATGTGGAGAGTGATGAATCAAGTGAATCCAGTGATTCAGACAGTTGTGATTCAAGTGATTTAGAGACAGAGCCACAGCCATATAGACACTGGGTAGCCCAAGGCAGCTATCAAAGGACAAAAATTCTCCTGGAGAAAGAAAACGTTCGAAACCCCTGAGACCACATTCAAGGGACCCTGTGCCAAACCTCCAGATGAGATCCACACTCCACTGGAGTACTTCAAAAACTTCATCACAGATGATATGCTGCTGTTGTTAATGGAACAAACAAATTTATACAGTGTACAAAAATCCAACCATCTGAGAAATGTAAATACCACTGTTAAAGAACTAGAAATACTCATTGGTCTATCTGAGGATGGGTCTATGCCAAATGCCTGGAAATCGAGCATACTGGGAAAATGACACCAGGTGTCCTATGGTAGCAGATAACATGTCCCGCAACCGATTTCAAACCCTGTTGGGATCTCTACATTTCACTGACAATACAGATTTATTACACAGAGATGCAGAAGACAAGTGCTGGAAGATCTGTCCATGGCTTGAAATGTTTCGCAAACAATGCCTGGATATCGTCCCAGAGGAGTACAACTCTGTTGATGAGCAAATGGTACCCTTCAAGGGGACACACAGCCCAATAAGGCAGTATGTGAAGGGAAAGCCCCACCCCTGGGGATTGAAAATCTGGGCCCGGTGCTCATCCTCTGGTATGCTCCATGATTTTGTTGTTTATCAAGGTGGTACTGGGAAGAAGACTTTACTTGGGATTGGAGGAGATGTTGTGGTGAAGTTGTGTGAAACTCTGCCAGCTGAGCAAAACTACAAAGATTTGCTGATAACTTCTTCTCCTCAGCCCCACTTGTGCTCACACTTCTTCAGCGACAGATCTGCTTTGTAGGAACACTTCGTGGAAATCGCTTAGCAGGTTGTAAGCTTGAAGATGAAAAAAAGTCTTGCCCAGAGAGGCAGAGGATCTGTTGATGCCAGGGTGAATAAGGAGGAGAGCATGGTTATTGTGAAGTGGTATGACAACAAATCTGTTACCCTCATCTCATCCTATTGTGCAACTGAGCCTCAAGATACAGTCCGTCGCTGGAGCAAATCGGGCAAGGCATTTGTTGAGGTCAAAAGGCCACACATTGTGGAGTACAACACATTCATGGGGGGTATTGACCTGCTTGACACCTGCATTGCAAGGTACAAGTACCACATGAAGTCACGGAGGTGGTATCTCTACCTGTTCTGGCAAACCACCATGCTCGGTGTTGTCAACGCATGGTTGATTTACCGTCGTGACTGCAAGCTACTTGGTGTCCAAAAGCCACTGAAAGAAAGAAGCTTCCAGGCAGAAGTTGCCACAAGCCTGATCCTTTGGAAATCACACAGGGGCGCCCATCACAGAACAGAATTCTGTTTTTAAAAGCAAGAAAGTGTTTACAGAATTACTTTCTAAATATGGAACAAATGTACCTTGTATGCCCAATGTGACGCATATGTGACATTTCAGATCTGGGGCAGTGGGTGGAGCTATTACAAAAAAAACTTCAGAAATGTGTTATATATGATTCATTTGATATAACTTACAACCCCCGTAATTTTCATGAAAGTAGAAATAGGTCTGGGTTCTTAAGGGTTAAAACAGTTTGCTTTAAAAAAAAAAAACTTAACCCACCTTCTGGACATGCCCCTTGAGTGGCATGAAGTTTGGCATAACAGTGTTTCTGCCAGCAAACACACCCATCCAGTCTGATAAGGAAATGCTCAATTACAGCAACAAAATGAATGTTTCTCTCTTACTTCATGCAACCTGAATGTGTCTTCACCAGAGATGACCACTCTCTACGTGTCTCCTCACCCTGATGACTTCAGGAGCCTTCTGGCTCTCTTAGCTGCAGAATATGGACCGTCCTCCCGGCCGCAGATCATCACAGAGGACCCTCCTGCATCTCTGAACGCCCGCTCCAGACCAGCCCTGGTGCTGGCCGCCGCTGGGGATGGTGACTCTCTAGTGAGCGGGGCCACTGCTGTGTCATGGTACTTAGCCTTTCAGGGAAAGAGGGCTGGTCTGGATGCTAAGCAGCAGAGCCAGGTGTGGCAGTGGCTCAGCTTTGCAGACAATGAGCTCACCCCAGTGTCATGTGCTGTGGTCTTCCCTCTGATGGGGGTGACAGGAGTGGATAAGAAGGTATTTAAAGCTTCCTTGGACCTGAACGTGTGTCTGATTTGTTCATGTAAAAATGTATTCTCCTACTCTTTGTGCATTCTCAGCTCCAGCAGAGTTCCCGTGCAGAGCTGATGCGTGTTCTTAAGGTTCTCGATCAGGCTTTGGCACCAAGAACCTACCTGGTGGGAGAGAGCATTACCCTGGCTGATATGGCTGTAGCTACAGCGGTTTTACTCCCCTTCAAATATGTATGTGTGCTACGCTACACTTTCTGTCTAACAGGTTTTTCTGCATAGCTTCTGAACAGACAAGCTTTATTATGCTTTTATGAATACTCAGGCACTGGAGCCATCAGACAGGAAGGCTGTAACGAATGTTACCAGATGGTTCACGACCTGCATTAATCAGCCACAGTTCCTGAAGGTACTGGGGGAGATCGTTCTTTGTGAAAAGATGGTCCCAGTCACACCAAAAACAAATGCTGCTACAAATGCTGTTAATGGCAGTCCTGCTGCTGACTCTCCCGGCGCTCCAGCAAACGGTTAGGAACTTCAACGAATCACTTGATAAGTATTAGCAGAATGTAATGTACAGTATCTCATGCCATTGTGATGTTTCCTCTCTCAGGCCCACCGAAGACGGAGGCCCAGCTGAAGAAAGAAGCAAAGAAGAGAGAAAAGCTTGAAAAATTCCAACAGAAGAAAGAAATGGAAGCAAAGAAAAAGACACAGCCGCCATCTGAGGTATAAATACGCAACATGTACAAAGAGAAATTCATTTGTGAAGTTTTGAAAATTGCAAATATCCATGGTAAATCATCTGTTCTTATGTAGTGCTTTTCTACTCTACTTGAAAGTGAAAGTGATTTATATAACATATTAAATTCATACAAGCACTTTCTTGTTTTTCTATTTTTAGTCCTGCTGTGTTCTGTCAAAATTATGATCTCAATGCACTGTGATCAGCTGTATAAATTCTCCATAGACTGCTCTTGTTCAGAGCTTATCTGTTTATTTCTTCATTTCTGTTCATGCCATTTCAGTTATTACATTGTATGTGGTGTACAGTATGACAATGTCTAAGGCAGGATATGGGGGAAAAGGGGGAGGAGGGTGATAGGGGAAGACGTCATAAAAGGACAGAGTACAATTTATCGCTAACTGCCTCACCTGTAAGAAAAACAGAATGTACAGAACACAAAAATTTGAAAATGAAAATTCGAAAGGGTGACTCTGAGCTAGCCATCTGATTTGTAGTTGATCGTAACACAGTCACTGAAGACATTACTATTTCAAAGTCTCTCATGGGTTTTTTTTCTTCTGCTTTTTTTTTCTCAGAAAAAGGCCAAACCTGAGAAGAAGGAATTGGGAGTGATTACATATAACATCACCACCCCTGCTGGAGAAAAAAAAGGTGAGTGTTCACTATGCTTGAGTTGATTTGTGTACTGTAAGCACATTCCACGTAACTTAGTGTTCCAGGCAAGCTTCCCTGGAGCTTGCACTTTAAAGTTACCTTATCTTAGTGACCACAACCTGTAAAGCGGATGCCACACCTAAGTTTCAAGCTGTTTAATTTAAACAGAAAATAAAACAGAGGAAATGGCCGGGCAAAAAAAAGTGGACCAAATTAGGGTCAGTGGGCTGTAGGACCAAGAGCTTCTCTCCCTAAACTAATGAGGTAAAAAAGTAAACCAACAAATAAAACTGCAAAAGACAGTCTACCAGTACTTCCATCTTAAAAGAAAAAGAAAGAAGGAAGTGGAGATCTGAAGATGCTGGAGAGCTGCTTGGTCTGGTAGAACAAGGTCCTTTAGTTAGAGGCAGAACAGTCATTAATGACTGGACCTGATAAAGAGGGAATTGACGAGCAAAGTAGGAGAGTAGGGCAGGAAAGGGGAAACAACACTGACAGGTCTGTTGGCAGCAAAACAACAAAGACTGTAATATCTGAAAAATATGCAAAGTTCAAACAGTGTGGGCTAAAAGCATTACAAGTGTGACGTGTCTGATACCAAAAGCACATTAAATGATTTAAGCTGTGGCCTAGTATTTAAAACTCCCCACTGTCAATCAAGTTAGTTTATAGAGGTGTGTGTGTGTGTGTGTGTGTGTGTCTGCACTATGTCAGTAAAGGCTTTTTAAAGGCAGGAAGTAAAGCTGGATAAAATAGACCCTCCTGCTGTCTGGGCACGAGGTCCACGTTAATGGTACCACTATATTCCGGAGAATTGATTGATCAGTGGGTGGTAGTTTTGTACCAATTGACCCCCTCTCTTGAACTTAACTTCCTTTATAACAAGATGGATCTGCAGCAGAAGTTACCATGGTGATGCGCCATCCCATCACAAGCTAACCACTGTCATTACCCAGAAAATCCAGGTTTAACAATAAAGTTGCCTCAGTAAGCACCAAATCCTGCTTTGTAGCTCAGGCCTGTGGTCACGCCACAGTTTTTAGTTTTTAGATAAATGTGGACATTTCACCAACTAGGTGCTGTGTAAAATAAAAGACACATAGGTTAGACAACCACAGTATTCTTTAGATTTATGGGAACAGATTCTAGGCTTCAGGATTTGATATTCGTATGTATGCTAGAAAGCTTAACATCCAAGTGTCTTCATACTTCTCATCGTATATTATGTGTGTATTATTGTGCTTTGTTGACCTTTACGTTTAGTCCTTCTGGGTTTTGCAGGGTTTTTTTTTATTCATTAGAGGTTTATTATTCCACTGAGTGATGACGTGTTTTAAAAAAGCGCACCTTCTTTTCAGGCTGTGATATTAGTAGTTTTTTCAGCATTTCACTTGAGTGAGCTTCAGATGCTTTACTGAACCTTTTCCTCACCTTTGCTGCCAGATGTTGTTAGTCCACTTCCTGACTCCTACAGTCCTCAGTATGTGGAGGCTGCCTGGTATCCGTGGTGGGAGAAGCAGGGCTTCTTCAAGCCCGAGTATGGGGTAAGTCCTCAGATATTATAAAAATGGTCCTGAATTAGATTTTTAATTGATAAGTTTAGCTTCAAATAACCTGTCTGTCACTATATTCTGTAGAGGAAGAGTATTAGTGAGGAAAATGCTAAGGGCATCTTCATGATGTGCATCCCTCCACCTAATGTGACAGGATCACTTCACCTGGGTCACGCCCTCACCAACGCCATCCAAGACTGTCTGACCAGATGGTAATTTAATAAACTATAATTCTTTTGTTAACTGATGAAATTTCTCTCTGCTAATATGTTTGAGCTAATCTCCCATCCGGTCTGTGCAGGCACAGGATGCGAGGTGAGACCACCCTGTGGAACCCGGGCTGTGACCACGCTGGCATTGCGACCCAGGTGGTGGTGGAGAAAAAGCTGATGAGAGAGAAGGGCATGAGCCGTCATGACTTGGGCAGGGAAAACTTTATCCGGGAAGTCTGGAAATGGAAGAATGAGTAAGTAAAAGAAGTAGCAGGAAAAGCGAAGATTTAAACAATCTTAAATAGGAAAAACACCACAATATTTCTTTTTATCCCTTGTAGGAAGGGAGACCGGATCTACCATCAGCTGAAGAAACTGGGCTCTTCCCTGGACTGGGACAGAGCTTGCTTCACTATGGATCCTGTAAGGTTTCTAAAATCTTTGATGTGTGGGAAATTTTGTGTTCAATAATAGTTAAAAATAAAATTTTTCTGTTTACCTGGGCTCCTCTAGAAACTTTCCTATGCAGTCCAAGAGGCCTTTATCCGCATGCACGATGAGGGAGTGATCTACAGGAGCAAGAGGCTGGTCAACTGGTCCTGTACACTGAACTCTGCCATCTCTGACATAGAGGCAAGTCACTCTGCGTTAAGCAGTGTGTCTCATTTTCGGGACCTTTTTTCACCACAAGACAACTGAAAGTGGGGGGGATATTGATACACTGAGATATTTTCCATGGCAACATTGGATCAATACAGGGACAACAAATATTGATGTTTAATGAAATATTTAAAATACTTTTGGAATGATAAGAACAGCAGTGCTCAGGGTGCACCACACCCTGAGGTAATGTTAGCCGAGAAAACTTAGATTAAATCGGCTGAACCAAAAAAAAAAAAACATCCGTAAACTGACAAAACTACCTCCTAATTCAAGACAAGCTAAAAGCTCAGTCACACAAATAAAAACGTGACACATCTACAAATAAATTGGTGGCTACCTGCAGGTTAAATTGAATTATTTCACATTCTGGCAGATTTCAACTTGTGATGACTAAATGGTTGCCAAGAGGTTGAGGGTGTTGCACAACCATATTTGATCGCAAGCTAATTGCACAGGTGTCTGATAGGAGGCGAGCTTTGTGTAAACAGTTGCAGTCTGACTTGGACTGACTGCAATTTACAGTTGAAAAAAGGGTCATAAATTGCAATATATATTACTTTAACATTCAACATATCGATAAATGTTGGAAGTCACACTAATATCCTATTGTGAGTTAAGTAATGTGATGTTGCATTGGGGGGTGTCTGGCGTGTCCCACCTCTAGCCACAGTGGTACTCATACTAGGATGGACATTCACAGACAAGTATATAAAGAATATAAATGGAGCTGTCTCACATGCATCCGCTGGATTTGCTAAGCTCATTGAAACATGATTATATTGTGAACTCCCCCATGAACAGTTACCCTGAGGAAAAAAATGTACCAAGTCTGGTGCACTCTGCTCAAATCAAACTTATGCCAAACAAATGATACCACCCCAACTTAATAGGGTGATCAATAATAACTAACCGGGCGGAAAGAGGTTTAGTGAGAGTTAACAAAGTTATCGAGTATGGGTTAAAGGTTTTACTGTTTTGCAAAAAAATAAAATAGGACTGCAAGGAAGATGCTCTCCTGGAGGTTTTTCAACTTGGACTCAGACAAAAAAAGGTTACAGAACAAAAAAATAACAGTCAGGAACATGAAAGTTTAATATTAGTTTGAGTGTATGGATGTTTTTTCCATAGCCAGATATTGGATGTGGCGTCTCTTAATGATCAAATTAACCATCATAATACAGTACAAGTGTTATGGTATGATATCCCTGAGCTCATGCATTTCATGGCATTAGATGTGCTTTCCAAATATGGTAAATGTGGCGTGAGCACTGCAGCTCGCTCTCATAATGATGTGAGAATGTCTTAATGAAGCCGTGAGGAACATTAGCATAAAACCGAATCACATCTCGATGATAGAGTTGCATTCTTTTAACAGACTGATGAAGCAATGTTACATTAGGTAATATCACCCACTGATTACTAGGACTGGATATCAGCACAAACCTTTAGATTACCTACAGAATTATGTCTGAAATATGAAGTATTGAAAAAAGACTCTTCGATTCTTTGTACTACTTACTGTGATGAGATATTGTATCTTTACTTTGTGTAATGTGGTAATTCATGCAAGTTCCTGCTCGTGTGAATACAAAATGAAACACTTTTGCATTTAAGGGCTCTTGCTTATTTTGTTAGGCTTTTTTGTATAAATGTGTGACTGCATGAACAGAATAAATACCCTGAAAAAGGCTCCACTGATAACCCTGTTATTAGGCTGTAATGGTAACAGAGACATTTTGGCAGTGCCAGGCATTGTGTGCCCTCTTGATTAAATGTATTTTTCGACTTTCAGGTGGATAAAAAGGAGCTCGCTGGCAGGACTCTTTTGCCTGTGCCTGGTTACAAGGAGAAAATCGAGTTTGGGGTCTTGGTGTCTTTTGCCTACAAGGTGGATGGATCTGGTATGTAAATTTATGGAAAGCAAAAAATGTTAACAAAGACACTTTGTGCTGCTGTTACGATACAGGTCTCCTTGTTCTTTCTCTGTCCTTCAGATGAGGAGGTGATCGTGGCCACGACTCGTATTGAGACTATGCTTGGAGACACCGCAGTAGCCGTTCACCCTGCCGACGCCAGATATCAGCATCTGAAAGGAAAAATGGTTCTTCATCCTTTCTGTGACCGCAAGATGCCCATAGTCTTTGATGACTTTGTGGACATGAGCTTTGGAACAGGTAGGCCTGGGGTACAGAAAAAAGATGTCATAGCTGCAGGTCTACAGTGTGCCGAGAATAAGTAATCATAACAAGTCGTTAAGCCCAGCCACTTGCCTCATTACAATTGTTCTTTTTTTTCTTTTTCCCCTTGTTCTCTGCTTGGCCTGTCTCTCTGCACCATTTTCTGTTCAGGCGCTGTCAAAATCACCCCGGCTCATGACCATAATGACTACGAGGTTGGAGAGAGACACAATCTGGCCTTCATCAACATCTTGGATGAAAATGGCCTGCTCATTAACGTGCCTCCTCCCTTCTTGGTATAGTGTCTCATTATCGTCCTTCCCCCCTGCAGTGTGTGACACTAAAGTCACGCTTTCTCATAGTTTGCTTCATGAGGCTATCTTATTTTTCAGAATTTTTTATTTTTAACTCGTCCTTCCCTCCCCAGGGCATGAAGCGTTTTGAGGCCAGGAAAGCAGTGCTTCAGGCTCTCAAAGACAGAGGCCAGTTTAAAGAGATCAAAGACAACCCTATGGTTGTCCCAGTTTGCAGGTAAAATTTGTGCACAAGCTGGACATGGGTTGTTTTTGTTTGAGCTTCCTTTATCTGTATTCCTTTAAGCCCCATTGTGCGTGTTCCCTATCAGCCGTTCCAAGGACATTGTGGAGCCGCTGCTGAAGCCCCAGTGGTATGTGGACTGCAGAGATATGGGCAAGGAGGCTGCTGATGCTGTCAGAGAAGGCAGGCTCAAAATCATCCCTGACCACCATCTCAAAACATGGTTCAACTGGCTGGACAACATTAAGTAAATACTGCTTCCTGATTGTTTATTTTTTAGTTTTAAGCTTTTAGTTTAAGCATTTTGACACTTTTGGTTTCTGCAGTTTTAGGCATTTAAACAGAAATCTTGAGAAAAGGTGTCAATTTCAGTGTAGGAAATTGACACCTTTTTGTTATCAGTTAATTGGCAGAATATTTCCTTGGCTATTTGATTAATATATTATTTAAAACAGATGAAATTTTCTCAGAAACAAGCTTGTTTAAGCTCAAAGATATTTGATTTCTCATCACACAGGAAAAAAGGAAATCAGTTAATAGAAAGTGATGAGCCAGAACCGGAGAAAGTTTAATTAAAAAAAGAATATATTACATTATCAATTATTAAAATTGATGCCAGTTAATTTTCTGCCATCGCCTCACCTATTAGTGAACAAATTGGTTCAGGTCTAGAAAGGAGATGATTATCAGAAAGTGTGCACAGAGTTCATTTTCACATCCGTCTCTCTGTCTTCTTTTTCAGGGATTGGTGTATCTCTCGGCAGCTGTGGTGGGGTCACCGTATTCCTGCTTACTTCATCACTGTCAACGATCCGTCTGTGAAACCAGGAGAGGTAAGATGACTTCTCTTTTTGTTGTCAAGGTCTGGAGGACTTCAGATGACAGATAAAAGCTGCATCCGTATCGTGCATGTCATTGTCTGTTTCCCTGATTTATTTCTTCTTCTGTTCTTTTGCCTGCAGGACATGGACGGTCATTACTGGGTGAGTGGGAGATCAGAGGAAGAGGCCAGGGAGAAGGCGGCGAAACGCTTTAATGTGTCTGCAGACAAAATTACCCTCAGACAGGGTGAGATTTAGCTGTTTTTAATTTGGCACTTTTCCGTAGCACAATTATTGTAAAGTTATCTAATAACTTCATAATGCGCCAACACACACATTTGCCTAATTTAATTAATTCTACTCCATATTCATGCAGATTAGATAACTTTTGCTCCTGCGTTTCAGACGAGGACGTTCTGGACACTTGGTTCTCGTCTGGCATTTTCCCCTTTTCTATCTTCGGCTGGCCTAATGAGGTAAAACACTGAGGTTAAATGACTTTCTTTCTGCTGACACAGAGGGCACATTGTTTCAGTTGACTGAAAGAATACCTTAAGCAGAATAGAAAAGAGAAACATGGAAATGTTTAATACCTGATTTCTGGTTTCATAGTATAAAAGAAAAAACCCTCCTAAAATATTAATCATTCGGTGTTTTTCCCAATGTGTTTGTTGTCGTTGGTTCTAGAATGAGGACCTGCAGGTGTTTTACCCCGGCACCTTGTTGGAGACGGGCCATGACATCCTGTTCTTCTGGGTTGCCCGCATGGTGATGATGGGTCTCAAACTGACAGGCAAGCTGCCCTTCAAAGAGGTGAGACCAATCACCCACGACACTGACACAGCAGGATGTGATATTTGTACTACATGACTCACTGATGTTTTCGTTTCATTTTTCAGGTTTATCTGCATGCAGTGGTACGTGATGCTCACGGAAGGAAGATGAGCAAGTCTCTGGGCAACGTTATCGACCCTCTAGACGTCATTACAGGGATCTCCCTGGAGGTAAAGCCTAATCAGCCTTTAATCCACGCTCAGATACACACAAACACTTAGGCAAACATAAATATACATGCTCTTTTCTCCCATCTGTTTGGGTTGTCTTTTACATAGTCACCATGCTCTTATGGGTCCCTTGAGGCCCTTACTCTTATATAAACTTTATTAAGCACCTCTTTCTGCTTCCAACAAGCTTTTATTGAGTCCATCAATCTCTTCACCAGCTGCGGGGAAATTGTTCAGTCAAATGAAACGGACCTGTCCTCTAGAGGGCACTGAAGGACTTGTAAACTAAGCTTAACCCTGAATGTTTTCCCTCTGAAGGTCCTTTCCTCCCTGGCCAGTTTAAACATCAGGCAGTCGAAGGAGGTCTCATATTCTGAAGATGAAAAGAGAAAATTGTTGAAAACCTCCCTCGTCCTCTTACTCTCCATCCTCTAGGGTCTTCATGCCCAGCTGATGGACAGCAACTTGGATCCTGTGGAGGTGGAGAGAGCGCAGCAGGGCCAGAAGTCAGACTACCCAAATGGCATCCCAGAGTGTGGCACAGATGCTCTCCGGTTTGCTCTGTGTGCTTACACCAGCCAAGGTGAACTTTTTACGTCTTCCTTGTTTGTCCTGTTTTCCTTCTTAGATTCTTTTTAATAACCAGTGTTTGAAATTCACTAATATACATTAATTACAAACCATAAAGCTTATCTCTGTCAATCAGAAGTAGACATTCATGAGTGTTTCAGGTAAATGGATCCCTTTATGCCTGAAAATGACTTTGGTGTAGATCTGCACCTTTTCTTTCATCAGACCAATGCTATAGTACCCACAGCTATGGCCACTAATGCCATTTTCTCTCATGATAATTCTTCTAGCAGATAGAAAACCACATTTTAACAAGTATAACAAGTATACAGCTTGATTTCCACTGGAGTCGTTCTTTGGTATTTACTGAAATCTTCATTTCTGAATCTCGCAGGTAGGGATATCAACCTGGATGTCAACCGCATCCTGGGCTACCGTCACTTCTGCAACAAACTGTGGAATGCTGTGAAGTTTGCCATGAAGGCTCTAGGAGACAACTTTGTACCATCAGAGAAAGTCCAGGTGAGACCAAGGGAACAGATGAAGGATACAGAACATAAACAAAGTCTGTTCCATGCTTATTGATATTCCTCGAGTTAGATGCGTAACAGATTTTGACCAAATCTCTGTTTCAAAACAAAACAGTGTTTGTTTGGGGGCTTAGTTTGCCATGATTTGTATTCGTAGATTTGCACACATTGACATTTGGGACATACCTGGTGCGGGGTTGTGTTGCCTGAATCTAAAGATATCTCTTTTTTTTTCTTTTTTACACTTCTGTCGATCCTCTCAGTTATCTGGAGAGGAGAGCGTATCTGACAGGTGGATTCTGTCCAGGCTGAGCGCTGCTGTTACACTCTGTGACGCCGGCTTCAAGGCCTACGACTTCCCGACCATCACCACCGCCATCTACAACTTCTGGCTGTACGAGCTCTGTGACATCTACCTGGTAAGGATCTTGTAGGCGACTGAGCAGCAGAGTCTCATGAAAGTTCCACTTCCTCCTTATCTTTTCCTTTCTCTCGTCTTGTTTTCCAGGAAAGTGTGAAACCAGTATTCAGTAAAGCAGAGGAAGACAGCACGAGCCAGAGACAAGCCCTGGTGTGCAGACAGACCCTTTACACCTGTCTAGAGGTTGGTCTACGCCTGCTGTCTCCCTTGATGCCCTTCGTCACTGAGGAGCTCTATCAGAGGTTACCACGAAGAAAACCTCAGAGCGATCCTCCCAGCATCTGCGTCACATCATATCCCACCACCGAAGAGGTGAGAAAAAGAAGGGGGGGGGGGCAGCTTGTGCTGAATCTTACTGATGCTCAAATAGCCTTAAAAAGTTTTTTTGTGGAGAGTGCTGTTTTGTGTTTTTTGCAATTATATTTTTTCCCTGTGATTTGTTGTAGTTCTGCTGGAACAGTGAGGAGGTGGACCGCGACATGGAGTTCATAATGACCATTGTCAAGACGATCCGATCGCTTAGGGCTGACTACAATCTAACCAAGACCAGAGCTGACTGTAAGACACACAAAATAAATTCTAAAAGTGATGCTAAAAATAATTTTTAGTTCATATTTCATCTATTTTCATGTGGAAATTAACCAGCATGTCTGTTCAATGCTGTACTTACAGTTGGAAATTAGCTCAATTCAGCATGTTCACACAAGCCTGCCAACTTCACATGGAAATCTTTTTGCACACTGCTCAGAAAAATTAAGGGAACACTTGACCTTACAGTCCCAGTTAAGCTTCTGGGATATTAATCTGTCCAGTTAGGAAGCACAAACCATTTAGAATTCACTTCACAATGGTTTGGTGCAGATGAAAGTGACAACAGGTGGACTGGAGAGGCAACAAAGACAGAGAAAGTTGGGAGGAGGGGTGGTGACCACAGAAAATTTTGCCCTCCTGGTTGAGTTTCCTGTAGTTCGGCTTTTTGTTAGTATCCTTGTCACTGCTGGTAGCTCGAGTCGGTATCTGAAGCCCGTTGAGTCCTGTTCATCCAGGGCGGTACATGCATACGTGTTATCACAAGATTAGCTGTCTTTCCCCACCACAGTCTCAACAGTGTGGAGGTGATACCTGGGGATACTAGCAGAGCTGGCTCTTATGCTGTCTGTTCTTCTCTGTGGGACAAGGAGCACTGCCAGAGCCCTTACAGAATGACCTCCAGCAGGCTACTTACATCCTCGTTTCAGATCAAACTGTTAGAAACAAAATATGTGAGGACCTGGCGACATTCACCTGATCTGGCGATCTGATTTGTGCTCACAGATCAGCTCCGTGCAGCTTGATTGGAGTTTGCCAGAGAGCACCAGAACTGGCAGGTCCACTACTGGCGCCCTGCTCTCTTCACAGATGAAAGCAGGTTCATACTAAGCACGTGACAAGCATGAAATAGTCTGGAGATGCTGTGGCAAATGTTATTCTGCCTGCAACATCATCTGTGAAGAGAACGGGATGCCAGTGGCGAGCCTGCCAGTTCTGGTTTTCCTAGGAGGATGCCAGTTGAGCTGCATGGTGCTTGGCTGTGAGCACAGATCCCACTTGTCACCCTCGTAGAGTCTGATTCTGACTGTTTGGTTAGAAACATGCGCTTGAATAACCTGCTGGAGGTCATTCTGTCTCCGCTGCACAATGGACCAGATACCGGTCTTGCTGCCAAGTTGCCCAGCTCTCCTCGTGTCCCCTGGTGTCTGTCTGAGAGACACTGCAAATCTTCTTGTATGGACGTGGCCATCCTGGAGCTGGACTCACTGAGTAACCTGAGTGGGATGTAGACAGTGACTCATGCAACCAGCAGCAAGTAAAATCAGGAGGGATAGAGCGAGAGCAATGGTCTGTGGCCGTCACCTGTGAAAACCATTTCCTTTCCAGAGGTTGTCTTGTTGTTGCTTCTTCAGCAACTTTCATTTGCACCAAAGCAGGTGAACATGATTCTGTATGGTTTGTAATTTCTGACTGGACAGATTGATGCCACTTAAATTTTAGGGATATTATGTTATACTGGGATGATCGAGTGTTCCCTTATTTTATTTTTTTGAGCAGTCTATTTTCATTCCACTATAGTTTTGAATTTGATGGCAGTAATGCTGCATTTTATGACAAGCAATGATTTAAAGATCTAAAGAGGGGAGCAACTGTAGTGACAGATCGAGTGGACTATAGCAACAAGAGTTTGGCCTGAAACACACGAAGACTTTAGAAGTCTCCAAGAAAAGTTTCTGATTCTCTAAAGAAGTAAACTTGCTATTAAAAGAAAGGATTAGAGTCTAACAAGCAGTTTTCAGCTACTTTACATAATATTTTCCAACCTCTCCTACTTTATAGTTCAACTTCGGCATACAGATATTGGAAAATGTGTTAAAGCATTTACATACCATATGTTGTTATTATAAAATATGCTTCATTAAAATGAATTAAACTGCACACCAGTATGTAGAGGATGTGTATGCACTGAATCAGAGTTACAGCTCATCAGGAATGCACTGTTCTGATGCGCGAAACCTTTACCATCTGTATTTTCCTCTCTTAGGCTACCTCCAGTGCATAGACTCTGCAACCGTGTCCCTGGTGCAGAAATACAGTCTGCAGATCCAGACCTTGTCTTATTCTCAGGCCGTCATCCCTCTGACAGCCAACCAGCCTGTCCCAGAAGGCTGTGCTGTGGCTATCGCTTCTGACAGATGTACTGTCAACCTTATGCTCAAGGTGAGGGCCAGTATAATCTGCCCTGTTCTGTTTGTATCCTTCCATCTGTCTGTTATATCAGGTGTGTGTATCTAAGTGTGTATTTTAGACCCCCTGTACTATGAATGCACTAGTGTTTTACATGTAGGTTTTCTTTTTTCAAGTTTTGAATTAGGTGAATTCCCCTGTGAATAGCCTGATAGATATGAGTAGATATGCATTTATACTATCAGGGATGCCATTTTTAAATTTGCTCCACCTGAATGGCAGTTCAGTGTTTTTTTTTTTTAGTTTCTCCATTGCAGAGCAAAAATAACAGGATCAAGTTTTAGCTGCGATTCCCATTTTCACTTCTTTTTCCCCCCACAGGGTCTCATTGACGTGGAGAAGGAAGTGGCTAAGCTGATGACGAAGAAAGGTGATTTGGAGAAACAGATGGAGAAACTGAGAGAGAAGATGGGGAAGAATGACTACAAGGAGAAGGTGCCGGTGAAGGTGCAGGAGCAGGATGCTGAGAAGGTGGGAAAAGGAAATTGACTCGCCAGGATTCTCAGGTTGTAAGAATTCCTTGTAAATAAGAAACTTCCTCTTTCTCTCCACAGCTACGACAGAGCCAGATTGAGCTTGAGAAGGTGAAAGAAGCCATGGACAACTTCAGGAAAATGATTTAATTCCTATTTAGCTTTATGTAAAATCTGCTTTTTCATGTCATGTTAATTGTCTTTTTTTCCCCCCCAAGTGAATAATGGACAATACTCAATAAAACTCTTGTACCAGACAGCGGTCTTCAGGGATGTGAAGCAATCTATTAATCTAACTCGCTTGTAAATCTGTAAAGTGTTGAGCAGTCGTATCAAATAATGAACAAAAGAATCAAATCCCTTGTCAAATTTTCATTCGGCATATTTAATAGAACATTTAAGAGCATCATTTTAGGATACAGCTTTGTTCAGAAAGACGGTGCCCACAGAAAGGAAATGAACCTGAATGGCTTCGGCTGCATTTTTAAAGACTTAAGTTCTTCTGGCCTGACAATATTAGGAATTTTTTAAATCCACTTACAACATATTTCTACTTACAGCTGCTTTAGAAATACAGCCAAAGAGGGGGAGACTGGAAGGAGTGAGTAATGGCTTGTGCATTTATTTAAAATGCATCTTTCTTTTCTTTTTAAAAGGAGAAACACTGAAAAGTAGAATTCATTACAAAAACTAAAATAAAACATGTTATAATTTACAGGGATTTGTCTGAGGGGGCATAAATAGTAGACCAGATACTTCTAGATGCCATCACGGCAAAACTATACGCGACAACTCGTCTTAGAAAAATCCTAGAACAAAATCACAGCAGTACATTCACGCTGTGCCAGGAACAAACTCTGACCACCGGCCATACGAGTCCTCTGTCTTTGCCCTCGTCCATCCATCAGTGGGCTTTTCCCCCCCCCCTTTTTTACAGTCTCCAAGGTGGGTGGAACTCGATGGCGGGGAGAGGAGTGCAGTGTGTTGCTTCGAAGTTTCGCATGTACTTTCGTGCCTTGAGAGAAAGAAAAAGACAGCAGGGATGGAGGAGGAATGTGGAATGAGAGGTGTGGGAGGGCAATGAACAAAAAGTGCAGAACTTGATTATATTAGGTTTGGTCTATCTGGCTCAGTGCCTTACAAATCTCTCCCATCTCTTAAGGGTTTACACAGGAGGTGAATAAAGCCTAATTTAGAAGGCATTACCAGGGGAGGAAAAGCATAGCATTAGCTGTAATTGATGGCACTCCTCTTGTTTGATGTTAAATGACTTCAATAAGCTGAGCGCAGTGAAATATATTACACCAGTCAACCTGAGAGCACAGGTGAGCTGGTTACTATGGCGACCAGGAAAGTGTTCCTTAGTGGTAATGATGTCTGAATAGCTGTGATCTTTTTTCTTCTTTTTTTTTTTTTTTTTAAATGGGGATGCAATAGAAGGGGGGGGGGAAGGTAAACAGACCTAAAACGAGAAGATGGGGCTTACTGAGAAAAGGAAATGAGACGCTGAGCGTAAAAGGAGGAACTTGAATGTATTAAAATCAAACTTGGACAGATCAGATAAAGACAACAAGTGGCTGCCCTTTAAGCCACACAGGGGAATAACTGTTCTCACGGAGATGTAGCACACTGATAACAGCGGATGACTTCCTTACCAAGAATAGAGCCAGCTGCCGCCTTCCCTCTGGAGTCATATCTTCACCTGGTAACATTAACAGTGCATCAGACCGTATTAAAAACACTTTATGTTTGTGGGGAGTTTATTTGCCTTTTAAATGTGAAAGCAGCCCAGGGCTTACCAACACTCCATGGAAACGAAACATCTCTGTCTGCCTGATAGGACTGCAGCACAGACACGCACCAGTCGTCGTCCACTTCATAGCCACTGTACACAGACGCTGCAGACAAAGAGCTGGTGTTATTACACAGTTAATAATACAAATTTACGAGCAAGTTGGTGTCCTAAATATAGCCAAAAATTTACACTTTGAATACATTTAGGACCACATGTTTTTGGACAATTACAACAATTTTGTAGCTTGGATTGGGAGTGAAGGGCAGACTTAGCTTGAATTCAAGCTGTTTTTAAAATACATTGCATTTACTGCTAAGGAATAACAGCCACTTTAAAACGCTGTCCTCATTTCCCAACGCTCAAAAGTAAAATGACAAAGTATAATACTTGAATGAAATCCTTTACATTCAGTTAGTACCCGTCCAGATACCATAGATACCATAAATGCCGTATTTCCTACCTTGCTCTGCCAAGCCTATAATTGCAGCCACCTTTAGTTACTGCTTATTTATGGCTCTTTGCTGCAGTGAGTTGCATGTAAAAATTGAAAATGATGCTCTATTTGTGTTGAGATCAAATGACTGCCATCCAATTTCTTTAGATTTAACCACTCTGGTCATTATCCCTTTGCACTGCGAAGTGCTACCTGATCGGTTTAACAGCATCTGGCTGAATCTGCAGCTCTGTATACGTCCCAGTTCATGTTGCCATTTCTAGCAGTCAGCAGTCACAAAAACATCAAACATCAGTGACCTAGTTACACTGTCATAACATTCCCTCCACCATGTTTTATAGAAAACATGGTATGCTTCAAATCACGAGCAGTTTCTCTGTTTCTCCATAGGTTTACTCTTCCCATCATTCAGACTTTTTATTTCAGGACTGTGCACAGGTCCTTACTAGTTCTTGTGTGTAACCAGTGGTTACACACAATATTGTAAACCCTCTGTATTTACATTCACAAAGGCCCCTCTTGGTTATAGATCTTCACAATGATCTGCCTACCTCTGGTGAGTGCATTCCTTCTTTTTAAGAAAGAATCAGATTGTTTATTTGACCACTTCTAGAGTTTACATTCCCTCTGATGAGTCTGTGTTTTTGCCTAATGATGGTCTTCCTTCACTTACATAAACATCTCTCTGGTCTTCTCATTGAGAGTAAAACGCTACCAAATATAACTTCAGCTCCCATTGGTTTAATGGTCACTTAATAAGAAGGGCACAGGCCTCACCAGGCCATGAAACTGTAAACCACTGGTCCAATTACTTCTAAGCATCTGAAAACAGGTGATACAGTACTTTTGGTAAGCGTGCTTTTTTGATTGTTTGATTCAAAATCTCCTCTCAAGTGTGCAAACTGTTTAAATACCTAAGGGCATAACTGTAGATGTCCGAGTCCAACCAGCACAAGGCTGGAAATTCCCTCTACAATAAATTCACTCGTTCTTAACGTATTTATGATTATATTGCAGAATCTGCCCAATTTTCTCCCATTTCACAACATTAATGCATCTCTCCTGGACCCAGATCAGGTTATCAATTTTCAAAACTTAATCACTTTAGTTTTTGGGCGGATCGCACCTCCAGTAAAAATTTCATGCAGGGTTGGCCATAATGTGACAAATCCATAAAGTTATCAAAAGTTTTACCCATAAAAATGAACAATAAAAACCTATTTAATTTAAATGACCTCAGAGTCAAAACAAAGGTTTTCTGCATTGTACAAATTCTGAAGGTGTAAACAGGCGCATGATCATCGTTTTTACAAACACGAGGTTGTGCGCTGTAACTCTGTACCTCGGGGTAAAATTTTCAACAAGGTCTACTGTAATATCCTGAGGCAAACGATCTGTGCTGTGAAGATTTTCAGCCAGAGCAACACAATCTGAATCATTTGTTGAGTAATCAGAACACAAGATCTGTCCAAGGAAACCATCACGAAGAGGAAATGTGAATTATAGTTTTTAGATGTTTAAAAGGAGGAGTCAGACTTTTACGATAACACCTTTTACTGTGCCACGTACCTTCTTCTAATGGACTGGAAGCTCCGAGCCATTGTCTGACTACTCTGATCCCTTCATCTGTCATTATTTTGGGATACCTGTCCAGAAAAATGATATCGTCAGTTAAAAAGTGTATTACTCAAGTGCAAATTGACTGAACAGCGAGAACAATGAGAACATTGAAGGCTAAGAGACCAACCTGAACTGTAGCAGCTTGAGCAGGAGGTCATTGCCTCTGTTAGACATGATGTCCTCAGGACCCCTGAAATGCAAAATAAAACTCAAAGGTTAATTACTTAAAAAAAATAAATAAATAAATCCAACAATAAAAAGTTTATTTTAACCAACTAAACACTTAAAACTACATGTGAAACAACAAAATATGAATAGAGTAAAAATGTGACGACAGCCTCTCCTCACAGCGAGGAAACATAGGCGTGGCCTGGTGCTACTGACTGCAGGACAATCACAAGGAAACTGCACAGGTCACCCTGCAGGAGGCAACCTATCTCCAAACAACGATGATCCAACTCACACTGACTGCAATCACACTCAGACAGATTATAAAGGTTTGCAAATAACTGCTGTCTAATTTATCTGCAGACAGAGCGCCAACAGATTGCAATCAATATGGAAAGGGTTGCGCTGTTAAACGCAACCCTTCGATGGGTCTCTTTGCAACAGGAGACTCCACTCAACTAGTTGCAAACTGGTGGTGTTCTGCTTGTACTCCTATATAAAGTAAGACTGCCGAGTGCCTTTAAGATTTTGTAGTTAAACTCACATCCTGTAGCAATTTAAATAATATTTCTTAACAATAAAATAAATAGAAGCAAGCAAATCCATTCACAGACACAAAACTTTCATAACCTTCACTGAAATCATGACTACAGGATGTTATTACTGGAAATAGTTTGGACTAAAAGCACAGGAACTTGTGAAAAATCCAGACGGTTATCATCATCAGATAAATACTGATTTTTAATCAGATTTTTAATGCTGTAAGTAACAAACACTGACTTTCCTTTCACGTTCCCTGTAGTGGTTACAAGGCAAACTGAACTGAAACACCCGGTGCAAGGGCTTCAAATCAAATATCGCTGCACTGAATATTTTCTGCAGTTTGAGTCAAAAGCTCACCTTGGCATTCATGTTCCCTGGAGTTTCAAGAGAAATCTACAATACAGCTATCTCATAACTGTAATGAACCGAACCAAAGGAAGTAAGAAGTTCTGGTTACTGCTTATCCAAGAAATATGTCAATTTGTGACTGAGGGTGAACTTTCTACTTCTCTCTGTATTGTGAGAGTTTGCTTTCGTCAACTACATTATGGAAGTGCTGTGGAAATAAACTGTTTGCTTGGTACACAATTGTTAAAATCTTTTTTATATTACTTACAATCTAATCCATATTAATCAACTTTCTTCTGAATGACTGTCCCTCACAACCGTGAAGCTTAAATAGGAGGGTTACGTGGGGATCTTGTACTCACAGCCAGAGCTGTGTGCCTGAGAGTCAGCCACGTTACCAGAATCCACTGTCACTGCTATTATACAGACCTAAGAGTAGAAAAAAAACCCTGAAGCTGTATTTAAAGCAGTCTGGAGCCTGAGCTTTTTATTTGTTTCTTTTAATTATTTTCTGCATGAGTTTATCAACCTCTCAAATCGTTGAGGAGGAATTTTGGCCCACTCTTCTTTACAGCTTTGCTTCAGTTCATTGAAGTTTGTGGGTGTTTGTTTGTCCACAGCTCTTTTAACGTTTTTGCCACAGCGTTTCAATCAGATTGAGATCTGGACTTTGGACAATTGCAGCACCTTGATTATTTTCTTTTTCAACCATCCTTCTGTAGATTTGCTGCTGTGCTTCAGATCAAACCCAATTTCAGCCATGTTTAGCTGAAGAACAGATGGCCTCACATTTGACTCTTGAATACTTTGGAAAACAGAGGAGTTACAACTCAATGACTGCAAGGCAAAACGGTTCTGTGTCTGCAAAACAAGACCAAAGCAGCCCCTTCACCCCTGTGCTTGGCAGTTAGTATGAGGTGTTTGTGCTAATATGCCGTGTTTGGTTTATACCAATCTCCACTTTGGTCTCGTCTGTCTAAAGGACATTGTTCCAGAAGTCTTGTTGTTTGTTCAGATGCAACTTTGCAGGCATCTGGGAGGTTTTCTCCCGGCAAACCTTTCCAAACAAGCCACACTTGTTCAATCTTCTTCTAATTGAACTCAACTTTGCAGGCTTCAGCAAGTTAAATGTTACAAGTCCGAGCTGTAGTATCTCTGTAGGTTTCTTGTAGTGTCCCTGAGCATAGAGCATGCCCAGGATGACTCTGGGATGAATATTTATGTTCACTATGTTAATGCACACCTCTGTAGCAAATTCTATGGGTGAAGTAAGGGTATACTATGGGTGATAATTCAGTGTACTTAATAATTATATATTATAGATACTTGTGTGTGTCAGTGTGTCCAGGTCACCAACTATCTTCCCAAGTTTTGGGAAATTGATATGGGGTAACTAGACATGCCCCATCTCCTTCATCTTGGAGCATTTTTAATTTGAGATGTCATTTAGCGCTTTCTTTCTCCTTCTCTAAATCCAGCTTCCCCTAAAAAAGTCCCCGCTTAGGAAAGTCCACACCGGAAATGTTTTATTTGTCACGCATTGGTGGTTGATGCAATTACCAGATATTCCAAGCTCTGGTTACCTAGGTAACCGTATCTCATGTCAACCAACAATACCCTTCATTCTCATTGATAGTTGCTTTAATTGCTCACCCCAGTGGTGAGAAAACCTGCCCACTTCATGTCACCAGCAATCACTGAACTTTCTGTGGTCTGACTGCATCATGTGTGGACATTTCTGCAGTGGGCTGGGCAGTAAAAAGCAAACCTGCCATGCTGAGCCATTTGAAGGACTTTATAAGTTCCATGACATGTGTGGACTTACGTTGTGGTGATGATCTCATCTCTGGTTCTCCTGATCAGCAGGACTGGTCCCTGGTATCTGCACAAAGAGTTGCATGCGCTTGTGTTAATCATCAACCACACAACTGTGAGCAATCCACTAAAAAAAAATGTAGTTTTGCTATTGTTAGCGGCTGTATTACATAACATTCAGTGATTCAGAGTTTGACTTTTCACGATTAGTGTCACTGCAATCAGACTGTCCCACTCACTTAAGAACCTGCGCAGCGTTGTTGAGGTTCATGTATTGCCTAACTGTGTGTTGTACTAACGGCCCTGAAAGAGACCAAATACACTCAAGTTACTGACTTCTACAAAAAGTTGCTACATAGAGTTTGAGATCTTTAACATCTAGGACTCACTCCAGCTGTCAGGCATGACCTTGAGGGCCAGAGGCAGGAGGTCATCAAAGGAGGCATCCAACACTAATGATTGGATCTCTGGATATGACATCACTGCCCAGCTGGCTAAAAAGAGAAATAAAGAGACAGAGGAACAAAAATAATAATAATAAAAAAATGAATTAAATAAATAAATAAATAAAAAAAAATAAATAAATAAAAAAGAAGAGAAGAAAACACAGATAAGGGACAAACATAAGCCCGAGGAAGGACTACATACCATAATTCACACAGTGCTGATCATGTACTGTACTTCAGCTGAATACCCAAAAGCTAAAGAGAGTGCCGCGCACACACAAAGCCTCAGGATAAGGTTGACTAATCTTAATTTTAGCGATTTATTCCAGCCATGCTCTGACGAGGGCCATGAGGCTGAAACATTAGCATGTTTGTTGACATGGTCAGAATAAACAGGTGAAATTAAGATTACTCTACAGTATCCTGAAGCTCTGTGTGGGTGCTACATTTTTACCTCTGGGTATTCAAGGTTAGAATTTAAAAAAAAAAAATTTAGCACAAAAAAAATGGGAAAAAAATTAGCATGTGTTGTTCTTGTCTTTGAGAACCTGTGAATCCTCCAATAGACCAGGCATATATAACAATGTCGCTGAGGCTGAATCCCAGTTTGTGTACTGCAAACTGGATCACCACATCCATGGCGTTGGCCTCATTCTGGGGAAACGGCACTCCCTGAAAGGAAAATACAGGTTAAAAAAACAAAACAAAAAAAACCCCGCCCATCATGCATGACTAAATTAACAGGCTCAACCTACACATAAAGAATTACACTTTAAGTAACCTCCCAAATGATTTCATCTTTAATGGGAGTGTACACGTTCCTCTTGAACAATACTCCCTGGCTAAAACTAGAATTTCCACATACTGGTATTTTCCACTGAGCTGTTTATTTGTTCTAACTCAAGCACACAGCAGTACAGTATGCAGCACATACATTGTAGACCTATTTTATGATAAAAATAAATAAATAAATCTACCAACACTGCTTACCGTGCTGCCTCCAAAGCCAGGGTGATTCCAGCCCAGTACAGAGTAGCCACCTACAGTGTACATCAGCACAATACTGAACTATAACTGCGACAATTTCCCACTGCACGAAATTTAAATGTCACTACAAAATATTTCAGCCCTTGGAAAGTAAAGCATTCCTTACCCTCCAGCGGCGTATTCATGCAGCCCACCTCATAAAAGCCTGCGTTCCCCTCACAGCAGATGACCTGTGGCAGAATTAGAGAACCAGCTGTAACGTGACCAACGCGACAGAAATTATGTCGGACCCTGGAACAAGCCCAAGGCATAAAATAACAAATCACTGCAGACATTTACCAGAGTCTGGCCATTCTGTCCCCCATCTCTCCTTCGATCCACAAACATTGTGTCAATCTCATTACCGTCACAGGCCACCAGCTTGTTTCTTTGGCCGTCAAACTGTGACAAAGTGGGACAAAAATGATTGAGTGTGTGCATTTATTATACTCTATATGAGAAACCAAATATGCTTCTTTCTCACCTCTTCTATTAATTTAGCCTGACCCTGCTGCAGCATTGGTCTCATGGCTTTCTGCAGTAAACCCACAGAGCCGGGGTACAGCATCCTCCTCCCAAACGTGTGGGCAATGACAAAACTGCAGACAAAGACAGATAATGACACTGTGGCATAACTGCTAACAGGCTAAAAATATTTTCAGAGAAAAAAAAAAAAAAAAAAAGGGTTGAAGGGGATGGAATAGGATGCCTAAGGTTAAGAGTTTGTGTTCCATTGGTGCGTTGCAATTAACAAATCATTGATCAGTGTTACCCCTTTTCCACAGATGTGGTGTTGGGTCCAGGCATTTTCACCACAAAAGATATTATTTTTTATGGAAGAGTCTTCCACACAAAATTCATCAATTACTGCCAGAGGCTGCACCCGATGTGCCCATGGAAATTACCCAAATTTCCACTTGCTGTGATATTAACAATCCATTCTTAAACATGCAGAAATGGATCTCAACAGGCAAGCCTGCATCAGTACCAGCACAGACACCATGTAGGTGGAAAAGAGATGTAACACAAACTCTGCACTTACCTGATGATGTGGCATGGTAAAGTGCGGACAGAGTGGAGGACACTGTCTGCTGCTCCTCTTAATCTGGGCTCTGGCCTCAGCAGAGAAACGCCAGCCTTGGACAGCTTTCTGTCAGACAGGTAGTCAAAGGCTTACAATGAATCAAGTGAGCCACAAAGCATTTGACATTCAGTGGCTGTATTCATCCAGTGTACTACCCAGTGCTTTGAATTCATATATTTAAAATAAGCAGAGAAGAGAAAAGCAGCGACCTCAGGTTCACTACAGATTAAACAAACTTACGGACTGCTGACTTCAGTCCAGCTGAAATCCAAAGGCCAATGTGAGAAGTCAAAGTCATAGCATCTCAGTTTTTTCTGGAAGGAAAGCAGAAAATATGTCTTAGTCATTTATCTCTCTTAATTCTCAAAACAGTATTAATGTTGAGCTTCTGAGTTCAGCTGCTATGATCTCACCTTGTTTGCTGGGGTGTGATTCTTCTTGGTTTCCTCAAGAATTGTGATAAACTGAACATAATCAGTGTTCCTAAATCTCCCCCACCCTTTGGCGATAAATGAAAAGAGCAAAGGGAGGCAGGGGGAAAGCAAAGACAGATGGAGTTATAGCAAAGTCCATGTGAGACACAAAACACATTTCACTGCAAATCCTCAAGGGTACGTTTAGTATGCCTCGTGGGTGTAGACCTTGTTCAACTGTCTCAATGGTAATAAAATCTTATTGGCATGCAGCATACACAGCATTGGTTTTGATCTCGAAAGATGAATGAACTGAATTACTCATCGTCTCCCAGCGAGTTCAAATCAGCAGCCTCACCTCTAAGACAGGCCACTCCAAGAAGACACACAAGAACAGTTCCCACATACTGACTCACAGGAACCAGTTTACTGCTGCAGATGAAGCCTAAAGACAGACAAAGTAACAGTGATGCAAACACCATCATAGTGTACCCCTTCATCTGTCTGCCAGACTCGAGGCTCATTAACAAGCACTGATAAAAAGATTCACAAGCTGACAGCTACCCTACAACCATGTGCATAAATCAATACCATAAGCACTTTACACTAAGGAGTAACACACAACCTCAAGCAATTACTTTCTTGATGCACAGTCTTACTGGGTGTTTCAGTTGATTAGCTTTATATTATTCCCACATGCATGTGAACAGCAGTTCCTAAGTACATCTCCTAATGGTAGTTTCCCCCCCTTTCTCAGCAGAAAGAGAAATATGGCCACATGTGTCTAAGTGGAAATTATGATGATGATTATTTGAAACCATTCTAAGCAAATTAATGAAAAAATAGCAGTGAGAAGGAGGTAATATTCTGTAGTAAAACCTAAAAGAAAATATCAAGTGAATAAAAAAAACAAATCTTAAATTACAAGTAAAAACTTGAATATTCTTTGAGATACACATGAACCCATAAATGCATCTGAAAAAACCCTAAAAATCTGAAATTAACGCCTTTTTGTTAATTTTTTGTGACCACATTTCTTCATTTTGCAGGGTCGGATATCATAGATGGTAAACACTGTTATTGCATCTAATCAGGCAAAGCTTTAGAAAAATCATTAATCTTATGATTTGAGGACAGAAGGGTAAAATCAATATATTAACTTTAGTTAATATTTATTTTATTTCTCCGTGCACTCTCAGTGCTCCAGTTTATTTTTTTAATATGACTCTCTCAGGTTATGCACCTGTTTTGAAGCCTCGCATTTCTTTAAGAGAATAATTAGAATGTTCACATTTTGTACTCATAACCACTTCTCATAATATCTATAATGTCTTTACACTAGATTAATTACCATGTATTCTACCTTCAGTCACAGTTTCAAATTATAAATAACCCCAAAATGGTGCTAAAGCTTTTGAGAACGACATTCACTAAACCCATGAAGCTCACATTTTAGAAGTACAAAGAATGAGAAAATGACTTCAGTGCTTCTTTTTTAATTTGCCATTTTTCACTGAGAGTACAAAGGAACAGAACTGGACAAAGAGACTGGTATAATTATATGAATCTATTTAAAAAAAAACACACACACACACACACACACACACACACACACACACACGTAATGTAGAAAAAACCAGAACAATGAAAAATTCCCACATTAAATAATCAAAGTGATGCTCAAAGCTATTTTTACTGTGCATCAAACAAAAACTACTTGCTTCACTTTTTTTCAGAGCCAGCACAATAACATCATCATCATTATTATTATTATTATCATCATCATCATCACAATGTATTATAATATATTCACTAAATTATCATCTGGCATCGTGAGACTCATTTTTAACTGCAACTTGTTGGAGCATCAACATATCTGGCACAAATAACAATTATTATCAATTCATTTAGCAATTATTTACTCAAATCTATAGATTAACTCAGGTCTTTTAAACATCAAACAATAGTGAAAATGTCTATTAAACATTCCCACACCCCGAGGCAGTGGCTTCAAATGCCTGAAATAATTTCAAATTTACAAAAATAACCTTCCCACTGGACACTTCCTCCATTAATCACTTATAAAAAATGGCTGCTGACTAAATTCCAGTTAACCAGATAATCAACACACTGACTAACATTTCTAATAATTTCAGCTGTAGTCACACAATTCATGAATCAGCCTACCTTTCCTGTAAAGATAGCAAAGAAGAAGAGGAGAGCTGTAGTAGGACAGAGACCATAGTGCTGAAGCCTGGAGGAAGAAATCATAAACAAATCACTAATCATTAATTTAATCTACTTATGTTTAACTCCACCTACTTCTTTCTATACAGTTCATTACAATATAATACTGACCCAGCCAAGAATGCTGTCAGTGTGTCTTTCCAGACCCCTAGGTTGGTAGTTCCATCCCTGGCAAAAGAGAAGGAAATACTGATCATATCATGCATCAATAGTTTCCCTCATGTTACGTAAAATCAAGTTATTAATAGAAAGAGAAAAGTTCTGAGTTATTCGTGTTCACTCTGTACACCGAAAATTTCTATTACAGCTCTGAATCATGCTGCCTGCAGAGGCTTTCTGATGACTTTGTGGTGGTGGTGGTTGGGGAACTGGTGGATAACTTTATGAAGTGGTGTAGCAGGAATCAACTGCTACTAAATGTAAACAAGACTGAGAAGATAATGGTCAAATTTGAACATTAACATTACGCACAAATACCTGCTGAGCACTTAATGACCTTCTTCACAGCACACAGAAACTGCAGGCAGCATCTTTGTTATTTATCTACCTTTCTTATTATAGCTGTTTGCAAAGCTGCTGATTGCTTTTTAAAGTTTGAATGCAAAGGCTAAATGTAGGCAGAAATATATGGAACCAGGATCATCTGTGGAAGCTCAGCTCAGTCAATGTATGCAACTAGAGATCTTCAAGCAGTCTGTGGTCTACTGGTGAAGAGATGCCAACAGGATCAATAAAGTCATTCACAAGGCTGCAACAATCATTAGGAAAAAGCTGAACACGTTTCAGACAGTGAGATGAAGGTGGTCAATGAACAGATTTCTCCCCATAAAAGACAAAACATCCTATTCTGTCTATTATTCATTACACACAGAGTATGGAAACAGAGTGCTGGTTCCAAATTGTCCAGCCCTCAGGAATCGTATCAATGACAACATGTTTTTCTGACAGTTGGAAAACAGTGACATCACATTTATGTCACTGTGGACCTTCTGCACATCTTAATCTGCACATCTCTCGTTTTACTCAATTTACAGATCATAGACTCAAAGATAAAATTGATCTGGAATCAAAAAGCTAATCAACTGCTTTAGTCTGACTTAAAGGCAAAATTGATAATGGCATTAATTTAGTATCAATCTGCATTCACATTTCCAACACACTCATTCGCCTCTGCTGACAGGAAGCATTAGCTCTATAGAACTGCACACTTGTGTGACAGGTGAACACAAAGTTGTACTCATGAACGTCAACATCTGTACATATTCATACTGGATATATTATTCACTGCTTTGTTTTTGCACATCTGTTCCTATTGATCTTTTCCCTCTTCCTTTCAATCATCACCACATATAGTAACATGGCCACTTTATTAGGTGCAACTGCAGGTAGAACTATTTAGGCATGTAAACAAAGTGAAGACCATCTGCTGAATTTGAATCTTGTTCACATCTTGAATCTTGACACACATGGCCTACAGCTGCTTTAGACCACACCACGTGCCACTCTTATCAGCTAAGAATAGAAAAGGAGGCTACAAATTGCACCGGCTCGAGTGTGCGGGATATTTTCTTGGTATACTTTGGGCGACTAACTAAGCTTTATTTAAAAACCACAGCCTACCCCAATATTGATGCTGACCATGTCAATCCCTTTATGGCCACTGTGTACCCTTCTTCCGATAGCTGCTTCCAGCAGTCACCATATCACAGAACTCAGACCTTATCAGTTTGGTTTCTTAAATATGGCAATGAGCTCACTGCACTCAAACGACCTACCACCCGCTCAACCAAAACCTTTGAGATGTGGTGAAATGGGATTCACATAATGCATGTAAGGCTGACAAACTTGCAGCAACTGCGTGAAGCTGTCATAACAGTACGAACCAAAATCCTTGAGGAATGTTTCCAGCACCTTGTGGAATCTGTACCACGAAGAACTAAAGCGAAACAGGGCCCAACCCGATACTAGCAAGGTGTACCTAATAAAGTGTGTAAGTCTATGTAGAAGTGTATGTATTCGATGCTGAGCGTCGAATTCTTTAGATCTCCAGCTCTCATTTAATTTCTAGGGATACTTTTAATTAATTCTTTTGTGGTTGCGGTGTCATTTCCTTCGCATCACTTATTCGATCTATCGTTAATTTCATGCAAGTTAGCAAACGTTAGCTTAGCTGTTAGCATTATAATTTGAAGACAGAATGTATTCTACAATTCTGTCTTCCCAAATGCTTTTTACAGTTTTTATGCCTTTAAATTGTCCCTGTTTGAGTTTAATATTTTTATTCAATTTATTTGTTTCTGTTTCGTTCCTCCTGGGTTCTCCTCGGCTCCTGGCTAGCGTTAGCAGAAGCGGTTTGACATCATCGAAGATAGATTGAATTTAAATGACCGCTCCTTAGACGACGAGACCAAGGAAAGCGTGTCGTTGCGTTCTTGTCTTTTCATTCATTTCTAAAATGTCATTGCAATGCAGGGTTTCAATAACAAACACCTGACACTTCCGGGCCGCAGCTGCAGCTAAATGGAAGCGAAAGGATTAATTATTGCTCAATCTTTCGCACTCAGCTGCTTTAAAAATCATGCAAAATACTGTACACATCCGTACCCTCCTTCCCGATCTCCCGTCAGGTCGAGACTGGTCCGGGGAACGATGAATTCGTTGAAGATGAGGCCCTAAAACACAGCGAAGCCACATCCAGACGGCCATTCTTCCACTACGAGAACTACGGAAGCCCGTACCCACCAAAACCTCAAACGCGAAACGCTCTTAAGAATATCTTGTTTAGAAATTAAGGCAAGAATTACACCCAAAGTCTTTATTTAAAAGTTTAGTATACATTAATTAAAATAAAATTATTGGTACATATATTATTTGCAGAAGATTATAAAATTGGATAACAGCAAATATGACTGACAGCAAGGAAACTCATGAAAAGATCATTTGACATACAGAAGTAGGGTACTGTATCAACTGCTATACATGGGTGACAGGTTTTGAAGCATTTTAAGTAAAGAATGCTTTAACTTTACTACTTGACAATAGCTTAGAATAGAGTAAAAACATTTAAACAATTGTGTAGCATGTCCCTAAAGCACTGAAGTTTTTCTTTAAATCCAAACTCTGACATTTGGCTGTTACTTGTGTTTAAAAAGGCCTTCTGCAGCAGCTGGGAGCTGAGCGGATGTGACAGCTGGATACGGGGGAGATGTGGGTAGGTGATCAGCTTTGACACTGCTCGTATCTGAAAACAGAATGCAAAGACACACTCACAAACACACACACACAAATCTCCAGTGCCCCAGTCTCTTTTATTCTTCCTTAAACACAAACACAGACAGCCCACGCAACAACAGCACACGGGTGAAGGAGTGCTGCCTGTCAGCGCGTGGCGTGATATTATGCCACAGTGTCAGAGTGATTTTCAGGCTGGGGTGATTGGTGAGTGTGAGAAGAATGTGAAGGGCACATGAGTGGCAGTGCAAACACACAACATACAAAAGCACACACAGGTGATGCAACTGTGTTTGCTTACCGCTCCAGTTCTTTATAGACATCATCCTCTCCTCTTGGCTTCAAATCCTGACATAAAGAAGAAAGGGGAAACGGGAAAGAGAGAGAGAGAGAGAGAGAGTGAGTGAGAGTGAGAAGGAGTGGGACAGAGAGGAGAAGGATAAAGAGATGTACTCAGGCCAGATTTATGTCCCTCTGGTGTGTAATGAGATTGATTTGTTAATACCACTAATGTAAGGGTGACAGTTGATAGGCAATGTTTTTATCTGAGTGAAGGCTGATAGATTAGAGGAGAAGACTGGAAGTGAGAAGGAAGACGTATCTGCTGACAGCTTAGGGAGGGTGCAATAGAGAGAATGAGACTTTGTATGCACTAGTGAAGATGTGTGTCACAGTTACTTGCACAGAGACATGCATGCACAGTGCCTGCATGTGTGTGAGTGCATAATAACTCACCATGTAGACTGGACCCTGGGGAGGGGCCTGTTGGGAGGGGAAAAAACTGGTATAATGAACATCAAGTGACAGAGAGGGAGGGACACTTGAAGTCGGAGGAAAACAGAAGCAGACGAGGGAAGAAAAAGTGCACTATAGAAAGAAGACGGTAAAGGGGGGGAGGGGAGGGGGAGGGAAGCAAATACCAGAGGGGCGATGGAGAAGCGGGGAAGATGAGGGCAAAAATCATCAGGAGGTATTTAGTTGACTTCATCACCTGTCTAATATCTTCAGGATTCTCATAGATGTTCTCTGCTTCACCCGAGTGGACAGACAGAGACTGCTCGATACCTGAGTACAAAAAGACAGTTACTAGTGTACACACACGCAAACACACTCGGCTGCACAGGGATGGAGGAGCTGGGAGTGGGGTGGGGGGCAGATTCATTACAACAACCCCAGAGGATGTCACGGCCCAGATCACTCAGTGGAAGCCAACAGGGGCCAAAGATGGACGGAACACGGAAAGCTGTCAAAAAAGAAAACGCCAGAAGACTCACCGCGATCAGAAATGTGTCTCTGTCTCCATAGCAACACACCGACAGCTGCGGCAACCAGGGGCACCAGGAGTAATAAAGCAGTGAGAGAAGGGCGCGGGGAGGAGGTGGTGTCATCGACACTCTCTACAAAAGGAAAAAGTGAGAGAAAGAGAAAAGAGAGAGAGAAGCATGATTTTTTCCAAGAACGGTGCTAATATAAAACTCAGAGAGCGGTGATGGTGTGCGGTTGAATGACATTAAGGCTGTCCAGGAACTTATTGCTGTTTGCTCTCCAGTTTGTTCTAGTCGAGCAGGGGGGGGAACCTTTTTTTCTTAACACTTGGAGCTATATTTTAGGACATTTTGCACTTCCAATTTCCTGAACATGTTACATGGATTTGCATCATACTGCTGTCAGTCAAGGACAAAGGGTGCAGTGAAATAAGGCGAGGAAATCGAGACTCTAACAGACAGAATGAATAGTCTGTAGAGCAGCTTCGAAGACATCGATCTGACAGACCCTCCGTCTGGACAGTAAAGGCTGTCAATTTGAAGCGTGGATGAGAAGACGGAAAGCAGCAGTATCAAGGAGACCAGATACTCTCTGATCATTACAACAAACAACAAAAACTCAGCAAAATGCCACTTCCACACAAAGCTGTTTATGCAAAAACAAAACCCTAATTATTCCATTTCTCATTTTCTAAATATGATGTAGGTAAAGTCTGGAGATGCTTTTCTTTGCACTCCGTTGACATCTGATCCCAGCGACAAAAAGCTTCTAGGCAAACTGACAAACAATGGGGGATTGCAGTCCTTCAGCCAATCCTGGCCGATGCAGTATTTAAAAACAGGTGGTTTAAAAGCGTAGGCATGATTATCACAAACATTACATAAGCACAACATTAGCTCACTGTTGTACAAGTCAAATTTTGTGGGAAGAGCACATGCGTGCGATCAAACTTGTCAGGATTGTTTGCATAATGACGGTGACATCAGTCTTGCAAAACACAGCCACCGGGCAACATGGGAAGCAGCAGGGTGGCGCCTGTTTCCACAGAGATTGTGTAAATTAGTGCACCTGAACAAGCGCACCGTTGTCTGTCTGCTCAACTGTAGACAGAGCACAAAACGGTAAGATCTAACAAACGTCTTTGGGTTACACAAGAGAAGCCTCATTCACTCTCAATCACTGCAAAGACTGATTATGTAATTACATAATTAGCAGAATTTATGATTAACTCCTTCATTTAAGATTCTCCAAAGGACAGAAAACAGGTGAAAAGTAAAGTTCACTTTCACCAACTTTTCACAAATTTTGTTTGAAAGGGGATTGGCCCTTGGGCTTCACCTTAGCCCCGGTGTCTCAGCTTTTAGCCAGCTTCAAAATAATCAATCATTATGTGCTGTGTGAGGTGTAATTGATTGGTGAGTGAGTGTAGAGGTTGCTAATGGAATATTGTAGTGAGAGCTGACCCCAAGACTGACCTGCTCTGTTCTCCATGCCAGCTTTAACGCATGAATTATGGTAATTGAGCACAGTGAAGTGAGGCGTAACTGCCCCTAGATTCTCATGACCACTTGTCCTCTTCTTTCTTTCTTTCTTTCTTTCTTTCTTTCTTTCTTTCTTTCTTTCTTTCTTTCTTTCTTTCTTTCTTTCTTTCTTTCTTTCTTTCTTTCTTTCT
>NW_024582441.1:1682734-1752704 GCF_018398535.1 Haplochromis burtoni
CTTTCTTTCTTTCTTTCTTTCTTTCTTTCTTTCTTTCTTTCTTTCTTTCTTTCTTTCTTTCTTTCTTTCTTTCTTTCTTTTTTTCTTTCTTTCTTTCTTTCTTTCTTTCACCTTCCTCTATATCTTTACTATTTCTTTCCCCCATTGCCACTTCTTTACCTCATCTATTTAATCTCAAATGAGGTAGGGAGTGATTTATATTATTGCAATTGTAGGGAGGAGTGCCTGAAGAACTGCTTGAATGCTTTGCAAACGATGGACAAACTGAAGATAGAAAATGACTGCAGAAAATCCCTGACATTTGAAGTATGTTGTGTGCTCCTCAGCACAATAATTGGTTCAATTCTGCATTCTTTGAACTCTGCCACCGGTGAAAGAATTTTGACAGTGCATTGTTATTTTAACTCCTACACCATGCACTCTGCTTGGCTTACATTTCAGTTAATATCCTAAAATTATAAATATAAATATGGGTTGTTTGGTGCACTAAAAACTTGCTTCACTTACTTCCTGCTCAAAGCACAAAAATGATGCTACCCGAGATGTCTTCCAGAGAAAAAAAAAAACAGTTCAGAAACCTTAAACTGTCACTACTTATTGTCACATTATCCATTATTAACCATGATTTGATTTTTTGTGCTATCTTGCACTATTGCTGTGTTTGTGCAGTCTGCCACTTTTCAACAGAAAAAAAATGTAGGTCATCCAACACTCACATTATTTGAATTTTCACTCTGTTTAGTCTAAATTCCCTGTGACATGCTGGAAAAATGCAACGCTTGTCATATTTATTCTATACACAGTTGCAAGAAATAGTTTGAATTCCCAGAATTTATGAGGCGATTACTCATAAAATGTGGTCTTATCTTTATCTAAGTCACAATTATAGACAAATCTGATTAAAAATAATAACAAACACAGAGCTACCAGCTAGAGTGCAGGCTGAAAGTTGCTACACTCTTGAATTTATTAACTTGCTGAACCCCCTTTAACAACAACAATCTCCAGTGGATTTTTTCCTGTGGCTGCTTCTGAAACTTGCGTATCTTTGAGACGCTCTTGTTTCAGTTCATCAGTATTTCAGGGACATCTTGATTGAACAGCCCCCTTCGGGTCAAACCACAACATCTCAGTTGGGTCGAGGTCAGAACTCAGAATTGGTGTGATGTTTGCAGGACGCCCACTCTGAGGGAGAGCAGCTACAGTCCTGATTTTCCTCCACTTGCAGACAGTTTTTCTTGTAAACTCATGAACACCCATGTCTTGAGAGAAATGCTTTTGGAGCCCTTTCTAGCAATATGCACTTCTATGATGTCATCATCATGTGAGAGTTGCTTCAAGCCAGTCTCTCTTGAGAAGAGCAGACTTTGTGTGCATGTATTTAGTAAGAAGAGGCACATCTCCAGCCCACACTTCCAGTCTAACCTGAGCACAGAAGCACCCTAACTTCTCTCAGCCTAGACTTTAAATATTTACTCCGTGTGCTCAATCTGTGCATAAAAAGTGCAACTTCTAGCTACATATTGAGTCAGATTGTGTTTGACTATAAGCATGACTTAGCTTATCATCAGAATATCCAAAAAGTCCAAAAACTTTCTCTTATAACTGTATATGTATCTCAACCTGACCACTCCAATTAGACAAAATCTTGCTGCCTCATCTCTTCTCCTACTCGCCATTCACCCTCCAACGCTCGTTCTTTCCTGTGCATTATTCTTATAGCTTTACCATCACCATGCATCACGATGAGCTCTGGGGGCCTTCAACCCAAGTGATGTATTGGGTTATGGGGAGTGAACTCATCTCTGCTAAGGGATTCATTCAACTGTCACATCCTCCTGTGCTCCTCCACAGCCACCAATACAATAAGCTTGAATTATTTAGTTTTTGTGGGAAGAGATGTCCTAAGGTCTTGTCTTCTTATACTCAGATAGCTGGGTGAGTTTGATGAGAAAAAAAATAGCGTTATATGGCTTTATATTTTCTAGAATAAAATGCAGAGTAGAATATTATCCAATGCATTAAGTTATTCAGCTGGATATTATCACAAAGACTTTTTGTACGGAAGCTTTGACCTGTGACCTCTTTAGCTACATTAAGAAAGCATAACATATGGTATCTGTCATGAGCTTTCGTCTCTGTAAACCCAAGGCTCTCTGGCAGACGAGCTGACCTGGGGTTGGCTTGAATACGCCATAGAACGCTTCGTGCAGCAGATATCCGGGAAGCATCCACATTCATGGTTAATTATTCCCAAGCAGACAGGAAGTCTGCCAGGACTGTTGTGTGTTATATAATAGCGATCCTAAAGAAAATCAGAAAACACACCAACCTTTGGACAAATTCTGCACAACCTTTGGAGACACTGTGATAGCTTGTGTTGCCTGAATGGCCTGCCCATTTTTCAGGTGGAGAACGCAGGTGTAGTTTCCTGCTATGTCAGAGGTGATGGGCAAGGGCAGACTGGTGGTGATGCTGCCAAGGCTGCTGCTTGACATCTTTAGCTTTCGACTCGCGTTGTGATGCTTCCACTCGACTTTTCGGACCTGGGACCGCTCCGAGTAGAGGCAGATCAACTCCATCTTTGAGGAATATTTCTTGATTTTAACTGTGGAGGTGATGCAGAGTGATAAGCGAATGAGTGGAGGGCAGCACGGGAAGAGAACGAGACCAAAGAAATAAAGGGAAGCCAGTAGGAATGATGAGTTACAGAAAAGGCAGTTGCGGGGGGGAACAAGGTGTGTTAAAGGGTAGTGTGTGAATATAGAAAAGGGCAAGGACAGATAGAGAGTAATGAGGTAAAAGGATATGAAAAACAAAGAACAATTCAGAGAAGGGTCAAAATAATATATATTCATTAACTTGATTTGCTGCTAATGCATCGCTTGACTGTGACTGATGTTTAGTGTCTCATCAAAGTGGAATGAGAATCCATCTGGGTGTAATCAAGCTCCACAGACCCCATCCACACACACATAAAAAACACACACATTTCACTCTTGATTAGCGTGATCAGTGTGGGCCACCTACAGCCTTGGTGGGAGGGCAGCAGGTATAATCATGCATAATGATACTTATAATGAGGTGGGGTAAAAATATGTGCATCACATGATTAGTGCATTGGTGGTGCATGGTTGGATGTGTGTGTGTATGGGATGCAGATGTGTAAAGCAGGGTGACAGCGACAGTGACTGATCGGCCGGTCATGTCTGGACAACTGTGATGGATGCCAAGGGGACTGTGATTAGTAAAACCCTCCAAGGCCACCATGACAGGGCATGGTGTATGCGTGCATATTAGCTTTGGTGAATGTGGGTGATAATGTGTGCTTCTGCAAAGTGTGAAAACTCCTCAAGGCACACTCATAAAAATCAACAAGCACTCTGCTTGATTTTTTTTCCTCCTTTAAATATATGAATTGAGCAAATGTTCTTTTTCATGTGTGTAAAGTCAGTGTATTCCTTTAATAATGTAATTTATCAGTGGCTGCAGGAAATTTTCTCTTCCTTTATTCTGCAGTCAGAGTGCATCGTCTGTAGGAACACTGAACTGGGTTAGAGAAAAAGTCGGTGTCTTGCTCAAGGACAATTCCGCAGGAGAAATGACACCTTGACACAGGCCTCCTGGAAGGAAGTCTCTTTTCACTACAGCACTCTTTGAGCCTGCACTGACTTTGCAACTAAGCTGCACATAGTTTAGTTTCACAATTTATATGGTTTTTATTCTATGGTAAGTTCAACACCATTGCCCAGTGTCATTGTGAAATGTATTAGCAGAGGAACAAAAGAGGCATTTATATTAGTTTAGTATAAAGACTTTAAACAAAGTTTGTTTTATTTTTTCCAGTGAAAAAATATCTAAGGTTTGCCAAACAGCCTTAAACATACTCGGACTTATCGTGCAGCAAGCAAAGACGCTGCAATGAGGCTGATTTTATTAACATATTTTAGACTGATCTACGTTGTTAGAATGGGCTTAACCTCACAGTCTAATGCAAACTAGACAGTTCTCAAAAAAAGAGGACCAACTTATTTTGACACTAAAAAGTTTTCCTCCCACATCCAGGGTAACTTAGAACTACGACAAAGATAAAAAACAATGACATTAACTAAAAAAATGGCAGCTAAAATTGTGGTGTAAAAAAGAAGGAGGTTGATTGTCTGGAAAAACTGTAGCTACTTTTTGTGTATTGCTATATTTTGAATTTTTCTGTAACAATATCCTGGTAAATGTGAAATTTTCAAGCCGAAAAAAGATTTGTGTTAATCATCAGTTAGATACTAAGCCAAACAAAGCAAGTTATTTTGATCTATGACGTCACCCCGAGCACAAAAGTGAATAAGCATGTTTCATTTAATGTCAAAGTACTGCTTTAAAAGTGTACAGAAAATGAAAAAATATAATAATAAAAACAGAATAAGTAGGTGGAGAAATATAACAAATGGAGATGCCACCAGCGATTACATGAAAGGTCACTGAATGAATTGATGAGTATGAAAATGATGAGTGAGTCATATGTTATGGCCTTTGCAGGATTTCAGCTCAACACAAAAACATATGGCATACTTTATGATGAAAAGACCAAATAAAACCCATCCATCCACCCATGCATACCTACATATATATACACATACATACATACATCAACTGTTTACAAAGCTTGTAGTAATATATTTTGAAGGCAGCGCTTAAATTCGTCCAGCACATTTAAAAGTCTAAAATCTCTCTAGAATCTGTGTCAAGGAGAATAAAGACAATTTGTCTTTCCATGTATCTCTTTTATCACAGATGCTTGCATAACAGCATCCTTTATGTCATTCTAACACATGTTACACTAAAACCAACAGTCCTAATCTCCAGTGACCCACTGGAGCTGCTCCTATTGTTTTATTCCTTCCAGTCCACCTCTTTCTACTGCCTCCTCCCTCTGACCCCGATCTGTACCTTTCAGCACGCTGAGCGACGTCCTCTGGCTGAAAACGTTGTCATTGAGCAAGACTTCACAGACGTAGAGGCCACCATCTTTCAAGTCAGGAGTAAGCAGAAAGGAAAAGCTCCCAGCCTCTGGGTTGTAGGGTAGACCAGCCATCTGTAGTTTCTCGTTTTGATTAGTCATTAGAGTACCCCTCCAACGGTCGTAATCAAACACCTTTTTCATATTATTTTGATTTCTGGTGTCTGGAGGAACCCAGTGCACCTGCACATAGTCCCCCACAACACCAGGACAGGTTAAGAGGAAGGATGTGTGAGCCTGAATGGCAGTGGAGATCAGAGGACCTGCAGGAAAGGGTGGAGGAGGACAGATATGGAGACATTACTGTCCAAGAAGACACGTGGATGGGGAATTCAGACTTAAAAAGTGGATGCATGAAAAGTGGGGTAGAGAAACTATAAACAGAATAGCAAGAAAGTGGGAAAATGGAGATACAGTAGGGGAAAAAATTCCTTCAACAATAGGGATTACATTCTTATATGCTGAGAGTCACTTCTTCAGCTCTGCTCTTGCATTCTGCTCTGCCTGATTACCAAGCTGCTGACACAGGACTTTCAGACTGCTTGTGTTACAGAGTTACTTACCATGTGTTATATTGGTGAATGAGGCCACTTTGTCAGCTGTGGGGATGGGGTTGGGTGGGGGGCAAAAAGCAAATAATGAATAATACATAAATGTAGCAACTATAATATTCACAGGAGGACTAGCTGGATTTTAGTGCAGATCTACACTCTGCTTTTGAGTCTTGAAACTGGTCTATAAAAGTAAATACTTTGAAGAACTGTAGCTACAAGACTTCTAAATAAATAATGCTGTTGCTGGAGTTTCTGGCATTGATGCCCACTTGCACCATCAATAAAAGCAACAACAAATGCATTCTAGCTCGTAATGCTTCTGCACGGCTTCTCTTCTTCCAGTCAGCCTTACCAGAAACTGTTACATCCACATTGAAAGCAAAGAGACGGCTGCTGCTGTTACCCCGGGGGTAAACCATACAGACATAAGCACCATCATCGTTGTTCAGAACTTGTGGTAGTTTGGCCACAGTGTTGGTCTTTGACTTTTTTTCGCTCTTCAGTGTAATATCACCAGGTCCTGCCCAGGTGACCTTTGTGAAGGCAAAGTCAGGAGTGACGCTGGCAATCAGCCGCAGGGTGCTGTACTGAGGAATGGGTACATCGGGGACGACGCTGACTGGAGATGAGAAAGGAAAGAGTTAATTTGTGCAAATGCACTTAATTCTCCAGCCATTTAAACAAACATTAATTGTGGCAGGCAAAAACAGCCTTTTATTGCTGTATCTGGATGATGTGAGGCTCATTTCGATTGCAAGTAAATTATTTATCTGCTGTGTAACTATCAACATAAATCTAGTGGGTTTTAAAGTCCAGTGTTTCCCTCTGGAATGCAGTGGATTAAAGGTTCAAATAAAACAGTGTAAAGCGAGTTGCAAATATAGGTGCACTACTTGACTTAAGAAGATGTGCCAGATGTTACGAAATAAAAGTGTGGTTGCAGAAAAGATCATTTCCTACATATACTGTTTGCTGTCATTTATAAATCAAGCAAATAATATTCTTTTAGTTATGCAGCATTGTGAAGAAGAACTGTGTATAAAAAAGACATAGAGAGATTTAAAAGAAAAGGAAAGGACAGCATGGAGGAGCCGAAATGCAGAAAAATCAAAAACAACTAAGTTAAAGTCTCCCTACACTAAAAGATTTAGTTGGTATTTCTTCTCCTGGATGTGGGACTCTACAGAATGATGGATGTTCAGAGACACATGAAAGCTCTTCAAGTGGAAAGTTTCTCTGAGTGTACCTAAAATGTATTCTTAAAGATGAGTACCCAGAAGACTGATCTGGGACAGACATCACAACTACTTTGAAAGTCAGTGGTCCAATAGGTAAAATACACTGTTGAAGCCCGGACTCACAAACACTGAGAACAGACTTTTTCAGTGGCAGCTTGTGTCCTGTAGTAACATTTGGAAATTCATCTATCTGTTTTCTTAACTGCTTATCTGCTAGGTGTGGTGGGCTCGAGCCCTCGTCATGGTCTGACAGACCACATTTTTCCTTCCCACTGTCACTCACTAACTGTTTGCTCATGAGGGTCATCTGATTGTGTTATTGTAGGGTCTTTACCTACAATGTAAATTTCCTTGTGGTGACTTGGAGAAATGGTGCTATATAAACAGAACTGAACTGAATTTGGAGGGGGGGAAGGTAAACACAAGGAGAACCCTCACATCCACACCTACAGTTGATTTAGAAGCACCACGAAGATGGAGTACCTGAGAAAACCCCATCCAAACTTCATGTAATCAAGCAGGAGGTTTCAACCTACAGCTTTCTTGCTGTGCTAACCATTGCACTGCCATGCAGCCATGCTGAGAATTCTTGAAAACCGCATTACAAAAATTATTATTTAATGATGAGTGTGTTTAGATCTCAGAAATTACCTGGTGGGGAACTTTAATCATTTATAGATCTGTATAAACACATATGCATACTTTATATATCTGAAAATCTTTGATGACATGTTAGTAGGAGTATCTTTCAAATGCACAATAACGTCTTGTTATTCCTACCTGTAAGGATGACTAAAAGGATAATCTCCTCCTTAAGTATCTTCTCTTGTTGTCGTATCAAGCATGAGTAGAAACCAATGTCTGCTGCTTCAGGCTTTAAAGACAGTGAGAAAACCCCACTGTCTTTAAAGTTAGAGTCAGTCAGTTGCATGGATGGCTTCAAGGCACTTCCAGAGATCCTTTCATTTGTACTGGCTAACATGATCAGTTTCCACTCATTTGTACAAAATAGCTTCACCTTCCAGTTAATGGTCACAGGCCCTCTCACACTTGTGTCATTGCAGATCAAAGTGGTAAGCATTCCTTCTCTGACCACCACAACATTGTTCCAATCTGAAGGAGAATAGACACGTTTGCCATTATAAAAGATTAATTCCTGAAGCTGAAATGCATTGAAAATATAGTCTTGCTTTACTGCTCGAGTTTTTTTAATCTTGTGCGCAAAGGACAGGATTATGTTTTTCAACTCAAGAAATGACTCTACACATGGCCATATGTAGAGTAAAAGCAACTATTACAGTTAATCCTCATCCCTATTTATGAGTAAAAATGATTTAGATGAGTTTAGCTGAGGCTATTATGAGGCTTCTGCTGTTAGAGTCCGTCATACATAATGGTTATCTTTCAAAGTCTTTTTAGCACAGAATTCCTCTCTTTGTTTCCCCAGACGGTACAGTATTTCCTTGTAGTGCTGCTGTGGATGGATAGTAACAAAAAGAACTTTGCACTAAAAAGACTACGGGAGATAACAACTCGATTTATGTAAAACAGACAACTAAAGCTTCACATTTGCTTCAAATGAATTTAAAATGCATTTCAGAAAAACAAATACTGTGGATTTTTCCATCTTATGATAACTGTGGGCATATCAGTGCTGCATAGGATTAAATAGAAAGGTAAACTGGACCAGGTGGCAAAAACGGCAAACAGCAAAAGAAGAGAAGAAAGCTTTTTTCCTTCTTCTTAACTTGGTAAAAGATACAGTAGGTATAGTTTTTTTTTTTTTAAATTGATCCTCTGGGACAACAAAACAAGCCTCGCTAGGTGTGACTCATCATCGTAATTTACATTCAGAGCTGTGAATTCATTAAAGTTTGCACTACAAAAGCTGTAATTGCTGGGAAATGAAGGCAGTGTTTTCAGCATGAATAGTTTCAAGTACAGTTAAAAAATGTGCTTCCAAAAATCACAGAAATCGGTTCGTACCTGTGATGCCGACGCGACAAGAATATACCACAGAGAAGGAAGCAAGAATAAAGGTGAGAAAACCAGCCTCCATCACAGATTTAAAGAAAAGAAAAACCACTCTCACTGCACCAGTTGTCTCTGTCTTTGACACTGTGACCTTTCTTACTCTTCTTCGGAACAGCAAGAAGTATTTTTCTGCATCCTCCAATATTATTGGTTTGCCTGAGTGGCATCTTAACAACTTTGCTGCACATCTTTGAGCCGAACAGGATATGGAGCAACCAGAATGGACATAATCAGCAGGAAAAGACTGTTATTATTCCAGTCATGTATGTGTGCATGGAGCTGATAAAATACATACACGGGCATTACCATAATGTTGGTGTATGATGTTTTACAACACTTCCGAGCTGAACTTCAGGGCAATTAGTAACAGAACTTCTGACCCCAACGCCGAGTTTGACAAAAGGAACGAGCATGTACTCATGTGCGTATCACAATGTGTGTGTGAAACTGAGAAAACGATAAGAATAACAGAAAGTGAGGGATTGAGGGAGATGAAAAAGCGAGAAATAAAGAGCTTGGGTTGGTGTGGGTGCACTGCAACCCCTAGGCTACATGTCTTTACATCCCATAAATGTCTTTAATTAAGCTAAAGGTATTATCAGCTCCTCTGAGCACTATTACAGATTTTTCCATAATTACCATTGGGTGAATGGGGGCGGTGAAGAGAGATAGTGAAAGAGAGAGAGAGAGGGAGAGAAAGTAGATATGTATTGTGGGTGTCTAATGACGGGGAAAGAGAGAAAAAAAATTAAGAGCAGCACGAGGGGGAGAAATGTGGAAGGAGAGGTGCTCAGACAGAATAAAAAAACCCGGGGAGAGAAGAAGTGTGAGAGAGTGTTGCAGGGGAACAGAGACAGTGTGACTTCAAAGAAGCCTGTGGCTGCTGACAAAGAACGTGGTGCTGATCCTGTGGCCCCTCCTCTATGGGTAAATAATCACCATAAGCCTTGGCTCTGTCTAATGAAGCCACTGCCAATGAGCTAATATCTGTTAACTATGGGCTTCATTATCACTGCCACAGACCCCTGGAGAGCATGAGGATGGAGGACGGGATGAATAGCAGAGAGGAGTGAAGGACGAGTGGACAAAGAAAACTGAATTACATGGGAAGAGGGAGAGAGGAAGGGAAGGAAGGAAGGAAGGAAGGAAGGAAGGAAGGAAGGAAGGAAGGAAGGAAGGAAGGAAGGAAGGAAGGAGGGAAGGAGGGAAGGAAGGAAGGAAGGAGAAATTAGGAAGGGGAGGAAAGTGAAGTTTAAATGAAGGGAAGGTGTAAGGGTATGAGATGGTGAGAAAAAAGGAGTTGAGGTACTGTGTAAAGAAAGTGGGTAGTGGCTGTTAAGTGGAAGGTGTGAAGGTCGATTTGGTACGGGTATGAAAAATGGATGAGTGTGGGAAGGAAAAGGAATGAAACCCTCCATTTGGTGGCGACTTTCTTTAAAGCTCCTATTCTCCCATGAATGCATAAGATTTAGCAGCAGCAGTGCAGGTATGGGTGGTCTTCGCTCACTTCCCATGACTGTGCTGGTCTTCTAACACTGTGCTACAGAGCCAGGAGGCAGAATTAATTCCTTTTTAGGAAAAGAAGTCTAAAAGAAAAATATACTTTACAGCTGTTTTTTCAGGTGTGCACACCATTGCTTGACCTCTGATCACTATCAGCGTCTTCAGAATTTGCATCTCAGTAATAGTCTGGAAATAAGAAGCTTGAGGGGAACTGAGAAAAGGAAGAGAACGGCAGGAAGAAGGCAACATGGTTTAAACTGTGGGACTTACGGAGATGTAATTACATTGGCTGTAAAACACTTGGGTATAGGGATTAGACCTAAACCAGATAATGCCATTGCTATGCTAGTGTGCACCCTGCTTCAGAGGAAAATAGGGCAAAATGAATTGGAAGTTATTCCGTAGAAGAAAAAAATCTCATCAACAATGAGTGTGCTGGAGTCTGCAAATAGATACATGAGAAGCTGTTTCCTTGTGATTTGATTTTTGTGGCTGCCACTGGTTTCGTATTTTGTCGTTCATTAATGAATGCTTATTGATTTTGGCATCTGCTGTTCTGGGGTTTATATGAGCTAATGTCACGTCTGTGCGCGGAAGCAGACAGCAGAGGGCGTAAGCATCATCTGCTTTATTTCATCATGACTCGGAGGAATTGTGTAAGCTAACTTTATGTTGTTGTTGTTTTGTTTTCTGGCGTGTTTTTTTTTTAAATATAGTTTTAGGTTGTAAGTCACTTTTCTGTTGCAACAATTAGTAGTCTACACAAATTGCTGGTGAGATTATTTTACTTGGCAGCGCCCTAAAATTGGAAGTGGGTCGTGAAAACCGTATCATCCTGATGCTTTTGAAGGAATAAATCTCCCCCTCAAAGTGAAGCACATAAATTTTGTGACTCTGTTCTTTACGCACCAGCTCCACTGCGCATCTGCCCGTCAAAGAAGAGAGATCACTCCTCTGGTGTCTTTCCTCCCATTTTCTTCTTTGGTACAGTTCATCATCGGGGGTCTGTGAACAGCGGGTGCTGTGTGGTGAACAGATTGGAAAGCTCCATGAGGCAAATCTGTGATATTGGGCTGTACAAATAAATTCGCCTTGACTTAAAACCTGCTGCGTAGTTTGGATGGTATCTAGGTGCAGGTTGTATTCCAGGGAAAAATTCTTTCAGCAATTTCAACAAGTTGTTCTCTGAGCCCCCCCGCCTGCCATTGCTAATCTTAATTGTTTTTTTCGGAGGGGGGTGGAAAGGATAAGGACTGTGACGCCTGATGACATCACCTCAGTCACACACGCAGTTCGAGAGCCGCGCGCTCACACGCAGGAAATAGTTGTTGGAGCAGAGAGAGAGAGAGAGAGAGAAAGAGAAAGAAAGCAGCAGTTCTTCACATCCTGAACACCGGCGGAGAGGAACTATTCACCTGTGCGCTGCCAGGACGAATTCACAAGGATTTCCATTCATTTTTAGCCCATTTTGCTTTAAAGACGAACGAGGGACACTTCAAACAAGAATCTCTGTCGGACTCTTGACCTGTCCTGTAACCAAACAAGTTCTTATTCTTTGAGTGAGATTTTACTCCGAAGTTGACCTTTATTTGAAGTTTTTTTTTCTTCTCAAAGCCCTATTTATTTCGGCGATCCTTCGTTCCTGGGGTTTTAGCGGACCGTAATCAACCATGGCGAGACATGACTCCCGAATCTGGCCTGAATGCACAAAAATGATAGGACTGCTCTGCTTGGTTTCGTCGATACTTCTACAGCACGGTAAGAAAAGATCACTTATAACAAGTCAGTGGTGTCCAGCTCATTGCCGACACCGTCTTGTTTTCCGTCTTCTTCTTCTCCGAGCTTGAATAATTTAGGAGAAGACCAATTTAAACCTGACTACCACCTGTCAGGGCGGTGACGGGCGAAGAAAATCCAGCAGGTGATTTCCTTGCTTTCTGTACAGGCGACGCTTTAACTCGTCGGATTTTCTCTGAGTTTTGACTATACTAACGCCAAGTGCGGTGATCAGAGAGATAACTCTTTATTTTAATTATTTCTCTCAGAGGTTTTGATTGTAAACCAGGCCCATCGGTCTTTGACCCGAGTTTCGGTCGGTGACTCAACGCCATGTTTAGTTTCCCTAAGGTGTGGCTCTGTGGAGCAAGGTGTTGAGGCGAGGTGCCTTCTGCGCTTCATTGGTGACTTCCCCTCTTTAAACCCAGGCGCTGTTTCAGTCTATCCTTCGTACTCCTTTTCCCACCTTAAAGCCCATTTCATCCCCACAGCCCCCTCCCTGTTCCTTTTCATTCCTGTATCCACGCATTGACGAAAACTGGTCTGGTAACAGCTCTTAATGTACACTGAAACTGACAGAGGGGGCAAGAACTGGATGGCCCGCTCTGGCTAATATCTAGATGGAACTTGCGCATGATTTTCTTTCAGTGTACCGCTTGGATTTTTTAAAAATGTAATCTGGCGTCTATTACTTTAAGCAAAGTGACTGGCCACGCCTGCTCGCGTTAATAATTCAGCTGTTTTCCAGTCTGCTTGAGCTCAGGTAGCGTACAGGTACCGCGACCGTAGGGCTCCCCAAAAATATTCCTGGTATGCACTTAACCTATTAGCATATGAATATGTTGCAGGAAACCAGTTCAACATTCTCGCTGCCTTTCCTCACTAGACCGGGTATTTTGTTGTTCTTTTTTCCTGTAATTGGGGCAGGAATGTAGGACTAGATCTAAAGTCCTGGCACAGCTACAGTATACATTTTCAATAGTTAGCGGGTTGTGGTGTTTTTTAATTGCAGTTTTTGAGTTATTCATGCAGTGGACCTTTTTTGTCCGATTTCATTTTACAGAACATGAAGTGCTCTTAGTGGAGGGAGAAAAGTGGAGAAAACAAAACAAAAGGCTTTACATATTTATGAGTGAGGACAAAAGCAAGGCATTCCCTGTGCAGGCACCAACGTGGCTTTTTCTTTCCATTTTTAGTATTTTTTTTTTCGCTTTTTTCAAAAGGGACTTCTGTCTGACTTCCTTTTGGTTAATATGCTATGGGGAACTGAAACTTTTTACTGGTCTCCTTTTGCATTTTTTTTTACCTTCACTTTTCCCTCTAGAGGTTTGACAGCAACCACTTACCTCCACTTCTCCAGCTTCAATCTGGGAGCGAAAGAAGTTCATTAATTTTCTGCAAAGTTTTCAATTTAACACGGCCCAGCTTTAATGTAAAAACCTATCCAATTCAATATTGAATTGGATAGGTTTTTAATTATGTTGGCTTCTGTAATATTTCTGAGTTCAGCAGACAAGTGGCCTGCCAGTTTAAGCTCTGAAATTGAACTATAATACCAACCCCGACCCCCAAGATCACCACGAACCATGGATGTGGGTCAGAAAGGCTTTGGCCCATTACCAAGGAGATGTTTTTATTGGAAGAACGGTGGGCTTACGTGAGGGGGAGTGTTTTTTTTTTGTTTTGTTTTTTTTAAAGTGGGGGAGTATGAGGCTGTGGGAGTATTGTCTTTATGGCTGAGTAAGCTGCGTGTTTGCAGGGGGTGGCTGGCTGGGCGCCCGAGAAACCGGTGGGCATGCAGGGTCAGGGCTGGGGGAAGAGACTCTGTCCTTCTCCGCTCACAAATAAGCCATTGTTGTTGTGTTTTTTAATCTTTTGTATACCTGAAAGCATTCAGAAAAGTATGCAAAGCCGTTCTTGACGACTCTCCTCAGATTCAAGCAAAAACAGGTGGCTTTTCAGCGGCCCGCTGCTTTTGTGCGTTGGATTGATGTGGCTGAGTTTCTGGATTGGCTGGAAAACGCAACAGGCAGCAACTGATTAAGACAGGCGACGCCCTGGCTACCCTCTTTCCCACCGTCATTTGAAATCTCTCCCCCTCCCTCCCACCAAGCATGCGCTCCCTCCCCCACCGCTGCTGTCCACTACATACAGAGGCCTTGTTCTTGTCTCCGTCTGTTTTTTTTCTGCTGTCTTTTATTCTTTCCTGTCCAGAGCTTTTGTGTGGGTGATGGTAGTGATTGGGTTATTCAGATGGCCTCCCTCGCTCCCCCCGCCTCTCTTCGAACTCAAGGCCGTGCTGTTTATGACAGGAACAACATGCAGCCAGACAGGACAATAAACCACATGACCTTACCATAGCCTGTCATGACTGTAGGATTTCAGAGCTGTATTCTTTTTACAGCTACAATCACACCAGCTAATATGATTATGCAGTAGAATATCAAAGTACTGAAAAAACCACAGCATTTTCACAATCATTAACTGCCCACCCTGTTCAGTCACACACAGACACACACACACACAGATGTACTTAGCGTGGATACTGATTGACTCGAATGTACTGATCTTTCTTTTGGCAGTCCTCGGTGTGCAATAGTTCAGACTATTAGGTCTAACAGTTCCCCTCCACATGGTGTGAAACAGTGTATTCCTGCCAAGTCTGGAACAATTCATCATCACAACAGAGGAAGAGCACTAGACTCTGTCTATTAAGAGGAATGTAATTGATGGATCATGAGAGGAGGTTTTTTTTTCTTTTCTTTTCAATGCTAATAAAGGGGAAGAAAAAAGTAAGTCCTTAGTATCTCATTAGTCTCAGTGGAGCGAGGAGTTTTCAGTCTGGCTTTAGTTTTTTGTGTTAATGGCTGTTGAGGTTTGGTCCTATCATTATGTAAATGAGCTGTCCTCACCCTTTTGCACCAGCACCGTAAATGTCAGAAGGATTTTGAAAAGGTCAGGTGTGTGCTTCTGTACGTGTGAAAGAAAATCTCGTCCCGACTGTGATATGTGCTGGTAAAAACACACACACATGCACGCACACACATACTCGCTGAGGGTTCCTGTTTAAATGACACATCAATAACGTCTTCCTCTCGCTTATGGTCGCCATTAAAGGTTTGTTGATTCAGACATAAAAGTGTTCTTGAATATATGGCTTAATGGAGACATGAGAGTGATGCCAATTCATTGTATTTCCCTTTATACGTGGGCAGTGTTTGGCAAATGTGTCCCAATTAATTTCGAATAACAAAATTGTGAAATGATTGAAGCTTTGGCATTTCACCAGATGAGCCTAATGATTTAGACAGCTTTTTAATACTACTTGTTATTTTTTTTCCAGGTGCAGGACTTGGTAATATTTAATGGTCGCTCAGAAATGAAGCACCACTTATCCCACTATAAAATTGTGACAAATGTGAAGCTTTTTAACTGACGTATTGAAAACATTTTAGCACAAGGCACTTTTCATTTTAAAACCAATATGGTAGCTAAATTGATTAAATTGTTGATCCTTGACATTTTACCGGATTTTAGGTATACAGCTATTTTGATAAATCAGGTTTTAGTGAGATTACTTTGCTCCATAGAGTTTTCATTACCAGTGACCACAGACACAAAAGATCCATCAAGTTTATTGTTGACTTGGCAAATATTATTAGACTGGATGGATGGAGCGGAGCAGAGGGGGTCGATGTGCGCCAGCCGCTGCATCTTGTTGTGTTTTAGGCCACATAGTATACCACAGAGGCAGGCACAGATACGTGTGCACATTTAGCTGGTGATGCATGGGCGATGTAACCTGAGGCTGCACTGTAAGTCAGATGACATTCCAATAATAGGGCGGAGGCGACACATCACAGAATGACACTGCATGTGTGTATTACTGTTTGTTTCAGGAAGGCAAGTGTTATCCTCATCAGCAACCCTGTTATCTTCTACAGACATCAGATGTGAGGAGTTCCTTTTTTTCCCCAACTCCATGCTCATTTAATTGACTGCCTTAAACGAGGCTTATCCTGCAACTTGTAATAATGATAGTGGGTTTCCTGTGACAAGAGAGCCAAAGCCAGCAGCTCTGCGTCTGAAGTCCCTCCCTGCTCTCTTCCGTTGACTTGTACATGCTGGGTGGATGGAGGTCACACTGGGAGCCCCCAGCCGGCATGTTTGTGTTTGGCTCTGAGAGTTGCCAGACGGCTGAAGTCAGTCCCATCTGATCCAAAGGAAAATGAGCAGAAATCCTTCTTTTGGAAGGAATGCCAAACGTTATTAATATGCATGGTGCAGCTAAGGGGTTTCTAAAAACACAACTGTGCTGGGGTCGATGATATTCTTGGCGCAGGTGTTGGGTTTAACTCCTATCTACATCAAATCTGCGTGCATGTGCACACGCACCGATTAAGGTTCGACGCAAGATACCGTTCCATAATGTACCCTGCCCACCCACATGCTTCTACATAATGGAGACTTTTAAGACTGTAGCGTTTGCTGAAGTTGCATGCCAGGAGCTTATCTTGTATACAGTGGGATTTTTTTTGTTTTTTGTTTTTTTTTCCAGTCACACACACATTTCCACACCATTAGTCAAGATACCTTCTGCCAAATCTGCATTTTCCTATCTGCGTTTTCCTGACAAACCCCAGATGGAATTTAGGGGGATGCAGGTCAAACCCATTCCAGCTCAGCCGACGTAGAGAATGAGCGGTAATTCCAATTGAAGATCCATTGAAAGGCAGCCAAACTCTTTAAAATGAAATCCTCTTAATTAACTAGGCTTGGGAGATGGGTGTCTCTGTGACCCTGCTGTAGAAAAAATCAGAGGATGAGCAGCGGAGGCAGAGCGGTGAGTGGGAGGGTTGAGGTTGTCGACATTTTCAAATTCCACACCGCAGCGTCTTGGCAGAGGTGCTGGAGGAGGATTGCAGAAAACTGTGTGAGGGAGTGAACCAGGGAGGCCAGGAATTATCAGCTCATTTGTAATTTAGTCGCACCTCCCTCCCCTCTTCTTCTCTCTCACGCTCTCAAAGCATTAGGCACATATTTAATAACTAAAGAGCCTTCATTGCAGACAGTAAAGGACTACCTCCACTAACCTTTCTCTTTTTATTATTGTTTCCTGGCCTGTAACCTCCCTCTGTCATCCTTCTCCTCTTTCTTCTGTCTTTGTCACATCCTTTTTATTTCTAAAACCATCCCCATAGTGCACTCAGCAGATCTCTGTGCAGCTAAGCACCGAGGCCCTTGACTGCGTCCTCCTCACAGTGTCCCTATATACTTGTGCGCACGCACACACACTCTCCTGCTCATTAGCAGTCACCTTAATGTGTCTAAATGGAGTTTGTGAGGTGGAAGGTGGTTTGCGTTATCGATCTGGTATTGAATGGTGGATGATGCAGTGCCCTTATGTGATATTGAAAACATTTAGGGCTTGCACTGTCGACACGGCCGTACCTTGAAACATCTCTCCCTTTGTTCCTCAGCTAATCCCTCCGCGTGTCCTCTCTGCCCCCAGTTTGCGAAATGTCGAGCCGGTTTTGTTGGCAGTACTGCCCGCGTGTCCCCCTTCACAGATTTCCCCAGCTCCAGCAGCACGCGTTACAAGCATGCTGCATTTAGTTCCTTTTGTTACCTGTCTGCACACCGCTTTTAATACACACAAACGCAGACGTGTTGCGTCCTCATCGCATCTGACTTTGACAAGGTCATGTCCAATTCACAGAAGGAAATTGAATTTGTTGCGACAGGGTCTTGTCAAGGCTCTGGTAGCCGGGCACAGAGTCGTGCTCCTCAAAAACCGTGTCTGCACACCGACTGCTTTCAATTCAGTCAGCTTTCCCTCGTGATCCTGCTAGTCTTATCAGAGCAACACAGTAAAAATTACACGGCGTAATGTGAAAATGTAGTATTCTCGCACAGATTGGATCTCGGAAGTATGAGATAAGAAAACTGATTTTGCTATTGCAGAGACGATGCACAAACAGGTTTTATTTTACTTATTTATTTATTTCACTGAAAGCGTGTGAAGCGTGCTCTTGTGTTTCGCAAGGCGAGCGGTCGTTTCCACAGTCCTGCGGTTCGATCTCGTCGCTGATATCTACTGTTTCACTTATTGGTTTAAAAATGTACAGCCACGCTACGCTGATAAACGAGCAGCAGTCTCGTCATTAGTCCCCAGAGCCTTGAAACGGCAGCTTTTAAATCCTCCCCTGAAGCAAACATCACATTAAGGTCAAATGGAGGCAGCAGGTTTATTCAGTTATCAACCCAGTGTTTTGTCAACAGGGTGTGCCAGGGTTTGCTTGTTTGTCGCTCCTTAGGGAGAGCAGGTCCTCCTTCATTGAAGTGATTTGTCTCATTCATCTGCTAAACTGATTGCCTGCTCTCTAATCGGCCACTTGCCCCCCCTCCTGTCACATTTGTGCCTTTACTTCCACTCCTCCATCTTGACTCATTCTTCCCCTGCTCTTTCTGCCTTCTTTGTTCACGTCCTCTCCTAATGCACCAACTTCCTCCTTTCTGTAATTTGGCCCGCATAATTGATCCATCTGCTCAGCAAACTGCTGTGCCTTACTGTATCTCTTTTTTTCCCCCCCCTCTTCTCTCATCCTGTTTTTTGTTCTCCTCCACTTTGTTTCTTAGTCATTAATCCCCCCTTTTCCTTCTGTAATTGGAATGTCTGTTACTTTCCTCTATCCTCTTAGGCTTTCTATCTTTCTCTTTCTCTTCTGTAGCTCTCATGCCGTCTCTGTCCCACCGTCCAATTCCCCAGTTGTCTCTTCCACCTATGTCAGGCCTGGAGTTTCTGCTTAAGCCTATCCAAACTGCCTTTGCTACTTTCCTCCTTCTTACTCTCATTTGCTCCTCGTGTCTCTCGCTCTACTTTCTTCTCATACTTCCTTAACAACCCCAACCCTCCCTACAGACATTTGTAATGCAGGCATCTGTACCTTCCTTCCCCTCCTAACGAGTGCTTCTCCTCTCTCTCTCTCGTTCTTTCTTTTTTCCTTCTTGCACACATCAATCATCCGTTCTCTCTCATGCACTCCTCTCCTCCTTTCTCCTCTAATGGCGACAACACCACCTCCTCAACCCTAGTGGGCATTTTTTTTGAAGGTTAAGTTGCTGTGACACTTTTTACAGTGCGCCGCCCCACCTCACCCTTCCTCTTATTATCTCACCCTCCTCTCCCTTGCCCAGCCTGCAGAACGACAATCAGCACCACGTCCTCGCGCGACCACAAACACACACGCAGAGCACGAAAACAGTGCGTGCTTCGTACACACACGAGTGCTGAGGGATGTTGGGCTGATTTGATGGTTGAATCACTTGATTACTGTACAGAGGACAGAAAAGGAGAACTGACACAACAAAGTCAACGGAGCGAGAGCTGAGAATGAAGCGAGTTGGTGAGACGGCGAAATGGAAACAGATGCAGGATTTTATTTCATTTCAGCAGAACTAACCTGTCGTGCAATGCTAGGATCAGGATGACGGTGTCCACTCCCCTGCTGCTAGATGCTGTCACACACTCGTCTCCCCCGCAGGCGGTGACTAGGCTGGTAATATAGCTTGACTCATCTAACAAGAATCTCACACTGAGGCTGAAATGGGATTATGTCTCAAGAGTTAATTCCCAGAGGAAAAAAAAACCGTAATACTGTCCGAAACTTCAGCAGAAAATTTGCTTTTTTTTTTCTTCTTCTGAAACTTTGTGCAATTTTTATTTTTTTTTTGTATGTGTGGGAGAAGCGAAACACTCTGAATATTTTAAAATAAAAAACAATCCGGTTCATTTGTTTTCCCCAGTACATCTTGCTGCTTATTTACCGTGAACGCTTTCATTTTATTCACACATTTAAAACTTTTTACTAAAAAAGACTAAGATGTGCTGAACCTTCGCGGCATCGAAATGGAAATGTAGCATAAAAGGATCCACACAGTGACCGTGGCGTGTGACGTCGTTGGTCTTGAACTTTTCTTTGTCATGACAGCCCCCCCTACCCCCGCTTCCACTGTTGCTGCTCCTGCTACCATTACCGCTGTTAAGCTCTTATTAATTACTTCTAGATGCGTGATAGGGCGTTAAAGAGAGCAGATGCCATAAAAGAGCAGCAGATCTGTGCATAAATGTAAACACAGACATAGTAGGAGGATTAACTGCCAGCAATGGCAGAGCAATGGGATTTCTTCACCACTTTAGCTAAGCTACTACCTACTAGATATGCAAGTCAAGATTGTGGCAAAACACAATTTTGGATACCTGTTTATCTATTTTTAAAAAAGCTTTTGGTGTTGCTACGTGACGCATTTGTGCAAATATAGAAAGAAAGGGCTTCATAATGTGTGCAAGTAATGACACGATACTGTGTGCAGCTGTGGGGGTTAATACTGGTGTGGTGAAAATTGTAATGTTTAAAGATTTTTCAGGTAAAGTGAAAATGCACCACAGTTTATTTCATAGGATCTCGTCAGTTTCACACACTTTTCACGCAGCTACTTTAAATTGTGAATGAGGTGCTTTTCAAGACCGATGTTTTATTGGTCTCTCGTTAGTAATTTTGTTGTCATTTTCCTAAACGAAATATTGTTGGGTTTGGACTGTTGATGAGGCAAAACAGGTTATGAAGATGTCACCATATTATTTTTCCCATTATGTTTGGACATTTTAAAAAATCTAGGAAAATGATCACTGGACAAAAATCCGTGTCTGTAATTAACAATAGATAAATATAGTGAAGAACTCAGTGTTGTCGGAGCAGTATATTCACATTTGTGTTTCCTGCTTTCAAATAATGGAAACATCTTGGGTCAGGAGTCTTGTTTGACAACATTTTAAGTGCTTCTTAAGCGTGCGTTTGCACAAAAACAGTTCAACATTGAACCCCGGGATGATGGTTTTTAGTCCAGGCAGTCGGCTGGCTGATGCTAGACAAAGTGATGCACTCGGTGTTACTGCAAACAGAGACAGCATTGTTCTTAGCCAAGCTTAGAGACCCTCCTCCTCCTTCCTTTCAGCCTCCATTCCTTCTAATCCAGGTGAACTGAGGGAGATCATTGAAAAGGCCATCCATTGTCCCCCTTCCCCTTCTCTTCACTTTCTCCCTCCACACCACACCTGTATCAATGGACAGAGCTGCTTTTCAGTAGTGGCCCTAGAGGGAAAGTGGCTCTGTAACAAGAGATGATTGCATAGTTTCTCTTGAAATGGAAGCTGACGGAGGGGCTTTTTTGTTGTGTGGATGGAGCACTGTGGTGCCTTTTAACAAGTTTTCTTTGTACGTAAGGTGTTGGTGCGCTTTTCATACAGAAAGTTGGATGTTTGCTATGTGCAAACACATGTTTGTGCCATCCATGTATCATGCACTTGCTTGTTACTTGGCCACTTGCTGCTTTGGCTTTCTGTCTTGGCCTCTTTAGGAAGAGCCGGATAGGGGTGGGGAGGCGAGGGGGTATCTTCTCTTCTCGTCACCGGGGTCCTCTGGGTGTGTGCTTGCTCCCTCAGGATGCTGGAAGCCATCTCCTGAATAGTCTTCCTTTTTAGAAGCTTTTAAAGGAAACACTTTCTCCGTTTATTTCTGTCCTTTTTTTTCCCTTCTCGCTTCTTCCCAGTTTGCTCTTCTTGCAACAAGCTTGCGGCTGATTTGTTCACCAGTGATTCATGAATTTATTTTTTTTTCCTCTGGCACAGCAGAGTCATGCGGTGTACGTGTGTGTGTGCGCGCGTGTGCGTGTGAGGAGGGTGTGCTGGGTCTGAGCGACAGAAGAAGACTGAATGCTGGGGGGGAAAGGTAGAGAAGGATTGTGCTGTGATGCCAGCCGCGATTAGAGCAGTAGCACTCGCCATTTAAGCACACATTTAAATAGACACAGCCTCGGGAAGATGGGGGGGCGAGGTGAGGAAAGGTTCCTCTGCTTGTGTAAACTAACACAAGTGTTCGCAATTGTTCTTGTTTTTTAATAGGAGACCCTCAGGCTCCTCCTACTAACTTTCTCTTGTTCTTTTGTTTGTCTCCTTTTCCTCCACAGTCTCCTTCTCCAGTGAATTCCTTTCTTTTTACACAGAATTGCTTTATCTGGGATGGATTATTAATGTCCTCCATTGATGTTTTTCCTCTGTGCCTCCCTCCGCTCTCGCCCGTCTTCGCATTCTTTTCCGTGACTCCATCTTGTGTGTCCGCTGATTTGGCTGTCGTCCCTGTGTCAGTCAGTCCCCCCCCTCCTCCTTCCAGTTTATCTCTCCTCCTCATTCCTTCCTGATGACTTTGTCCTCTCTCCCTTCCTCATCACCTCAGTCAATTGTGTTTGCTTCCTGCCTCCTTACAGTTTCCTCACTTCTCTTCATTTTACAGCTGTTCGCTATCTAACCCTCCCTCCCGCATGTCTCCTTTCCTTTACATTCTCTAAACCTAACTTGGCCTGCTTGCCTCTACTTTGACTGTCCTACTTTGATTTCCTCAGCTCTTCCCCCAGCTCCTCCTCCCTCTCTGTTGTTTATTTACATAGATGGAGGTAGGGCTGTCAGGATGGATTGATGGATGACGAGAGGCCATGGGTGAGAGGATCCTCTGGGTTTGATGGACGCTCTTGTCACTCAGGATAATACTTACAGAATTGGCTGGTTCGTTATTGTAAAAGTCCTTCCATGGAAGACTTGGCATCTATATTAAGACAACCTGGGCTGCTCATCCTGGTATCCGTTCAGTATCAGTAGATCTAACATGATTACAATATTGTGGACTTAAGGGCCTCACCAGCTAAAAGTAAACCATTTTTTAAGACTCATATTAGCATTTTTGAACATCTCCATTGACAAAGGCTCTCAGCTGCACTGTGCGTCTGCCCTTTTAAAAAGCTCGTCCCTTGTAGATGACATAATTATGCAGTGTCAACGTGTGACAAGCTGAGCCATTAGAAGAATTAATATGTGCAGCGTAGGAGGGAGTCTGTCCACGGTCTTCTAATGCTCACAGCCACTCAGTCCCCTCTACTCATCTTGAAACCATCAGTGTAGAGGCAGTTATCTCAGGAGCCATCAAAGCTAATGTTACTGTCTTTTTGGCCCAGTATCTGGTTTTAAGACTCATAGTGGACTCATAACACAGTATTACATTAATATGTCACGAATAATAAATGCACTGTAGTTTTAAATTCTGACTCTGGGGTTAATTGGTCTTAAAATAATACCTTATTGACTGTGATATGATAGTCGTGCCAGACTGATTGTATTGAATGTTAGACTTGATTTCTGTGGGACAGGGATTGATTTTAATGTCATATAATGGTTGGATTACATATAATTTTTTTTTTTTTTTTTTTTTTTTTTTTAGTATTGCTCACTATGTTATATATTATCTCTTTAATTATGGATTTTTTTTCATCATTTCTGAGGATTTTTATTGGGGGAAAATGAAGACGCTCTTCATAAACAGCTATGAACACAAAGCTTTTATTTCATTGTTTTCTGCACCGTTACTGTACATGAAGTTGCAGTTACAATGGAGAGACTGGAGTTGAAATCCAGCTGTGTGGCTGCCTGTTGTTTCACAGTTTATAACAGGTTAGCACAGTAAGACTTGTAGCCTGAAATATTACAGCCGTGATATAAAGGTGATAAACAGTCAAAGTGAACTTTAACTTAAGGTATTGTTTTTTTTTTTTCTTTCTTTTTTTTTATTTCTAGTAAAAAGACACACCATGAACAGATGGCAGGCTGTAAAATTTTTCTTTCTTCTAATTTGATGAGCTTAAAAACATTTATTTATTTATTTTTTTTAACTGTATGAGTGCAAGTGCACAACTTCAGGCACCGTTCTACTTAAAGTTCTACTTAAAGTCTGTGAACTTAATTAGCTCATTAGCCTGTGGCTACACAACACGTAACATATGCGGTTTGCAGAGCAGATGCTGCAACACTATGCTCCCGCTATAATCAATAAAACGGGCTACTCTGGTCTACTTTTATGTTCTCAGAGCACCCAATCTTCCTGTGTGTGTGTGTGTGTCCAGTCCTTTTACACAGAAATGGGTCATAAAGCACTGATTTCTTTATTTCTTTGCTAAATGAAATTGTCGCTATACATTAAGCGACTTTAGCGTCTGCGTTTGTTTTGCCAGTACCAGCTGGCACTTTCTTAGGAACGTTATCCCCTATATCATCTCCTGTAGTCTGTTAAAAAGATTTTCTGCAAAGTTTTTGGATCCAAAATCCTGAAAATGCAACACGATCTGAAAGTTTTTTAATTTAAAAAAATTTTTTTTTAACCTATGAGTCACACAGCCTTACGCTGAACAAGCACTGCAGGTGCAGCGAGTACAAAAAATAAGAATAAAACAAAACCTACTGTGGCACACCCTGACACAAACAGTCCACACATCCTGTGGGTTCATGTAGCCAAAGCATTAGCCTTTAAGTGACTCATTAGGGAGGAGCTAATGATAATTCCAGAGCATGATAAATTTTCTTGACTCTTCAAACCGTTTGTTAACACTCAACGACCATGGCCTCCTCTGAGCTGACTGATCTGAAAATGAAGCTGATTGATGCTTTCAAAGCAGGGGAAGGCTATAAAAAGATATCAAAACACTTCTAGCTTTCCACCTTCTGAAATGTCATTATTAAATGGCAGTAAAAGGGAATGGTGAATGGCTAAGAACAATTTCAGATAAAATTGCGCTCCGGCTGGGCTAAAAGGCAGAGGAAAATCCTCCGAATGACTTCAAAGGAGCTGTAGGACGACTTGGCTGACGCAGCAGTGGCGGGTGCACAGTTACACTGAGCAGCACAAACAGGTTCTACGTGAAGAGTCATTATAAGGAAACCTTACCTGCAACCTCATCCCAAAAGTCACCATCCAAACTTTGCAAAGCAACATCTGGAAAAGCCAGATTCAGTTTGGGAACAATTGCGGTTGACAGGTAAAGTTAAAACTAAGCCTTAGGGGCACAATCACAAAACCTTTTCATACAGCAGGATTAGTGGTGTTTAGATTTTTCTGTTTATTTTCAACAAATAAAGACAGAGTACGTGTTTATCTGGAATGTCCTGATAAAATGATTTGGAGGACAAATGCGAAACATTTTCTATTTTCAACATAAGAATGGTGGAGATTTGCTGATATTTCATTCTTTGATTAGTGAGTCCTGATTGTTAACGGAGCTTAATCGGTAGATGAAATGGTAATTATTAGTTGCAGCATTGGAATTGTTCTTACAGTGAAAATATGAGCACTGCAAAGTTAAATCACAATAATGCTGACAGGAGCTTGCATGCTGAAAACTGTAAATGTCCTCTTCGAGTAAAAGGGTGCTTAGAGGTAAAATTGAAGGAATTGATCAGTGTAGCAAAAAAAAAAAAAAATCATTAGATTGCTTAACAGTTGGCAAAAAACCCCATCCGTGCCAAGACTGTAATGGTAGAAGCGACAGGACAAATGGGGCTGCAGAGATCATGCGAAAGCACGCACTCGGATGAGCAAGGGGAAGAGATGAGTGCAGGCCATGCTGTTGGAGGTAAATGTATGTTGGCAGTAGCTAAAGGGAGGGAAAGAGTGAGAGCACAATGGTGAGCGAAAGAGAGGAGCCTGTTACTGAACCATCAGTGGCTGTAATGAGACACAGGTGCAGCGCATGGAACCATATCCCTTAACAGCGAGGAGGATGGGAAGGCTGCGTGTAAGTCAAGGATGCTGTAGAGCTGCAAGACGGAAGACTCAATGCAGCATTTCACTTTGATGGAACATTATTACTTATTAGCATGCGCATCCCCCACAGGAGTATGCGAACAATCGCCCGAAAACAGTAGACACCCCGGGGACGTGTCGTTACTCAGGGCGCCCAGGCTTCTTCTGACTCTCCGTTCATTTGCATCTATTTTTTAAGCGCCTAGTTAAAAAATTATAAGTGCAAGAAATTAAAAACAAGCATGACATGCAGCCGCCACACAGAATTAATTCTGGGTCTTTGTTTGTAGTTCATCGACTCTGATCATTTCATTTAGACTTGGGTTTTCAAACATATGCTAATGAATGGGAAGCCAGGAAAAGCCAGAGCTTTGCAACACTGCAGCTGATTTCAGCACTTGATTGTTAATGAACTTATATTTGGGTTTGCATGCTAAAAACAGAAAACGTTGGATTAGCTGGAAAAGCTGCTTTGAAAATTGGTTTGCAGAGAGGATGCAATGAGAAATGGGGGCTGAGGGGAGAACGTAAGGTGACAGATTGAGATAAGAGAGGAGTGGTGGAAGAGGAAAGAAGGGCACAAGCTGCAAAGGAAAAGGTGTTAAGAAAGTGTCAGGGGTATTGAATCAGAGGGGTGCTTGTGAGGATGCGAGCGGCAGAAACGCACTCCCTGCTCCAGGCAAGGTGGGATGGCTACTGTTGCTTCTGTGCTTGGTTTTCTTTTGCAACTTAAAGATCAGTCTAAGGCACAAACCAGTTAGACATGGAAAGGAAAGCAAAGGAGGATGTTCTGCAGTAAACAAATGTGTGCGGGCGTGCACGATCTAGAGAGAGGGGAAAGTGAGAATAAGAGCAGGTGCAGTCTGCAATTTCATGTGGATGCATAGTTTGTTTGAATGGTAGACCTAAGAGGGGGTAAGAGAATGGCCTTTGTATTCAGCCAGTACTGAGTGAGTAAATATTTTGGAAGGGCATGCTGTGTGGGTAGATTGTTCTTTTAGGCAGCGGGGGTGACAACGAAACAGGGCAAGATAAGAGGAAAGGAGAAGGCGAGCTAAAGGAAACTGTGAAGCAGCAGCTATGTTTATTTCGCCATGCGGAGACGTGAACACAAACTGGGCTTTGTCCCGCGCCCAGGCTAACTTAATGTTAGAGCTAGCTGTGAGACCTCAGAGAGATGCAGAAACGGCTTTGCTCTTTCCCCTTCATTTGCTGCCAAATGACATCGCTTACTCTGCTACGGGGTTGCCCTCGCTGCCAGTGGCTGCTATCATGAATGAACAATGTGCACTTCTCAGGGTCCCTACCTCTCCTCAGGGTGCTTCTCCACAGGCCGTAGGTGTACACTACAGGACACGAAGCTAGGCATAAGATGGTATTCCTGCTGTGGCAGCCTTGTTAGAGCGATGTTTGATGTGTCTCATTTTCTAACGTTGGAACATGGTGTGAGTACAAATAGAGAAGTGAAGCGCACGCAAACACACACAATGCAAACACGGTCTGGTGTGACCTCCACATGGCCCCTGTGGCGTTATATGTATTTCTTTTCTTTTTTTTTTTTCTTTAGTGTAAGGGCAGGATGGCTCTAAAGTGGGGATGAGGGATAGAGGGGTCATTCATTCACCTCGTGCACACGCACACACATACACCTCCCTCACAGGCCTTTCATCTTTACTCTCACAGGCATCTCTTGTTCTGTCAGTCTTGCTGAAGAGAAAGAAGGCGAGGGGGAGAGAGGGAGGGAGACAGAGGAAGGATGTCAGGGAAGGAGTGAGAAGGGTGGGTGAAGAAGGAGAAGGAAAAAGACAGCAAGTGATTCGAGTTTCCTGTTCCATGCAAAGCCATCTACCGACCTGCCCCACCTTCTTCTGTCTGGGGAAAGAGTAAAGCGTGCTCAGCTTCTGCGCACAGTCATCCTAGTTTCATCTTCTTCCACCCTCCCTCTCTTTAATTGTATCCTTCGCATCCTTCTCATCCTCTTGTTGCTTGGCCATATCAACACCCACCCGCTCCCCCCGCACTCTTCCTGTGTCCATCCCTCGCCTCCCCCCTGGGGCTTACCTCAGTGGGTTGGTTCCAGTCTGTCTGTTTGCTGATGACTCCACTTGGAGCAGATGTGATGCTCGGCAGCTGTTTCTTTGCTCTGCAGTACCCTCCCTACCCCACACACCTCCTCTCTTCCCTCTTATCTCCCCACACTCACATCTCTCTGTCTCCCCCTCCAGTGTCTCTTATGTTCCTATTTATCTACGTGTCTTTTTGTTCCGACGTTGCTCAAGCGTAAATTGGCGAGTTTAATTTTGCTTTCAGATGTCTTTTTTTGTTTTTTCCTCCCCTCGTCTTCTCTGACCAGCCTTTCCAATTTGCTTCACTTTCCAGCCTTCCTTGATGCGGCTGTTAATGTTCAAAGCACGTAAGGATTTAATGTCATAACAATAAGTCTGGAATCTGCGTATTTGTCTGCCACATGAATGCCAACTGTCGCACTGTAATCATGTGAAACAAATGTTGGCCATTGATGGCAGCTCTGCAGAGGGTAGAGGGGAGAGTATTGTTTCCTCTATAAATCTGTGGAAATGAGAGAAATGTGAATGGCGAAGGTTTGTTTCTGTTTTTCATTTCGCCAGCGACATTGTGCTGTTCAAAGTCAGGCTCAGCGCTGGAATTAGAATTCTATGTTTAGCTTAAGATGTATAGAGATAAAAATGGGACTTGGACACTTGAAGAGTGATGGAGTGGGTTTTATTTAGGCTGAGTCCCCTCAGTGGCCTGTGCTTCTTTGGATAGACTTATTAGAATCTTTATTAGCTCTCTCTGTGTTCATCTGTTATCTCTGTCTCTTTGCCTCTGCCTCAGTAAGGGGTTGGCTGGTGAACTGAGCATCCTCTGACAGGGACCCTCTCATCCGATATTAGAGAAGAAGCAAGAGGGGAGTTCTTGCCACTGTGATGACTTAAGCCTGGAGAAATCTGTTTCTGGATGGGCGTGTGGTTGCATCGGTGTGGCAGGGCGCGTTCGGGAGTGTGTGCAAATACGTGCGTGTCACATCTGTAATTGGCTGCCTCTGATCTTGTGGAAATCTGGGCTCAGTGTGGCAGATCCACCAGCTAATCAACGCTCAGAGCTTGCGCACAGGAACGTCAACCTGTGCTTTACTCCAGAGGCTGGAATGTCACCACGCTTGGGATTTAATCGCTCCAGAAATCCCTTAATGGGAAACGTTACATGAAGCCTAATTTGAGGATGTTGAGATAAAATGTTGCTGTGTGTGTGTGTGAGAGAGAGAAAGCTTGTGACAGTAAGGAGGTATGTGTGTGTGTTGTGTGCTCGACTGAAACTCTGATAAAAGATATTGAGCGCCACTTTTCCCCCTCGCTCTCAGATGATAAGATTACAACAAGGCCAGAGGTGTTTCTGTTTGCACTTTAGCCTCTCTGCTCTGCCTTCTCTGTGACCGTGAGTATTCATGGTGGCATACGGCACAGCGTCATTGGGAAATTCATAAGGGGGAATCATCACTCATTCCTGGTTCCCCTTTGAGGACTGCGCTAATTAGCCAGCGTCTGTGATTAGTTGGCTTGTGTTTGATCTGCTTCACTCCTCTCCCTCCCTGTCGAAGGGCTGCCTGCCTGCCTGCCTGCGCCGCGATTTGGCTGCGAGGTGCGCCAAACAAACACTCAAAAACAGACACACAAAGATGTACACAGCGCCGCTTTTTTCTCCCCCCCTCTCCTTTCCCTGCCTTTCGGAGACACTGCAGGTGGCCTCTGAGACACAGTATCATACACTGGCAGACAGCCACATACGCACAAACATGTGAGCCGCAGTACTCCAAACCAAAGCTCACAACACTTCAGTCGAAAGAGTATATCTGTTAATATTTCACTACTGCATACCAAGAACTTTGTTTACTTTCTCTTAGCGAGTTTCAGGCTGCCAGTAAAATTCCCCTGAAAAGCCAGGCAGTACGCCGCTTATTAAGGCAACAGAGGGTGTGGGTGGCTAGCTGAGAAGGGGATTTACTTAACTTAACCCCGAGTGATTACAGCTAAAGATGGGCGAATTATGAATGTAATTAAATTTGTACAAATCCCCCTTTGCTGCCCTTTTTTACGTTAGGTCTCAATGGCAAAGCACAGTAAGGGATACCCATGCTGCGCTTAATATGACACAAATAAAAGAAACTCTTTGGTGCATGACAGAGCACTGTCTAATTACACAGTGGCTGTGATATTGAAGGGCCCGTCTTGTCCTTGAAGCATGGCAGGGACATCTCTGACTGTTCATACCCCCATCTATCTACTCCTCACATCCCAATCCTCTATCTGTCACTCTGCCTTAAGGGGGTGGATGGTAAACAAAGGCAGCTCACATCCAATGTAATGACGACCTGACAGGAGACTGCTCCGGCAGCTCGTGTGTTGGCTGCTGTGCCTGCACCAGTGTGTCTGTGTGTGTGTTTGTTATTGTGCTCCTCTTTACGGTCTCTGAGAAGTGGCTTCAATCTTCTGAGAGTCAGATCAATTGTAGCATCATTGTGACTGCTGAGCCATTACAGGCTAAAACCAGGGTTCACACTGTTATTGAGGGGAAACTTGATCCTCTGGTGTTCACCTCTCAGACGGGTAAAAGGTGTTTATCCTCACTACTAAAATCTAGCTCGGCTGCTGAGTTCTGCTCTCAATATAGAGCTGTATTTATTTATTTTTTTAAAATAGATAGTAATTAATTAACTCATCGCTTCCTCGTTGCGTTCTTTGAAATTGTTTGACTGACAGGCAGCGGAGGTTTTGTTTTGAGTGGCAGTGACCTCACAGGTGCTGGAGCTGTAATCTTGTGAGTTTCTGAGTTACTGTGCTGTTGCCTTAGCTTACACTGGGGAATAGATATGATCTTGTTCACGGTTCATTGAAGAATTATGTCGTAATGGTAATAATGTGTTTTAAGGGTGGAAACGATGGCTATTTTTGTTATTGGTAACAATCTGATCTTTTTTTAGAATGTATATTTGCATTTCGGGGGAAAAACTCAGCAAAATTTCCTAAGGGCAATGCATTTTTGGTGAGTCTAAAATACCAAAATACCCAAGTGATGTTCTCATAAAACTGGGACGTGCAGCAAATACTCCCATTTTAAAGGTATTGGTTCATTGTTGGGGCCTAGTAAGAATGAAACTAAGTTTTCCAAAGCAAATCATTTTACATGGAATGAATGTAATAGGTTAGTGGGGATAGGTTAATTGGTTAATCCAAATTGCCCATAGGTGTGAATGTGAGTGCGAATGGTTGTCTGTCTCTGTGTGTTGGCCCTGCGACAGACTGGCGACCTGTCCAGGGTGTACCCCGCCTCTCGCCCTATGACAGCTGGGATAGGCTCCAGCGCCCCCCGCGACCCTGAACAGGATAAGCGGACGCGAATGGATGGATGAATGTAATAGGTTAAGACCCGTTAAATTCATTAGTCAAGTAATTGCTGAAAAAGCAATTAAGGATGGGTGTTATAACACACTTGTTACTAAGTGCTGGTAGTTGGTCACTTTACGCTACTTTGGACCTTTTTTATGTGTTTATTGCTTTATTAGATTACTTTGTGACAAAAAAGGGTCAAGAGGAATCAGGATGTTGCTACTTTATTTATTTCAAAGCTTTAACTGCGTCATGAGTGTGCTATTTGAATCGCATGCATGTTTTGTCTTTTTAGTGGAAGGTCCTAGTTTTATTCATTTATTTTTGCTGAATTTTATAGTTCCCGACTTTACTCAAAGTACCCACTTTTTATATATATTTTTTAACCTCGTGTGTTTGCTCGCTTCCAGCCAGCCACAGCTTCTCAGTGGATTTTGTTTAATTTTATTTAACAGACTGACTCGAGGAGAAATATCAGGTTATGTCTCCCCCCCCTCCCGTTTGATCCGTCTCCTTGAGCTCTATGTCTTTCTGTCTATTAGCTCTTCATTCATTCATCTATCAGCGTCAAAACAATACACCGTGTACTCAAGGCAAGTTGTCATAGTGACTGGAGAATAAGCAAAGTTGATCTCAACGTTCAGTACAAAGGAAAGAGATGGAGGGAGTGCCAGAAAACAACCCTGCATATAACCTCATCAAAAATCCCCACCTGTTTATCACTCTCTTGCTCCAGAGTGCCTTTTTATAGATCTTACAGAGCAAAACTTCTTTCTCTTTTCCTTTCTGCTACAGTCTCATTCCTTTCCTCATCATTAACACCTCCCTCACCCTCGTTTACGGGAAAACTGATAGCAGGAATGTATTTGTGTGCAGTGTTTCATCTTACCTGCCTCCTATTGAGCCTTGAAGACAATAGGCTGTTCACCTCTGCCCCGATGGCTCACCACAGCCCTGAAAGACGGCAACTCTGATCCATACAATGCAGCAGTAGTAACATACAAAGAATGGCTTTGTTGTACTTTTAATTGCTTTGGTTATCTTTGTCTTCTCCTCGTATCGTTTTGTTCTGCTTTGCGACATCTTTCGTGCTTGATGTTTACTAATTGTCGCAGTGTTCCCACCACACTGTAGCTCTGATTAATCTTTATAGGGGGAAAAAAAATCTGCTTTTAATGGGTCCTCGTTTCACTTTGAAAAAGTGCTAGTGGTCTAATCAGTTATCCATACCTTTGAGCGGCACATTGCAGTCTTGTAGTAAAGCGAGTCCAAAGCTTATTAAATATAACTTTTGCTCTGATTTTTAGCAAAACTTTTGCAAGAGGAGACACACTTAAAAGCATATGGGGGTGTAGAAATTTGGGAGCCTGACTTTCCTGTCCTCTCAAATCTTTCCCTGCAGACTGTTTTTTCCTGTGCTCCTACACAAAACTCCCATCAGTAATTCAATCCAGCTGGTTTTTGCTGTGCGTTATGATGGACACAGTCATCAGATTATCATAATATTGGTACACTCCCCCTTGTTTGTTTGCGTCTGGTGCTTGACCTTCTGTCTTCCATATGGCTGGCATTGATTTGGTAACACGCCGAGTGATCCTCCTGACAGATTGACTGTGCTAATGGCAGTCCCTCATATCACAGTACTGCATTTTAATCCTTTAATGTGTGGCATAAATTAGGTTGGTCTCTCACCCCCTCGACTATGAATAAGCTGTTGGCTGACAGCTTTGTTGACCAATGGGCTCATCAGTAGCAGGCTAAGTGGAAGTGGGAAGCGAAGCTGGGAAATGAACCCCCCCCACCCCATCCTACCCAAGGGGAGGTAAAGGTGAACGCTGGCAACTAAAAACCTGGAAACACAGCTGTGCTTCGGTGCGTGGGCGGGGTTGTCATGGTTTTCCTCGCGCGTTAACGTGTAGCTTTGTTTATAATTCAGGGACTGGATCACACCCAGCTTGAAATATCCTCTCCTGACTCCTTGGAAGACTCTCACCTCCAAGTGTTGTTAGGGAGGTGAAAATAGGAGGCATAATCACATTATGTTTGCAGCTGACATGCCCATGGACCGATGTATACAGGCATCTACACGGTGATGGATGAGGTGACACACGCACAGCCTGCCTTGGACATTTGAAGAAGTACCTAGCACTTTGTTTTAGCTGTGCACTTCTGTCTTACCCATGAATTAGAGGATCAGGCTGTTTCTGAAGCGATGCTGCCATACTCTGTCTGGATTTACGCTTCCAAAGTCATTCACTTTTCGGCAACATACATAATGGGGATTAGATCTAGATATTTCCTAGATACTGATACTAGACCTGTCTGAAAAGTGATTCTCCCCTCCCCAACTCCTCTGATTTACATTTTATGCTCAGGCTCTGACTGCAGATCTGTCACTGTGGTCACCCAGCACAAAGACCCAGTATTGCATGCCAGGATAAAAAAAACAAAAAAAAAACATGCCCACTACAATTACCATGAGAAGTGATGGCACACAGGGTTGGGATGAAGAAGTCAGACAGAGAAAGAACTGGCGGAATAGGGGAAAAAAAGTAGGCGAGGAAGAGCAGAATGAGCCAGAGGGATGAAAAGGATTTATTCCAAAGTGAAAAGACAGGACAGTGCTATAGCACTGAGAAAAGGATGGGGAGGAAAAACACAAAGTGAGCGATGCAATGCAGAGTGAAGGCAAGAGTGGTGGAGGTAGAATGATGTGCACGGCCTGAACAGACAAAGCCGAGCCAGGAGCCGCGGGGAGCTGGGTGTCTGTCAGCCATCCAGCCAGTAAGTTATTCAGTCACTTATTCAGTTGAAGCAATAGCGCTCGCAAGGGAGTATAGAAGCAGCTTGTTTGGCTCAGGAGGACTGTCCTTTCTGTCCACAGTAAACTGCCTGTTACAAGCCAGACTTTACTGACCCTAAACAGGCCCAGCGCCAAATGAAAACATGTGGTACCATAAAACCGAGCTTGTGCCTTATGGCTTTTGCTATTTTCCTTTTTGTGTTTTATGCCTTATACACCTCTGCTTTATACAGCCGTTTTATTTCTTTGTGTCCCGGAGTCATTCTCTCTTTGACCACCTCTCTCACTCACTCTCTTTTTCTCTCGCTCTGGATCACCCCCCACCCCCTCCGGGTCAGGTACAGTGTAGATGTTCTTATTTATCAATAATGAAGAGAGGCGGAGGAGAGCACACTGCTTTCGTTCTTAACCGTGGATGAATTATTCACCCTGTGGAAGAGTGCCTGTCCACCCTGCGTGTATGCGTACACACATTCATGTGCGTTTTTGTTTCTGCCTGTCTAAATATGGTTTTGCTTTACATAGTAGTTGTGTGTATGGAAATGTTTTTTTTGGGGGACTTTTCCTCACCACAACCACACAGCTCTTTCTTTTTTTCTGCTTCCTGTATGTGGCGCTTTGGCAGATGCTAAGTGCTTCAATGTGTTGTGTAAGGTTCATCCTCCTGTTGCAAGGTGTGATACGGTGCAGTAAAGCGAAAAATACCTCCACTATCATTTCTAATGACTAACTCCTGTTTTTCCAATTTCATCCCGACACACATGATTCGTATTTCAAACCGGTTCTCCTGGCGTAGCTCGCTTGACCCGAAACATTCTTTATGTACATAACTGAGAAAGGAGGATGAAGGAGTGTGAGAAAGGGAGAGATAAAGAGGGAGAGAAGGGTCCATAGAGACATACATGCATGAGCTATTGTGTATGTAATTTCATTTTAAAGCCCGTGCAGTTTAATGGTTTGGAGATCCCACTGTGAATACTTCTACACTGCTAGTTCCTCTTACTCCTGAACTCATGCATAGTGCATAAACCAGTCTCAAGGCAAGACTAAGGTCACGGTCCAGCTGTGTATGTGGAGGTTTGGGGTTTCTGAACTAAAATGCACGCAGTTTTAAAAGTGTATAAATTGTATAAATATATATATTTATTTTTCGGTTTTTATACTTCCCTGCTGGGTCTCTTTCATTAAGACGATACACTTAATTGAATTGGCAAATGCTTATTTTTGCAAATGATATTCGCTCAAGTCCTAGGGCATGTTTGTTATAAACAGGCAACTAAATAGGAATATGCATCAGTATACAAATGCATGTGTGTATGCACTCTCTTACTAAACACACACACACACACACACACACACACACACACACACACACACACACACACTTACTTACTTCCCGGTGCAGATTTCTCCTCCAGCTGTTCATTTCTCCTTGGCACTTTGAAGCCTATTCGTGTCTCTCTGTCCCTCCCTCCAAACCCCCATTTTATTTTTTTTTTCCTTCTCTCCTCTTCTGTTACATTTCATGTGTTTCTGCTTTCCTTCCTCTTTCTGCCTGTGTGTCTGATTCCCCTTTTTCTTTCCACAGTCAATGTTCAGAGTCAGTTATCAAATATTTCATCATGTCACTGTGAACAAAGTGAAATCTAGTACTCTCTTCTTCTTGCACCTATTTTTTTTTCTTCTTCCTACTCCTGTTGCATCACAGAGGTTGGTTTTACCTCCTGTCTCCGGCATGCAACCTTGCTGTAACACCAAATGTTTTTCTGTGTTAAATTTACAAGTTAGTGGAGTTTTTTTAAATGTCGATCTCTTCTGATAACCTTAAAGTCTTTGAAGTGTGCCTCCTTTTTCTTTTCTTTTAACACTGGCGTCTTTGACTCGGGACTTCCCACTGGAAAAGCAGCATGAATAGAATATTAGTATGTCATTGGAGATGTCCATAATGCACAGTGGCTACTTCTAAATGTAGCTTTCTCATGTGCTATCGATTGGCTCCTTATAGTAAGCCCAGTGGAAAGGTCAATGAGAAGACGAGACACATCTCAAGTCTTCATTTCCTAGTTTTATTCTTGGCTTGTCAAACTGCCTCGCCTGTCAAAGCTAAGCCGTCCAGACAATGCTCCCTGCATACCAAAGTGCCCGTGTGTGTGTGTGTGTGTGCAACGTGTGGACGTTCATTGTAGATTTGCGTGGCTGTATGTGTGGCCGCGTTCATTTAACTATTCGACCATAAGGCAGAGAAGGCAGTGATGTCTGACAGCAGTGGCAGACAGCAGGTTTGGGTTGGTGCTGTTCCAAGCTCCAGCTGATAACAGCTATTAAAACAGACCAGAAGCAGTTAGGACATGACACACATCCACTGCAGTGTTGCCATTTTGTTATGGACACAACAATGGGAGCACCACACAGAAATCAGTTTTAAGGGCAGCTACACTGGCAGGTCATTTTAGCTAAAACGTCAGATGGCACCTCTCCGCTTTAATACACGTTCGACTGTTTCTGCTTATGAGTTTTTGCCACTCAAACAGAGTTTGAAGAAGATGAACAGTTGGTTCCCAGTGACAAAAACTGAAATATTACAGTCTTTCATCTCAAACAATAAAGGGAAGATTTTGTGAGGCTGAATCTTAGCCAAGAGAGAGAGAGCTCCTGGTGAGGAATAGAAATGAAATGGTTTGTTATCACATTGCATCCCCAGGCTCAAGCTCATAGTGTACACATGTACATCAACCCATATCAAAACCATGTTACTGTATAAAACAAAGGTAAATAGTACACGACCTCACATGCATGAAATGCATGAAAGCCACTTTGAATCTGGTCATTAGCTTAATTGTAACAGTTTCTCACTCTCAAATCTCACTGCCCTGATGTTATAAACTTCACTGTACAAAACAGCCTCAGTAATAAATGTAGAATTGAATCTGTGTTTCTGTGCCAGTGTCTCAAAAAACAAAATTACACATCAGCAACTTCAGAAAGCTGCTATTTGGCAGCGCGCCCATTCAGAAGCCAAGGCCAGCGCAAAAACTTGAAGACGCTGTTGCATTGAGAAATATAACCCAGCTCTCTGAACAATGAAGAGGCAAAACGATCTGATGGATGGTGCGTAACTATTTTGTAAACCGCTAAGTTTCTTGTTTTTCAGGAAGTTTGAATGCCCCAAACCTCTTAAGGATATTGTTTAGTAATGTGGTCAAACAATGTGGCAGTGTGAGTCATTTTTACACACGTCCAGTCTATTGTAGGGATCCACTGGTTGCTTTATTGCAGCGGTCCCCAACCCCCGGGCCTCGGACCGGTACTGGTCCGTGAGTCGTTTGGTACCGGTCCGCGAGAGTTGAGGCTCAGGTGTGAAATGTATGGTTTTTATCGTTTTTCAGCGTTATTTCGTTATCGTTTTTAGCGTTAACTCGGTTTTCCTGGGTCTTTTCACATGTGTTATGAATAAATCTTCTTTTTTTCGGTACCGGTGCTAGTTTTATTTTGTTGTATTTATCCGCGACACCTTAAAGGCCGGTCCGTGAAAATATTGTCGGGCATAAACCGGAAAAGGTTGGGGACCGCTGCTTTATTGGATATGATACTGGTCTGATCCTGACTTAAGAAGCTGGATCAGATAGGGTGATAATTTGCCACCAGGTGAGCAAATATGGCATGTAGGGTCAGTCTGGAGGCTTTTCATCCAGTTACAACAGCAGCTTTTCTCGGCACGTCTTTGACGCAACTGAAAACTCCGATCGCTTGAGATGACCAATGAGAAGAACTCATCAAAGCGTCTCTCTTGCTTTCTCCCTCTTATGTTTGGTGTAACACTTGCTTGAATGCACTCAGGAGGTGCACTTAGACTAAGAGAAGGAAAAGGACAGCAGTGTGTAGTAGTCTTAAGGCTCAAATTGAGCTGCAGTGACACTAATGCAAATACATTGAAAGAATAACATTGACATTTATTATTTCACTAAAGCTAGTTTCGGCTTGTCACAAGCGTTCGCTACAGTGGGTAGCTCTGTATATTTTTGCAAGAGATTTGTCTCCTTTTAATAAATCGTATACATTATCATATACTTTTTTTGTTTTTTAAGTAAGGAAAGTAACATTCAAGATAGATTTAAAAAAGAAAAAGAGAAAAAAAAAGTGATTCCCAGTCTCTTCCCCAGAGTGAGGATTACAGTCTGTTAATTTTAGACTTTTAACACTGGTTGTTCTTGCCTAATATAGAATTAGAATAAAACCTTTATCATGTGGTGCGATGTGCGTTAGCTCCCAAACACTCTTTTCAGGCATCTCCGTCACCTCTCCCTCCCTTTTCAGTGGTGCAAACATATTTGAAGTGAAGTGTAAGAAAGGGTAACTGTGGCAAATGTCCCAAACTTGATTTGTGAAAAGGGCTGTGGATCTATCTTCAGTTTACCTGCGACGGGGAGTGGGAGAAAGTATTTAAAAGGAAAATCAAATCAGAGAAGGCGCATGCGGCGACAGATTCTGTCAGGACAGAAAAGTGATGACGCTCCCTGTTTCCCATATCAAAGCTATTATGCTGAAGGAGTGGAAAGCCTGGGCAAAACAATAACAACCACGGGAGAATAATGGAAATGGAGAAATTCATAAAGGCCTTGACGAAATATGAAATCCCAGAGTGGTTACTGAGACAGGAATGTGTTAGAAAGGCCAAAGGAAAAGCCACCCACATTCTCTGTCTCCCACAAAAACGCACAAACATGCACAGTGGACCAGTGGGAAGCAATCTTCAGGAACATGGACAATGGGGAAGCTTCATTGTAGCCCACCTGACAGGGCATAGCCCCTAGTTTGATGAAATGACAGCGTCACTGAGCTCTGAAGGCTATTGGATATTTTAGTTGATGGCCTGCACTCCCGTCCCCTCTGACGCTCTGCTTTTCTCCACTATAGTGAGGATCAGACATGGAGGACATGAATGCCATTAGGCGTCAGCCAGCCAGGCAGCGAGGCAGGCGGACACAGGCTGATAAGCGTATGTTCGTTTTATAAGCCACGACTGGCTCAAATGGGCTGCAGAGAAAATTAGGATTTGGCTTTTATTCGCTCGTGCTCGCTCTCCCCCCCCTCTTCCGCTCGTTTATTCATACTGTTTCACTGTAGTTTTCGCTCTCTGTTCACATCCACAGTGCTTCTCACAAGGTCAGGTGTGGAGTGTACCTGGCATCTCACAGGTCCACGCCTCCCGTTCTTCTCCCCTCGTCTGCCTCTTCTCGCTCTGTTTCTCGTTACCTGCGCCCCCACCTCTCCATTTTTAGTTGGTCCCACTGCATCTCCCATGGCCTCTTTCCCTCTGCTAACCCCCTCTCTCTTCTTATTTCGTCTGCTTTTTTTTTTTTTGTCCCTCAGCTGTCTCCTATTAACCTTGTTCATAGCTCACACTGTCTCCCCTTTAAGATCCTCCTCCTCCTCCTCTCCTCTTCTCTCGCCACACTCTCTCTTCGCTCCCTCTTTCATTCTCTATTCCTGGCATCGCGTTCTCTTCACACCCTTTCATCCCCACTTTTCTTGCACTTCGCCTCCCCTCCTCCGCTCTCATCCTCCATCACTTTGGCATTCCCAGCCTGTCTCTCGTCTCCTCCTTTCATCCTTCCGTCCTCCCAGCATACTTCCTCTCCTTCTTCCTCTCTGATTCATTTCCCTCTTCACTGATGGACGGTGGGAAATGTCAGCGTGACCAGGCAGAGGATCAGAGAGGACTGTGTTAATATGGCAGGGCTGTCACAGTGCCATCAGCAATAATGTGTGTGTCTGTGCGTGCACATCATGTGGGTGTTAAAAGACATAATGATAGGTGACAGTACTTAGGATGCCGACATTTGACTACTTAAGGATGTTGAGGAGGGCAGTTTGTGTGTGCATGTGTTTCGTTTGTTCATGTGCATTTGATGATGCTTGTATGTCACCTGCAGGCAGCAGAGCTACTGTAAAGTAGAGCAGCAGTGACATAAGGCTTCTGTTCTTACTCTCCTCCCCTCCAACCCTCTTTCTCTCCCCTATTCTTCTCACTCTTACCCTTGAACTGTCTTCTATTCACTAATTCCCTTAGTTCTTGTCCCCCTCCGCCTCCGATCTCTCCGTCTTGTGTTTTAATGTGACTGATGCACTCAAAATGTGTCTCGATTACTTTTTTTTTTTTTTTTTTTTTTTTAATGCTGCCTTGTCTCATCATTTCCAAAAGTCTGTTTGTGTAGATGAACATGCACACACTGACTTTACTTTCTCCCCGTCTGCTGTTCTAATGACACGGAGTCTGAGCCTTTGGGCTGGGCTTTGGGGACTCACTAAGAATGAGGTTGTGCAAGTCTCTGTATGTCTTGTGTGTAATATTCATTTCCCCGTGGCTGTAGGAAGTCTCATAAGGCTGGCCCTGTCTCTCATCTGAGCTCTGGCAGGAGTTGACCCGTGGTGGCTCTCCTCTTATTGCCTCCAAATGACAGGCAACAGGCCCGGCTCAGTTTGCCCCCACATTTTTGTGTGGACGTAATAGATATGCGTGTGTATGAATTTGCACATAAACGAAATGAGGAGTAAGTTATTGTCAATCCCACGCTGTAATGACCTATGACATGCCGCTTGGTCCTTATACTACAATCAAGACTAGTAATCAAGGTATTCAATAACCTTTTATCCTCTTTTCTCCTCCTCTGCTACATTATTTTTATAACCACAGTCAGGCTCCCACTCCCAAACCTAATCTGTATTAGTCTGACTTGTTTAAGTAGGCTGACAAAGGAGTGTAGCGTGATCTTTACATAATGCTCTAGACATTTGAAACATTACAGGCCAGGTGCTTGACAATAAAGCAGTAATTTGATGCCCCCGTGTGTGTGTGTGTGTGTGTATGCTCGCCGTGTGTCGACTTGCATAGCTATGCTCGTGCATGAGTCTTCAAGCAAAATGAAATTTAAAAAAAAACAACAACTTGTTCATCTTTTCAGCCCAATAAGGCTCGCTGCTGATCCCACGGGCTGTTTAGTGGTTGTCCAGAGGTTCCTCTGTGGCTACAAGGGGGTTGTTTTGTGGTTGTAAATTGGGCTGGTCCTGGGAGAGCTGGTGTTATTCTAGGAAAGGCTTGCTTTCTTCCACTTTCCCACTCGGTTCTTCACTCATTCCTGCCTCTTCTCTTTCTCTGTATTGATACCTCAGGTCTCCCTTGAGAAGAGAAGGTGTGGTGTTTATTGCTCGTCAAACGAGAAAGACAGCGTTGCCCTTTCCTCTTATCTCTTGCGTACGGGTTTCGTTTGTGTGTGGGTGCCTGTGTGTGTGTGTGTGTGTGTGTGTGTGTGTGTGTGTGTGTGTGTGTGTGTTCTACCAGTGCAGCAGATCATATTAGTTTCAACACAACAGCTTGAGCTCAGCACAAACTAGTGGAACTAGTTTTTCAAGTAATTGTTTGTCTTTAGGGGAAATTGTGTTTTGCTCATTCTATGTGTGTCTGTGTCTGTAGCTTCCCGGTAAACACACTGCGAGCGCACACACTCGTATGGAAATGTAGGCCTGGCTGCAGACATTTGAAGTTGTGTATCCGCCGGTAATCCACTCTTACTTAAAACAGGTGCCATCTTGCTGACATACACTAATGCGCGCTTACTCATACAAGTAATTACATTTTTCACAGAAACCTGGATTACACACACAGAGACGGACACACACACACTTGCACAGATTGTCGTTCTAAAGCTCCTTCGCTCGTTCTGTTTCTCACACACCCACTGACAAAACGCACTAAGAAAAGCATATTTATTTTGACTCTTTGCTGTTACACAGGAATGTGTCGGCACAGAAAATGGCAGGCTATAGAAAAGCATAACCCATCCACATGATTTATGACCTATGGGTAAAAAAGAACTGGCTTTCCTCCTCCTCCTTTTCTTTTTTTCTCTCTCCCCCAACACACAACTTCGCTTCCCCCCACCACCAATCTGTCCACGCACGCACTGTCATGGAGAGGTACCAGACTCTTGGCCTACTTGCCGGAGTTCAGTAATGCTGTCCTGTGTATCACACACACTTCCATAGTGTCCTCATTTATCTTTGCTTTGTACCAAGACTGTTCCTTTTCTTTGCTTTCTCCTGTAGTTTGTGTTTAAAGGGAAACATTGAGAGTAATGCTTTTTTTTTGTCTCTGTCTTTGTTTTGTTCAGGAGCTTCAGGTCAGCGTGTAAAAGTAGACCAAGAGGTGACATCGTATCCTGGCCAGACAGTCAACCTGCGCTGTGCCTTCGCTGATCCCACTGGGGTACAGCTTTCAATGGTAAGATATACAATCCCATGATGCATCTGTGTTTCCCCTTGGTTAGTATTTGATTACCTCTTTGCACCACTATACTCTCTCAACTGCAAACTAGATTTGTTGTGTGAAATTCAAATAAAAATGTCTGTGTCATCCCAAAACTGGAGCTCATTGTGCTGACTTGACACAATACAATTCAGTGAAATTGGGACTGCAGTTACAATTTGCTTTTACACTTGAAGCCAGCAGGTATCCGACTTGAAGTGGATTTGATATTTAACTCAAATTATGACAATTTTCCTGTAAATACAGTAGTCATTTACTCACTGATTTGATTCTGCGGGTCAGTAAAACTGTGTCTGAGGTGGAAAAAGCAATTCTCTTCAATAAAATTAACCAAGAAAAATCAGAATATGGCTCTATGTGCCTTGTTTATTTGCCACATTGCACCTTAATCTAACAAATCATGGCTCACAGAAATAATCCAGAGGCCAGCAATAGGTTTTTGTCACATTTAGGCTTAATGTTTTATTACTCCAAACAAACAATGCTAAGCTACATTTTGCTTTAGGGGATTGAATATGGTAATGGGTGCATTTCTTAGCTGCATTTCAATGAAGCTGGAAGTGCACAGCTCTGCATGGTTCTGCTAAGAACAGTCGAGAGAGTACTTCTCCTGAAAAACTCGCATCCATATTCATACCTGCTCCCCACTTAATTGTGATGCCGTGTACGCAACCCTGTGGAGTTTACATTAAAATGTGGATATCTTAAAACGCTGTCACGGTGTCGCTTATCAATGCCATGATGAATGAGGTCTGCTGTTTTTCATTGTCTCTCTATGCTTCCCGTCCACTGACCCTCTCGGTGTGTGCCATCATAGGTCACATGGATGTACGTGCCAGAGCCAACCCAAGACCCAGTCAACATAGCTGTGTTTCTCCCCGGGAATGAGCCCAGCTATCCTAACTCACCTGTGAAAGGCAGAGTCAGCTTCGTGCCCAGTCCTCCAAAGGTGGACAGCCCTTCTATCCAGATTACTGATGTTAGGATGACTGATGAGGGGAAGTATGCCTGCGAATTTGCTACCTACCCTGGCGGAAATGTCCGTGGCACCACCCAGCTGGTCATGCTAGGTAGGTCACTAATGTACTCTACGCACTAAGCTTAAGAAAAGATGTGATGAATCAAGGAAAAAGCCTCAGTGCTTAATGGCACAGAGGCATGAATGCTTTATCTCCAAGAAGCTGAACCTCTGAACCACTTAAAAAATTGGACATGTGGCTTGTGAAGCAAACAGATCTGTTAGAATTTAATAAGAAAGAGGGATTTTTCCCATCTCATGCTTTCATCTTTACTCTTGAGACTTCATGAATAACATCCAGTTGGAATTTCAGGTAATTTCTTGAAGAATGCCAATTTTATTTAAAATTATACAAAAAGGATGGTGTTTGATGTGCCAGAAGATGATTATTGTTATTGCAATTATAATTTTACCTAGCCAAGTGTCCAGGTACAGTTTGGTCTCTAATTTTCTTGTACTGTAGTTTTGCCTGTGTACACCACCACAGTATTTTAATCGAATAACCAACATGTTGTTAAAGTGCAGACTTTCACCTCCAACCACCTCTAATAAAACTAGTAAGAGTAACAGACATTTTTAAAACTTTAGAAGTGGTCAAATCACATCTCTGGTACATTCTTAACAAGAATGGGTTCACTGGCCAGCTCTGAAAATGAAAAAGGGCCCAAAGACCTTAAACACAACACGACATTTCACCAAGAACATTCTAAAGCAGGTTGGTATATCATTGTCTTTTTGTGTGTGCGTGCTGTGAAGCGCAAAAATCTCTTTATAAATGAAAATACTGAGTTTACAGAAATGGGCAAACCACTGGTTACACTTTAGACAAGAAGAACAGATTAGACTTGGTCAGAAAAAGAGCCAACACAGACCTGAAAAGATTATTTGTGAGAATAAAACCAAGATGAAGTTGTGCTAAAATGATAGGAAGAGAAAAGTGCAGAGGAGGAGAGAAACAACTTGTGATCTGATACCATATTATCTGTTCAACATAGTGGAGAAAATATTATGGCAGAAACTGTGAAGAGTACGGGGCTATACTCTCTGCTCATATTCATCCAAACGCTGCAAAACTGATCAGACAGCGCTTCACAATCCAAATGGATAATGCCCCAAAGCGTACTGTAAAAGCAACCTAAGAGTTTCTCAAGGCAAGGAAATGGGATTTTCTTCAATAGCTAAGTCAGTCACCTGAGCTCAGAGCAGCTTTTTAGTTAAGTATAAAACTCTAATGAGCGCTAGACCTGGGGCAGTCATTGACTACGAAAGCTTTTCATCATATTATGAAGCAATCCCCATGTTTAAAATGTCCTATTATTTATTTTTTCATCCTCTGAAAATGGGAGCTGGGCATAACAGTGTCTTTAGTTCATAAACAGTCATTGCAATACTTTTGTGAAACCCCTTGAATTAAAGCTGAAAGTCTGCACTTCAATCACATCTTGATTGTTTGATTTTTAAAACCTCTCTGTGGTGCACGGAGGCAAAACTACAAAAATGATTTCTTTATCCAAGATTTTTTTTTTTTGCTTTTTTTTTTTTAATCTTTAGTTAAATTTCTTGCACTGCTGAACCTAAAAAGCTTCTAGCGTGAACACGAGTGTTAAACATCTGCAACACCAGCGCTACTCTACTCTGGGATTGACTTCCTGAAACCCTACAAACTCATTTTTAAGAGATCCTGAACCCTGTGTGTTGTGCATCACGCTGAGTCGTGGCTTTTACAGCTCCATTTGTCAAGGGGTAACTTCCCAGCTTGTTGCATTCGTTGCTGTTTGCCAACATGCACTCCTGGGTTCAAAGCCATTGCAGCTTTTTGTCTCCCAAGGACTTGAATGTTTCCTGTTAAATGTATTACACGAGGATACCACTCAACAACAAGCATTTTTCAAACCTTCCCCCAGCGGCTTTTCGTCAGGTGCACAGGAACCCAGCACCATTTCCTCTGAAAGATTTGAAGCTTGAGGTTTTTTCACAGACTTTCACACCATGAATTAATTGAGTAGTCAAGCCATTTATAAAAAGTGGAATTGCCCAACTGTGTTTCACTGTCAGTTAAATTGGCTTTTCCAACCAAAAACCTACTTTCATGTTTTGCCAAAGTTTCTAGAGACTCATTGTGTCTTTGCAAGGCAAATTAAAGCCAGTGTGTTGTTCTTTCCCTTAAATTTGTCGCTCATCTGTTTGTAGGGAACCCATGTATATATGGCTGTTCGATTTAACGATATATATCAGATGACGATATAAAAACGTCTATCGTTTCATTTTACGCTATCGTTTGTTTCGTGCTGTCGCAAAATAAACTCTTTACGGCAATATTTTTTTCATCGTTTTGATGGTCACTGTAGTGGCTATATTAATTTCTTAAAGTTCTCTCTTTCTCTTATATTTTATATAACCACACTACAGACGGACAAGCGCCTGTTTTTATGCGTTGTGGTTAGCAACAACGACGGTAAAACCATCCGCTTGTTTATGTTCCACATAAACCTTTCACAATAAAGCTCAAGATCCTGTTGAGACTTTTCAAAATAAACTGAATCACGTGACAGAGCAGATTATTTACGGATGAGAAGTAAAAAAGAGCCGCCAGGTGCTAAAAAATAAACCTTAGACTCAAACGTTAGAACAGGCTTTTCCCCGCAGCATGCTGTGTAATAAATACTCACAAAGAAAACGGCGGCCTTTACAACTTATGTCTAAAAATGTATCGTTTCATAGATCGGTTAAAACACTGGACTCCAGCTACATGACGCACAGCTTATATCGTTATTGGAGATAGAATTCTTATATCGGGATATGAGATTTTGGTCATATCGCACAGCCCTACATGCATATGTAACTTGCAAACTGTATGAATGCAAAGGATCTTCCCTCTTACTCTGTCTGCTTTCCTCCAGCTCAAACCTTCCCCCAAAGGTAGTATATAGGTTAAAAGCATATGCAGCTGGGCTTAATTGCTATTATAAGTGGTATTGTCAGATCAATTGTGTTTTGTTAATGCAATGGAACCATTGGTCTAACTTTGGCCCAGCACCAGTGCCTCTGCCCTGCTCCCCTCTCTCCAAAGCATCATGCCCCCATGCTTCCCCCTAGGCAGTATATTGATCTAGCTACTTGTCATGCCTGCTGTCAGCTCCTGTCCTGCCTGCTTTCCTCTGATCCCACACTAGTATCAGAGAGGGCAATTAAGAAGAGGGTAGAGAAGATGGAGGTGAGGATAACTCGGATCATGTAGTGATGTAGAAATTGTATATGGAAATGCATTTGGCCGGTCAGGGAAATTGTGCATCAGTGGTGTGTGATAGGAATAGAGAGGGGACAGATGGATTTAAGGTTTGGAGGGAGAGTGACAGTAGATTTAGGGTTTGGATGTGTTTGCACTGGTGCTGGTAATTGTTTATCAATGTTAACTCTTGGGAGCAAAAGATTGAGTGTACACACTCCAAAAAACTCAAGCTATCAATAACCAAAAAAAGGAATAAAATGGGGAAAAGATTACTTAAAGTAAACGAAATGATCTGTCAGCAGAAGAGTTTCAATTCGACAATTTCTAAATCAAGCTTTTAGAAAAGCCACATTTCTAGTCTTAAAAAAAACTTTTCTCAAAACTAGTGTGAGCAGACTAAAAGTAAACACATTTATCTTAATACAAATAAAAGATCTTAATGTCTTCTCAGTAGGGAGGAATTTGTGCTTAAATTTAGAATTCATTCTTATTGCACGACTACTAGAGCAAAATTCAATGTTCTTATGACAGTAAGTCGTAAAAATAAAGTCTATTATTTGACTTGAAGTGCAGAGGATGAATTCAGAATTTAGTCTTGCAGCCTAAGGAAAGAAACGGGAAACAAATGTGTCTGTATCGCTTGCCAGATGGAAAGCAGGGTGAACAGGCTGTGGCTGGGGTACGTGTTCTCATTTAGTATCCTTTGGGCTCGACACAGATACCTCACCTCACTGTTATCACTGATGCTTGGAGGATCGGTGCTGGTGATGCTTTCTATTTTTCCCCTGTGAGACTTAACAAAAGGCTATACAGCAAGACATTTATACAGAAAAGTGGGATAAATTGTTTAAAAGAAGTAAACCTGACTTAGATTAATGTAGTAGTAGTACTATTAGAAATGAGATTGGCTTCCTTGATGAAAGGAATTGATCTCAGTACGGTCCTGAGCAGTGACTCAATCTTGATGTATATCATGAGATAGCTTTTGTTTTTAACAATGACGAGAGAATTGCTTTTAATGTGGCTATATGTTAACATGACTTGTAATCAGTGTGGGAACCCATTGCACTCATGGTGTCACAGCTTTGTTATAAAAGCTTGGAGATTAAGAAAGCAAAGGGGAAACTTATCTGTAAGCATAATGGAAAAACCATAAAACAGTAAAGTATGATAGAACATCCATCCATCCATTTTCAGTGTACTTCAGGGCAATGGGGGGTGGTCTGGAGCATTTTCCAGATGTAGTAGGGCAAGGTATGGCATGGGCTGGTCGCCAGAACGTTTGCATTTTAGAAAATATCCATAAGCGCTACTACAAATCTAACTTCCTTATATGCCCACATGCATGATGGGCCACATGCAACTTAAAAAAAAAAACGCAAATGGAAACATGCACAAGCTACAAAACACAATGGAATTTGAATAAAAACATGGAACGTGATGGAATAGCTGCAGAAGTAACATGCTAACAGTAAACCGCTAATAGCAAACATATGTACAGTATTAAATGACTCAGTATAATTAAAACACGTTACCTTCCATCCTTTTGTCCGTCACATCACCGATGAATACTTCGCTTCTTTTCAGGGTGTCTCAGAAAAATCCTTTGCATGTTTTGATTTATGTCATTCCCGCAGTTGGTCCGTCATGAACCCCCCTCCCCCCGAAACACTTGCTTTATGTTTTGTGAGATTTTTTTTATTTTTTAAATTTTTTTTTTTTATAATTTTGTTTACTTTTGCATCATTTCTGGTGTTTTCTTAAGCTGCAGTCCGTTTGACCCCTTAGGGCCACTTTACACATATTCACAAAACAAAGGAGTTCTGCCCATACCTGTATTATGGACAAAACAAATGATAAATAAGCAACATAGTTATTTATTGTGTTTGTCTGCAGGTATACATGATTCTGTGGTAGAGAATTGGCAACAACAGACAATTCCATGTGGTCACGTCGATTTTAAATGTGTGAAGAGTTGAAAATGACATTCTCGTAGCTCTAATTTCATGTATTGAGTTACTCAGAGCTGGTAAAATTTCACAAACAAGTTATACATTTAGAAACTAATTTCCAAAAAGCTTGAAAAAAGTAAAGTGCACTGACAACTCCTCCATGGTAAGAATACATATCCTGTCATAAAATAAACATAATAGATATTTGATCCTACTTCAATGTTTACTGTGCAGAGAGAGGCTGAGCAGGGCAACAGAGGACGCATTCAGATCGGGTTTTAGATTTGCTTTTGCCCGGCTGGTGTCTCAGATTGTTTATAAATGTGCACAATATCTTTTCCCTCAGCTGTGTTATTTCCATTTTATCTATCTCTACATCCTTTAATCTTCTCTCTGCCACTCTGTGTCTCCCCCTGTCTCCACTCTCCACCCTTGCGTCATGTCGTTCATCCATCCATCAGCTAAACCCGAGAACTCGGCCTCCCCTGTAACAGTGGTTGCTGGCACTAAGCCAATCACTGTGGCAAGCTGTAAGTCAGCAAATGGCCAACCCGCTGCCGAGATCTCCTGGGTGACTACAGCCAATGGCAATTACACAACGAAGCAGCAGCCGGGGACTGACAACACGTTGACGGTGATCAGCGAGTACATCATGGTCCCAACGCCAAACGACAACGGGAAAGAAATTACCTGTGTCGTATCACACAGGACCCTGGTCAAACCAGAGAGCTTCAGGATGAATTTAGCAGTTCAGTGTAAGACCTCTCACAAGTGCACATACATCCATCAGCAATTATTCTAACCCGATTAATTGAGCTCATTGTATTGTTTTTTTCTTTATTTTTAAATTAATTAATTAAATTTCCTCCTCCCATTCATTCTTTCTTCCCCCAGTTGCTCCCCAGGTAACCATAGAAGGTTATGACAACAACTGGTACATCGGCCGCACAAATGTGGCGCTCACCTGCAAGGCTAATGCAAACCCCCCTCCAACCACTATCCAGTGGAAGTCGTGAGTATTGGCACATCCTTAAATCTATATTGTCTTATCTCTTTGTCCGTCTCTCCCATTTTTCTTTAGTCACATTTTCCCTTTCTTACCCTTCATCACCAGCTTCACAGTCCTCACAGAGCTATAATCAGCGCTTTTATTATTGCAACTACAGAACTGTGCTCTGATTATGGAGATAGTTGAATAATTTGTCATAATGGACTCTGTGACTTGAGATTTAACCCTTGCATAATGAGAAACACAGTGTGCGTCTGTCTCCATTTTCTGTATTATCAGCTATTAACATAACTGTGACAAAATCTGGGAAAAAAAAAAGTCTGGAAGTTTAAAATAGAAGAAATGAGATTTTGGGATTGGATCCAGCAACACTGATTTTCCTGCTGTCCCCATTGTATCTCCAGCAGTGTGTTATAATGGATTGCCTTTTAGGGAAGGGTGGCAAACTGATTGGTTTTGTGCTGCTGATCAAGATTAGCTTAATATGACGAAACAGTACAACGCAGCACGTTTCTGTAAATGTCCGACTCTCTGTCCCCAGTGTCAAATGTCCTATTTTTCTTTTCCTGTTCTCTTCTTTCTCATACCGATATGCACTTTTGTCCCTCTAGGACGACAGGAGAGTTTCCACCTGCAGTGCAGGTCAGTGAAAATGTGCTCAAGGTACAGAATGTGGACGAGTCTGTCAACACCACTTTTTTCTGTGAGGTCAACAACCAAATCGGGACGACCAAAGAACAGTTTGGGATCCTGGTCAGAGGTGAGTTTAAGTGTCACAGATCAGCGCAGCATGCTAAAATTAGGCACCTGCTTAAGTGGCCTTTACAATTTCAGTTAGATAACATTTTAAATATCATATTTCAGCATCGTGTGATGTTTCTCAGTGGAAACAATCTCATTTGTGCACTTCCCTGTGACATAATGAATTAACATTATGATTGTTCCTGTCACTGCAAGTCAACCCTTCTGTGGCTCTAAATGGATTAAAACCAATACGAAGGGTAATTTGCGCAACTTGCAAATGCCCCAGCACGCTGATAAATTGTACACAGTAAAGGCATCAATAAAGCAGTGAACATTTCATAAGTAAAGTGAGAAAGCCCACTCTTGGGACTCACTTGGGTCTCATTCATCATGTAAACGTTTCCCTTAGCTTGTACATAAAAACATTTATATCTGAACCGATGAACTGGAACAAAGTGCACTTTTATCACACAGGCTACACATTTCCTGGTGTCCTCTGCGCTCATGTCTTCCCTAGGGATGCACCTTACATGCACCTCACATGTCACATATTCACACACACAAACGGACACATTTTCTGTGCTGAGGGCTAACTTGGGTGTTTAGTGTAGGGCTAAGGGGTCCAGCTGCTCAGTCCATGGTGCGTGTCTGTGTGAGTGAGTGCGCGTGTGTGTGTGTGGGAGGGAATCTGAGCGATCAGAGCTTGCATGTGCATTCCTTTTGTGTTTTTTTTTTTTCTTTCTTGTTGTTGTTCTTCACGTCATAAAACCCTTCCCCTCTCTGCTTTTAAGAGTGCGTGTTAGTTTTTTGTGTATCTTTGCATGCGCTTAATAAACTCTATTATCAAAGTTTCCATGCTTTATCAATACCCAAGGTCTGTCAGCTGCTTAGTACATCTTTTGGCATTTGCATTTTTTATTTTATTTTTTTTTTCCCTGAAGGTTTTTCATGGTAGTTCAATATTGTGAGAGCTGCACACGAACTAGATGGTTCCCATAGATATTTTCACTTCTACTTTTTCTTATTCTTTTTTTTTTTCTTTGTCGCCGTTAAAATCCACTGCTTCTCAGCCATACTCTGTGCCATCAGTAACAACAGGAAACACTAACGCAAAGCAAACAACACATAAAGTGACACATTTGACTCAAAATGATACGGTTCACTTTGTAATATAGTGGGTTTTAGAATAGTCTGCAGTATGGCTGCAGTGATGCATGAACTAAAATACTTTGGGTGTGTGTGGGTACATGTTTGCAGGTTGTGAAATGCATGCATGTATTCAGGTGTAAGCACTTGGAGAGAACCTTCCAGAGCAGGTCATACAGTCCAATCGCTGCTGTTTGAGAGTTTTAGCCACCCCTTTCAACAGTGTTCACTTCTATATTTCACCTCATACAAAATACATCCTCCTTCACTCTTCAGCCTGCACTTAGCCGGAAGTGATTTTCTGCTGACATCGGGGTAAACCTTTTCCATGATGGGCAGAGAGTGACTACATCTTAAGAGCCACCCAGCTCCTCCATGGCCTCATTTCAACATTTTTTTTTTTTTTTGCTTCTTCTAGTCCTCTTGCTCCGTCTCTCCCGATTTCATTTTTGTTTCTCTCTCACTCCCCCCTACATCTTTCGTCAAGTCCCTTGGCTCCTTATGGTGCCACAGCATGCGTCACCACCACTCCTCTGGGGCCATTCTGTACTGCTGCATACAGTAGGTAGTGTAAATGGCTTCTGTAGCACAAAAGGATGTCACCAACTCCTGCTGTGTATTACAAGACACAAGCAAGTGAGATACAAAGATCCAGCGAGCAGAGGGAGAAAGAGGCTGCTGCTTTTAGACTACAAAGATGGGGAACATGCCACACCAAGATAAATCAGTGCCAGCATGCAATCCTCAGTCAAAGAAGCAGAGAGTAAGGGCACGAGGAATGGAGAGAGAGAAAGCGATGCTGACAGCATTTAAAACTCATGGGAATCATGTGCTACTGCATCCTATCTCCACCACTATTGGCCTCCGCTATCTCTCAGCGTAGCGTGTGTTTCTGTCCGTCTCCAAGCCTCTCAGAGCGGATCAGTCACCCTTTGCTGCTTCAGCTCCTGGCTGCTTCTCTTCTCAATTCCACCATCCGTTCCTCTCCTGCTCTGTCTTTTATCCTACATTTTCACTCCTCCCCCATTCTTCATCCCACTTCCCTCTTTCTCTTCTTTCATTTTCTTTCGGGTCTGCTTGTTCCTTACCCGCGTTGAACTTCCCACAGTTGGTCTTATTCTCTTGCTACCGACCACCTCCTCCTTCCATCCTACTCTTCTCTTACTCATTGGCACAGAAGGAGGATAAGACGCGAGCTAAAATTGCCAACACTTAATAGGTGACTAAACCAACAAGCGAGTGTCAAAGGAAAAGAAGTTTCTAGATAGCAAAAAGGGAGAGAAGTGCACATAAAGAAAGACGGTCAGTACTATTAAAGAGAAATTAAGGAGTCTAAGAAAGATGTGTAATGCCTTCAGATGGGATTGCAGTTCAGACCTGTGGATGCTAATGTGAACGTGTGTAGACAAACGGGGCTAAGAGGGGCCGACAGGCGTGAAATGGCCAGCACCTGCTACATAGCAGGTCCCCCCACTCCCCTTTACCCCACAGCTGCATGACACACACAAATTTACACACTAGTGTCTGTGTGCTTACTCGCGCCTTCTGCCCTCGGTCTTGTCCTGTGCACATGGAGGCAGCAAGAGGGATGGATGTCCTCTCTTCTCCTTGCCTCTCCTCCTCTCATCTTCGATCCTGCTGCTTAGTCACACAGGCACGCAAACACATCCTAGCCTTCTCTCTTCTTGCATTTCTTTCGATTTATCTCTCCGATGCCATCTATTTCACTGCAGTTTGCTCTTTCATTGCATCTCTCATCCACTCAGTTAGCATATGCTCTCTCCTCATCCTCCTTATCTCTCTCAGGTTGTCTTTCAGCCTCCGCAAGTCTGCCGCTGATCTTCTTGCTCAGAAAAGAGACTCCTGCCCCCAGCATTTTCCTTCTCTCCATCTCATGCTTGTGCTATCTTTCTCTCTCTAAGCTTAACTCTTAAATACCAGTAGCTCTTCCTTAATCACAGCTTAGTAGTCTCCATCCCTCCCTCCATCCCTCCGTTCTGGGCTCCTCTCAGGGGGGGTTCTTGTGTGGCTAACCCAGATTCCATCCATTTTTTTTTTCTTGGTTTTTTTCCCTCATCATTCCTTAAAGGGGTGGCTCAGCTGAACCTCAAAAAAGTTAAATGCTCTAGATTGAATCCCCCACATGGTCTGAAGGGCTCTTCAGTTAAACGGAAAAGAGATTTCCTCCCAATTCGGTGCGTTTTTCCCATTTTCAGACTCATCCAAGGAGACAGTTCAAGGGCAAGGGGCTTGGCTATTTTCCTCCGTGGGGTAGAGTGTGTGAGTGTGTCTGTGTGTGTATGCCTGTATCTGTCTGCGTCTGTCGTTGTGTGTCTCCGGCCATGCGAAAACAGCCAGAGAACAGGTCTGATGGAGCCAAGTCTCCCTCCAGCCTGCAACTGGCCCCCTTCCCACCCCTAATTAGCACACACAAACGCACATTTCTGGAGACACACACTCGCACAGACACACTCAGCTGTGTTCAATAACTTAACATACTGACAGAGAATACTACTAAGGGATGCTCTAGGTGCAGCCCAGCACAACATCCGAGCAGTGATGACCATGGAGCACGTGTGTATGTATGTGAATGAGACCATGCATGTTTTTTGGACGGCTGCAGCAAACGTTACTTCTGCTCCATCTCTCTCATTACTCGCGGTCACTTGGAGCGTACAGTTGTGTTGGACATGACTTCATAAGGACCATGCTGTTTTTTTGGCTTCCACAGTATGTTGTGTGTCTCTGTGTGTGTGAGGTTTTTTTTTGGGGGGGGGTCATACTGCATGTTTGGTTTTCTCCCCACATTATCTACACAGCATGCATATTGCAGTTTTTCATTTGGTTCATTCGTCAGCATGTCTTTGAGGTGTCCTCTCGTCACTCACTCAAATTCCACTGGTGCTTTGTTAGGTTGTGACTGAGTCTGCACTTGGAGTCTGTGATGGCTCCTTTACATCTCTTTTTGTGAATCTTTTAAATGTTGTCTCCAGAAGGGTAGAATAAAACATGATGTATTATCCACAAAAGGATTTACCAGCGCAGACTTTTAAAAAAAAAATACTATTAAGAACTGACTTGAGTTACGCATTAAATATAATTAGATGAGTAGAATTCAGAGAGAATTTGCATTTGATTTTCAGCGTAATTCCCTTTGATGTGACAGCAGTGTGTGGCAGCATCGGGCCCAAACTTGGCACTGAGATTTTCACCACGTAGCATGTGGTGGAGCTCCACAGAGTCGGAGGTGATAATGCATTTCTTGTGTTCCTGTTACAAGTGGACACCGAGGGCTAGCTCTCACTCTCGTGTGTGTGTGTGTGTGTGTGTGTGTGTGTGTGTGTGTGTGTGAAGGAGAGAGAGAGAGAGGGGGGGGGGATCTGTGTGCAAGGGGGATCTGTGTGCAAGGGGAAAGTAGTGTGAGAAGATGTACGAAAGGAAAGAAAAATGTACCCACATTATTAATTCTTTCCCTAGGCATGTGTTGAAAGTGAAGCACAGAGGAGGAGAGCACAGAGAAGTAACACATGACAGAAATACAAACGCAAATTGGACAGGGAAAATGGATTTGGAGGGCTGAAGGAGCGTGTGCAGGAGACAGCTAGTGAAGTGGAGGCAGAGATGGAGAAAATGGTAGCAGAACTGAGGAGAGGAAGAAAAGAGTGAAGCACAGGTGTAGACAGCAGTAGACTACCATTCTCTCTTTTGACACGAATCAGTGTTACACGAGTAATACTGTCAGCTCTCTGTACAGTTAACAAGAGAGGCCGGCTTCTGTTGGATTTCAAATGAAACCGACAATAAGAATCGAGCTGATTTGCTACTTTCGAATTTAGGCAGGGATTTCAACGGCAGCGTCTACCGGTTAATCCTCTGGCGCGGCTGGTGAAAGTGCAGAGTGTGGAAAGGAAAGCAAGAGCGGCAAGAGAGGATGTTCGGCTTAACCGAGGGCTCTTGATCACTTTCTGCCAGAGTCTGAAATTAAAAAATACATTTTCTCACCACAATTTATTTGGTTTTATTCTGTAGTTAATGCGCTCAAACCTGAGTGGAGCGGTAGCACTTTGGAGTGACAGATAACAAACAGCCTATATTCCATTACATCATGTTTCAACAAAGCGCATTGTTGCAGAAAGAGCAACATGAAAGCCTTTAATTTCATTCTGAGGCATCACGAAGTAATGAGTACAATAAATAAGAAATCGGAGACATGAACGTGAATGCTTTGAACCCTGTAAAAGTAGGAATAATGTATATTGAGACATCATTTTCCGTTCCTACTTCAAGCAGGCTTACTTTTATATCTTCCAAGAAGGCATGCTGCAGGAACAGCTTACGGAATAAAGTCTAAGCTGTCTTTCTAATTTGTTATTCCTGTCTGAGTTATACCACTCGTTATGTCGTCGGCATATTCCCTTTAACGTTTGTAGAACACTTCTATCCAAAGCTTTGGCGTACAGCGAATGCAAACATTATTCTGGTTTTATTCTCGCTGCCCACTGAGTCAGAGATGACACTGCAGCACATGGGAAAACGGTCACAGGTTGTGTTTGTGGGGAGTTGTCAGAGTCCCTGAAAGCACTTAGAGCCCTGAACTCATGACCCCCGAAGCCCGTACAAAGCAGCAACATCCTGCTTGTGTTAATAGTGTTACTAGTCTAGGCTAGTCTGTGCCCGTGACACAATCAGCTAAAAGATTTTAGAACTTCCTGAATTTAATGTTTTCATTTAGTCACGTTCCTTTATAACTGTATGAAGTCTGAACTGGAACATTAGAATAGCTTTGATATCTGCACTGACTCGTGCATTTTTATTGACACGACAAATGGAAGCATTTCATTTAATACACAGCCCCAGTCTGAACTGTTAGCTGACTTTCATGCAGAAGCAATTGAATTTGTTGCCGTTGAAATACCTGCTTTAAAATACAGCACTAGTATTACTGAAGGGGAATATCAGGGGAGGAGAAAGTACAAGTTCAGAAAAAGAGTACTGACAAGTCACATGGGACCTCTTTACAACCCTGATTTAGACAGCACTGCTTATCCCTGGAGTTTTTTTGTACAAAGACGCACAAACAGGGATGCTGTGTGTTTGATTGCAGAGCCCTAGTTTCAGTCATAGCCTCCTGAGCTAGTTTGCACTCTAACAAAGCCTTTGTCAATATTAAAATGAACTAAAGTGACTTATTTTTCTTGTGTATGTGTAATGCCAGAGGAAAAATGGACCCACATATAAGACTGATGCGCACTCAACCAGTGCCTGTGGCGTACAGAAGTGGAGAGGGGCAGCAGTCTGTGCCCGCGCTCATACACGGCTTCCAGGAAGACTTGTCATTCCGCTGTGTCGCTTTGTCACTCACTCAATCCGCCGCCTCCTCCTCCAGTACCACCTTCTCCTCCTCCACCACCACCACCTTCTCCTCCTCATCTAATTTCCACCCTTCCTTCCTCCTCCATTCATCATTATCCTCCTCTGCACGGCCTCCACCTGTTCTGCTCTGCACACACTGATCCATGCTCTTTAATAAAAGTGTGTGTGCGTGCGTGTGTGTGTGTGTTGCACATTTTTTTTTAACCCCCTGCCTTGCCTTTTGATGGTGGTCTATGGAAAGACCCTGGCTATCGAAGGGCAACACAGGGGGGAGGGTGGTTGAGACGTTGTTGTGACGTAGCTGTGGGACTGGGGACAGCAGCAGCTCTGAGGGAGAGGAGGAAATGTCAAAGTAGAAGGATGCTCGTCGTGCACACACACACACACACTTGACTATACTGACACCTCAGCACTCTTACACACTTGACTGCATACATTTCAGACCAGCACCACTGACATCATCCAACCTTTTTCTTGCCATCTTGCTCTTTTTTTTAAAAAAACCAAACAAAAAAAACCAAAACTTTTTTTTGGCTGTCTTAATTTTTTTGTCTTCCTCTCCACTGGTCGAACCTTTTTTTTTTTTTTTTTTCTTTCTTTCTACCCTTTCTCAACCATATCCTTTTTCTTCCCTGTTTTTCTCCCTCCCTGCCTCCCTCCTACAGAGCCCCCAAAGAACCCATCCAATGCTGGCGTGGTGGCGGGAGCTGTGATTGGCTCCCTGCTGGCCCTCCTTTTGGTTGCCGCTCTCATCGCCGTGCTCGTCACCCGTAGGCGCAGGCAGCAGCAGGGTTACCGCGCCAATGGCGGCAGTGACATGAAGACGCGCATATTCGGGGGCGGCAAGAAAGCGAGCAAGAACGGCACAAATGGAGGTGCGGGAAACGGCGGCGGCAACAACAACGGCCCCATCTACGTTTACAGCGAGAGCTCCCCCATTCAGGCCCTTGGAGAGAAAAACAACCACCAGCTGATTACCATGGGAGGCCACCCTGAAGTGGTTAGCACCACACCCACTGCCCAAGACATCCTGCTAAGCAACGAGTTGGACGACGCGGAGAAGAGGAAGTTTGACGAGCTTGACGAAGCAGAGAACTATGATCACTACAATCCTGGTGGCCCCATCCATTTGCCTCGCTCAATTCGCGATCAGGAGATGATTGGAGAATACGATGATGACATGGAGTCCCAGCGTGATGGCTCGGTCATCTCACGGACTGCAGTTTACGTATAGAGGAGGAGGAATTGGAGGAAGGGGAGGAGGAGGAGGCGAAAAGGCGAGCTGGAGAATTCCTCCTGAGGATTTTGTGGCGGTGGGGTCTTGTCCCTGTTTGATGGTGAAAAGAAAATCATACCACTTTTATTTTTGAAAAACAAAAAAATCAATTTTAACTATAGTCTATCATTAATCACAGTGGACAGAATGAAAAAGAGGGTGTGGTGGGATGTTGTAAAAGGATTGTTGTTGTTGTTATGTGGTCCCTAAGAAGTAAAAATCAAACGGAGAAAAGAACAACATGCCTCCCACCGCTTCTGCTCGTGCTCTCGCTATCACTGGGACCTTGCCTATTGACTGACAGACAGGCTAAAGAGAAACAATGTAATGTGGGAGTAGGTTCATGGAAAAGTGATTACAAGCTTAGAGGAGGCATCTCACTTGCATATTCGCTGTTATCTTCACTAAAACAGTAGCCGTGGAATAAGTTGTCAAGCAGTTACCTGATGCCTGCAAATCTCTTTACTTCTGTGGGAAACTTTTTGTTTTGCCAACGTGTTGAGCTGTGACACCTGGTGGGAAGTGGAGGACAGCGGTATGAGTCAGTTTGAAAGTATAGACAGTAACCATCAGGTAATTTCGAGACAGTAAAAATGTATTTGCTTATGTCTGCTGGTGACTTCGCTCTGCTCTCTCTGCCTTCTTCTCAAAACAACTCTGCCAACTATCACAGGCAGTAGACACTCTCAATTTGAACTTAGCAAAAAATTTAAAGAACATGAGGTCTTTGTGTGCCGAGCAAATAGAAAAGCAGTTAGGTTTTAACAAAGTAAGTTTGCTGAGAGTTTGAACCAAGTTCCTAACAAGGTGTTCACGAGCAAACTTTTGCACTGTGCCTGGAGGTAAGAGACGGTAAACAAGAGATGAGGGAATGAGGTGTAGCTGATCTGACAGGGTCAAAGGATGGGGAGAGGGATTCAGGAGGCAGGAGGACTAGAAAGGAGCACGTCTCTTCTTTTCTCTTCCTCCTCATCCTCGTCTATTCAGAGCGCTCCTGACAGGAGGAGCTTGATTGGTAATGAGCCGTGAAGTCGCTCGCTTAGCCGGGACCAACAGATTGCCACCACTTATCGTTTATGACGTGGCGATTCCTCTCTCCCTCCCACCTCCATCTCTCCATCATGCTTCAGTCTCTCCTCCTCTCTCTCCGCATCCTTCTCTCCCTTTCTCTCCAGTGTTTATGGGGAGTTTATGATTTATCCAGGGCGGTGTTGAGGTCAGGGCTACCGAGAGCAAAGTAGTATTTTACCGCTCCTGATGTGTCAGACACCCCACTTACTCTACTCCAGCCCGGTGTGCCCTGACATGCCAGGAGTGACTAATCCACCTGGAGTGGCCATGTTCACTCCACTGCACAGACACCCCAGCTGCCTCTCCCGCTTTAGTAAATGGTGAGATGTAACAAGAGCCCCACCTCCAGAGTGCAATGGCATTAGGTTAGACAGATTTTCAATGAGATCATATATTTCTTTCCATTAGCCAGTGTTGTTAAATGTAGTGAATTGATCGGGAGACATAAAAGGTTGCATCCGCAGCAAAGCTATGGGAGTCATATTGACTAACAGGCAACATGTGGCGAAATGGCCCTTTTTATGATGCAGGTTCAGGGCCGATTGTCTCCTGACTGTTAATTTATCCTTTTAACGAGCCACCGGAGGCCTGCTCGGGCAAATATTACTCCATGGCTATTGTACACCGCTGTCTTTGAGACTCGGTGTGTGTACATTTGCATGCGTCACCATATCTGCATAGCCACTGGGCGACTGTGATGGACAATCGTAGAGAGAACCGAAGCTCCTCTAATCATTGCGTTCCCTGCCCTTCCTAATCAGCTGTCCTCGGACCCACTGGGAATCCAATGAAAGGGGTCTCGATGACTGTACCTGACCTCCTGTAAAGGACCTTCTAAGAAATGGGTTGGCTTCTGCTGCAGGTCATAAGGGCAAATGCAGGGTGACCCATTCCTAAGGGCAAAGATGACTGTGCTTGCGTTTCTTATCGTGGCTGTTTTTTTTTTTAAACCTTGAACTACAGATGTGAGAGAGAAACACTCACCCAGTATCTGTACAGGGCGAGGCAGACCTTGTTTGCCTTTGTGATGGCTGTTAACCTTCAGAGAGGTGGCGAGAGAGAGAGACAGATGACAAAAATAGAGACGGCGCTTCGTGTTTGAGCACTGTCTAGCATATTGTAAGCCAGTGTGTTCAATAGGATTATCGTCTAATGGCCTTAGCTTATACTTAAATGCAACTCCTGCCAACCTGGGGTACAGTAAATTTGCCGAATGCAGCTGATTTGTCACACTCAATATGAAAATGTATTATTTTTACACTTGTATGTGTCACCAATACAAAGAAATATGAGTGCAACACTTAGTTGTTTTTTTTGTTTTTGTTTTTTTTTTTTTGGAAGGGGGGGTCAAAAAAAGAATACTGACAAAGGGACAAAACTGTTGTATGTACATTTTGGTGTGAGCTATCTGTGTACTATATACGTAAGCATCTTTATTTTTCTTGTGAAAATGTGGATATTTATGAAAATGTAAATATCAGATCGATGGAGCCAGTGTTTCCGATGTTATGGAAGTAAAGAGGAAAGCGTTTGTGGGTCGGCTAAACCTCAGAAGGCATTCAGAATGTAATTTTTAACCTAACGCATACCTCAGTAGTTTGGGTGTTTATAACATACTGAACTGACTGAGTTTAATTTATCCAAGGGCCAATTTGATTTGGGGGGGGGGGATGCATATGCTTGAATTTGTTTTTTTTTTTTTTTTTTAATCCGAGGTAACTTTATCTGCATTTATAAGCACACATTTCTTGGCAGACAATTGGCTTCACCTTCTCCTTGACAGAAACTCTGCACAATGCAAAAACTTACACACAATACTCAATTCATCAGGTAGACCGTAACGACGCAAGCAACGGTCTGTTGAGTCAGCGCTCGGCGTGTGTGTGTGTGTGTGTGTGTGTGCAAATCTGTGTGCCAGTGTGTTCGGCGGCTTTAGGACATCTCTCGCTGCCATTGGACTGTAACTTGAGTAGCCACCCTTTGTCACCATGGAAAACTGGCAAACCGAAGATATTATTGTGCATTTCGAGAAGACTCACTCACTCGGCGCACACACACATACTGTACGTATACATTCGCAGAGTGCTGAGATGCATTCGCCCACACACAAACACCCCTCAGTCAGTCTCATTATGCTCACTCCCACAGCCAAACTGTGCAGAAGACACCTTCTACCTGACAACTCTGCCATCTCCTGACACAAGCCCACACAAATGTGTTCGCGTAGCTGCACACACACACACGAACACACTTCGTCTTACTCTGCCTCTTCCACAGCGGCTCTGTCAGGACACATACAGAGTTCTGTTAGTGTGGAAAGAGCTGTACCGTGATGTGTCCCCCTGCTCCAGTGCTTTCTGCCCCCCAAAGTGTCCAGCCTGTTCCCGAATCAGTGACTGTGTAGAACATAAACAACTACACATTCGGGGGAGACGCACACCTTTCACCCAGTGTCACAGACACAGGCTTTTTAGGAAAGCGATTGTCCGTTCTGGTCTTGTTCTGCAGAGGGAAATATCGCTTTCATAAAAATGCCACTGCGCTGACCTCCTCCCCCTCCCAGAGCCCTTTGAATGCTTTTAGAAGAGTCGCTTTTTTTTTCTTTTTTTTTTTTTTTTTAAACTTGACTCCAAAATGTTGTCTTTTACTTCACACACACATGCTACTGCGACCGCCTCCACAGACACACACACACACACACACACACACACACACACAAGCACATCCCATTGCCACCCACCTCGGTGCCCAAGTAAGGCTTGTCAGACAAAATGCTTTTAAGAGAAATCTGCAAACCTGGTCCAGGTCTTGCACAAGGTTAGATAGTCAGAATATCCAATATTTTCTTTTTCCTTTTTTTTTCTTTTTCTTTTTCCTGAGAGCAACGTGCTCTTATCGTTTCTTTGGCTCCAAACATCTGATGAGTAATCAAAGCCTTAACATCTCCCATCTCACATGCATTAAGTAAAAAATGAAGAAAAAAAGAAAAAAAAGAGAAGCTTCCGGTGTACATAGTATAAATATATAAATATGTAGCAGAAAAAAGAATTACTAATTTATGGTGTCATGTTTGTGTATTACTCAGTGACAGCACGCATGAAGGATTTATTTTCTCCTGTTTACCGCTTCTCCTCTCTTCTGTTATTTTTGCAGTGCTTTATAATTTATGTTTTATGAGTGCTTTATTCTTGACTGCTGCGCTGTGATTGCTGCCAAAACTGGCAAATGTGCTTCTTCTATACAAGTGAAACTGTATACAAACACACAACAAAACAGTCTTACCCAAAATGTGCTTTTTATTATTGACTGCTTTGTGTAAAGTTGTTCTTTTTTTCTTTTCTTTTTTTGTATTTTTTTTTTTTATTTGAGTTTTATTTTGGTCTTAAAAAGAAGTAAAAATACAGATTAGAGTTGGTATTGCCATTTTTGTCATGTCTTTCTAGATTATTTTTCCGTATTCAGTTACTATTAAAGATTTCTTGATTTTTGAAATGTTCCGGTGTTGCTGTGTGTAGTATGTGTCTCCTCTTTCTTACCTTCATGTCTCTTTGACACTTGAGGTTAGCTGGATGACTGAGCACCCAGATTGAATAGAAACGCCAGTCATTGATTCACACTGATTAAATTTATAGATTAATTGATCAGGATATGAAGTAGCTTCTCGGTCTCTTGTCACCCATCCTTCAGATCTCAGACACACCCCTGCTTTTTCTCCCCTTCCCCACACTCTCATTTCCTGGTCTGGCTGCTTGTCTCATTTCACTTTTGATAAATCTGTGAGTGTGTGTCAACAGAAGTGTGATAACAGGCTTATGGGAAAATGAGCGCAGGAACAGGAGATGCCATTTCGTGGTTTATAATTGTCCTGAGCTCCACCTCCTCCCGTTCTGTTTTGTATATGTGACTTGGCTGGCAGAAGTAAACTTGCTGCCTTAGTAATGGCTAGGTAGCAGATGCTGTAGTTGTTTAAAGGGCACATTTTTCTATTAGGTGTTTCACCGGTGCCTGGAGATAATGAAAGCACTGATGCATTCCTATTTCAGAGTGCAGGAATACTATTATATTCAGCAGAGTTTCAGCAGTTCTCATGTAAAAGCTGTACAAGCGTAGAGAAAAGGGTAGAGAGCAGGAATGTGGGCATGTAGCTTCAGTGGTTTTCCTGGAGGGAGGCAGCTTGTGTTTTCAGTTGGGGAATGTGCAGGCCAAGCTGAAACTGGGTGAATGGAGCGCCTCTCAAAGGCTGCATTGTTTGAGCTCTGCCTAAACCAAACAGGTTTGGTCAAATTTCAACAAGAGGGCATGCAGAAGTTTAACTGTGTGTAGGTTTATGCTTAAATATGCTGTGTGCGTGTGTTGATGCATGCATATGCACCTGCCTCATTTAGTTTGGACATTAAAAAGCGCTGCTGTTTCCCCACAAAACAAAAACTGACACAAGCAAATTCTGCTCTTTAACGTGCCTGTGATGGTGACAGTTGGTATATGGCAGTGATGGCAGCGAGTTCTCAGTGTTTGCCTGGTGCTTTGATGCCGTCATGTATCTGTGTGTCATCCTGGCTCCTTGTCACAGTTCATTTTTGTTGCAGGCTTCTTCTGTCAATGCACAGCTATTTACTGTGAGTCCAGCCCACCATCTGGCCTCTCTAATTGCTTTGGATTTGAGGCTGGCAAGATAGAGAGCACTTACACAGACAGACTCGCTCACTATCTCTCTCTCTCACGCACACACACATACACACTTACACACACTTTGACTCCTTTGGTTTTCTAGCTGAATGTAAAACACTGTACGCAGCAGCAAGGCTTTTAAGGCACAGCTAGTAATAAAAGCCTGTGTGGTGCATGCGTTTTTTGTCTCGCTGTTACACATGAAGGGGAAAAAAAAAAAAGTATGCCCATCATGTGACTGAAGTGACCCCGTAACGCAGAACCTGGCCTATTAGCGCTCAGAGCAAATAACCTGGATCAGGAGTCAAAGTGACAGCTCTACGCCAGGCACTACCACTGCGTTCAACCTTAGCTTTCAACGATGAGACATGGTGCGGTGCCCCCCGGGCAACTCGGCTGGCTGGTAGTGGCACTGTTCCCAACAAGTTGATTGTGGGTGTGCGTATTAAAAAGTGTGTTCTTTGGTCATCCAGCGTGCTAAACAAGTCTGTTCTGGTGGTTAGGCGCCCACTGAGTGCTATGCTGGTTTCAGACAGATTGGGTTTCCACAGGATGTTTGTGTGTGTGAAAGTGTTTAAGTGTTATCAGATTTTTTTTCTTCTTCTTTTTTTGGTGTGTACTATTTGACACATGAATGTTTGTGCATGGCTGTATATTTAACTTCCAGCTCTGGCAGCCCCAGCTCTGATTAAACACTCCGATTGTGTGTGTGTGTGTGTGTGTGTGTGGGGGGGGATAAGCAAACAGACCAACTTTGGTCTCTCTCTCTGTGCTGATAACGGCTAATACAATGCTCATCACTTAGCCTCTCACCCTCAAGCTCCAGACTTGACTAATAAATCCCAGAGTGAGTGATGAATGGCCAAGCCTGCTGCATCGATGTATGAGTGATGGATGTGGTGACCTGGGCCTTCACAGGAATTAAAGCAAGTCTGCCTCTAACCTCAATTATGAAAGTAGGTCTGTGTTTCTATGAGCTTTAAAGTGACTGTTTTTTTATCTTTTGTTGCCTGTGGTGAATCAGTAGACCTCCAGCTGTGTGTGTGTGTGTGTGTGTGTTTATAGTTAGTCGAGGGTTTCTAGCAAACACTAGATCTTTAACTGGCTCATTTCGTAGCTGAGAGTGATTTTTCTAAATATTTGGGTTCTGCATTCTGGTTTTGACTCCTATCTGTTACTCCTCACTGCCCCTCCAGTTTTAGGACAATTATCCAAAATATGAATCTAATTAATGAGTTTGTATGTTGAAATCGTGGAATGTACTTCAGTGGCCAAGTCAGTCATCTGAACCCAGTCCAAGCATGCGTTTCTTTGCTGAAGACCAGATTGTTGGAGGGAAACCCCCTGAGGAAAGCAAGACATGAAGATGGCAGCAGTACAACTCTGGCAGAGATGACAAGTGCGATAATGTCTCTGGGTTTGGATTACTTTTTCTGAAGTTTGTTAATTTGTCCACATGCTTTCTTTCCCTGTGTGTTCCTACTGAACAATAAGAGCACAGAGTCTACAGTTATGTGTTCTCTGCAAAGCAGCGCTTTGAGCTTAAAGTTAATGAGTACAGTAGAGCTCTAATGATTTTTTGATTGACAGAGAATTATCAATTATTTATCAAGCAAACACTGCAGCTTTGTGGGGATTTGCTGCTTATCTTTGTCTGATGTAAAAGCACGTTTAATATGTTTTGGGTTTCTGACAAAACGCGAAAGTCAAAGACTTCACCTCAGGCTATATTTTGATTGGCTTCTTATGCTTCCACACCAGTAATAGCTGTGACAGGATGGATTATGCTTTCAGGTCGTCTCTCTGTCTGTACATCCATCTATTGTTGTAAACATGATATCTCTCAAACAGCTCAGGGGAATTTTTTTCTTTTACAAATTTGCCACAAACATTTACTCCGATGCAAAAATGAACTGATGAAAGTTTAGTGGTCAAAGGTCAGCATGGCCTTACAAAACAAATTTTCTAAATGAAGATATTTGCATGCTAATTGTGACAAGTTTTCAAAGAATTTAATAGGATGAAGTGATGATATTTTGTCTCCAAAGGTCAGCTTCCATGTTTTTCTCGCCATTATTCAGCGGCATAACTGAGGAAGAGAAGCGGAGGCTGTGGTCTCATTTGACCAGGTACTGAATTCATAATGCTAATCTTCAGTGCCCACCTGCTGAATAAAATCTTTAATAGATGTGAGAAAAGCAAGTCAAGACCAACATGCGTGTTAAATCCAGCTTCACTGGAGATGTGGAAACCAATGGTGGCTGATTCTCTGCTTCTCAGTTCCCACTATTTTATAGATTTGGTACAAGTCATCCATCCATCATATCTTCTAACAGCCAACATAGTGGTTAGCACTGTCGCCTCATAGCAAGAAGGTTCTAGGTTCGAATCCCTCCAGCTGGCAGGGGCCTTCTCCAGGTACTCCAGCTTCCTCCTACAGTCCTGCATACTACAAGTAGTGATTGAAAATGGTAAAATCAGTAGGTTTTAGCTCTGTGATAACCTGGCAAATTGTTCAAGTTTCACTCCATCTCCTCCATAACATCTGGGATCGATTCCAGCCCACAACCCTGAACGGGAGAAGCGGTTAAGAAGATGGATGGAAATAATCACTGGCAGGAGCCTTGATAAGAAGCTGCTGCTGCTGCTGCTGATATTACCATTATTTAGCATTCTTTAGTATTTATTTAATCATTTGCACTAGATTGGTTTAGCTAGTGACTATAGAATAATATAATTCTTTTTAATTAGTGCAAAGTGCAGTCAAGTTTGATTGGAAATTTGCATTTCCTGTCTATCACCCAACAGCCACCATAGTGGTTACGACTGTTACCTCACAGAAAGAAGGGTCCTGGTTCGAGCCCCTGGCTCAGGCCGTTCTGTGTTGAGTTTGCATGTTTTTCCTCTGCCTTTCATGTGGCTGATCTGGCTTCCTCCCACAGAACAAAAACATGCACATTAGGCTAACTGGTGAGTCTAAATCATCCCTGGACATGAGGTAGATAAAGTGCTTACAGCATGAGAATAAAGTGTGGTCAGATGTGGCTTGTAGTCTCAAATGTTTTGAGCGGTCAGTAAGACTAGAAAAGCTCTATCTAAATGCCAGTCCATTTCTATTTCCAAATTTAATGAGAACCTTTTCAGTCGCTGGTAGGACATGTAATTCAAAACCAAATGTGAACCTCATGCTGGCACAGAAAAGTCAGAAGGTTCACCAAAGTCAGCGGGATCTTCTTTTTTCTCCTTTGGGGACCATGAATATCTGCAAAATGTCAAGGCAGTCAAACTAATCTTTGAGATATTTCAGTCCTGACATCACAATCTCCAGATACGATGTGAAATTATTGATTCAGTGCTTAAACTCTTAGAGTGTACAAAGTCTGAGTCATATACAGTCTAACGTGGTAATACTTGTTGAATTCCAGTATTTCACACACACCCACAGATTACTGATACTGGCTGCTCTCACGCTCCCTTGTTTTATCACAATGAAATTTGAATCAATATTTTTTAAAACAATCTCTCAAGTGGAGTTCTTAATTTCACACTGTGTGAGTCCATTTGTGACAAATTCTGGGCTTGTTCATAATTTAGGAGTCGCTATGTGGAGAGACTAATTTGTTTGCCCGACCTGTAGTTTGTGAACGCTAAACTGGCTTTAGGTACTTTTCAGTGGTACAGGTTCTGGTGTCTTTGGTAGCAATGTTTGCTATGTGGGAAGGATTGGGATCTAATCTCGTTGGCATCTTACTTTAGTTGAGTTTGTTTTGGATCAGGCAGCGAGCACTTATTCACTATTCACACCAGAAACAGCTGTTTATTTGATACTTAAAAAGTCAAGAAAATTGCAGTTTGAAGTAAAAATGCGTTTTCCATCAACTTAAATAAAAATGTCTCAAGGTATAACCTTCATTGCTGTAGTAATTAATGTTTCAAACCAGAGGGGGTGCTTTAAAAGCACCTGAATGGCAAATGTAGTATTTCCTCTAAAAGAATATTATCATGTCACGCAAGGTGAAAGCAGAGCGCACAGGGAGCCACATTTGTAAATAACAGGAATTTGGAAATCATATCGTTCCTCTTCCACAAGCGGTAAATGATAACATCCGATCTTCTGGCTCCTGGTCATGCAGTTGTGTTCACATGTGTGTCTACTGTATGCATACGTACACACACACACTTATAAAAATCCAGGCAGACAGACGGGGGGAGGTGAATGCTCCTGTTTCCCTTGGAGGCCCCTGCCGTTTACGCTTTCTGTCCCGTGCTGACGCAGCTGGAGGTAACTGGGCAGTTGCGCTGCATTGCTGGGCACACGATTCTCCCTAAGGGTGGAGCATGCACGCGCAAACGCTGGGAGGGCAGAGAAGGGCAAGGAGAGGGGGAGTGAGATGTGGCAGTATGGATGGAGAGCAAAACGAGCATGATGTTGTGAGGAGAGCAAATAGGAGGTGGAGGAGTGAGATCTGAAGCCCTGTGCACTGGCAGAACTTCCAAAGAGCTAGCAGGTATATAAATTTAACAGTGACTAATGCAAGATTGAGTAAAGCGGGAGAAGAGAAGAAAGGAGGATGGAGTCAGAGGATCGAGAGAGCAAGAGGGCAAAAGGCAGAACAGAGAGGGAGGAGTAGCTTGATTAAAGATGTAGTGGAGATGGCCAAGTGAAGGGTGGAGGCTGATCAGGGCTGAGTTGTTGCAGCTGTGTTGATTTAACTTCTCACTGTTCAGATTGTGTGTGCTGGGGTGTGGATGCATCTATCTGAGGACGCAATGAAGAGAGAGAGAGAGACATGGAATACGAAGCTTAGACGTTCAGAGAGCGCCGCTGACCTCAAAACACCTGCACAAACAGCCACCACCACAGACAAAAGCTCCGGCGTGTGTTGTGCATGCATGTTCACGAGTTAAATAAGCCCCAAAAGGTCTTCATGCTGTGACTTACCTGGAACAAATCCTGTTCTAGAAAATAAAAACAAAGAACATTATGTGAATGCGGTATGACCACCAGGGAGTGTAGCTTTGAGCGAAGTGAGTGTGCACGTGTCGGTGTGTGTGTGCATGACTATGCGGGGATGAATAAGAGATTTATATCAGGGAAAGAATGGTTTGTTGCTGCTCCTAAGAATAGATTCTGTGACGGAAATGATTTTGATGCTGTATGCAAGCCTGTGTGTGTGTGTGTGTGTGTTTGCTTGCCCTGGAGTGTTTTGCAGATCAAATGCACTTTCTGTTTAATTCACCGTCTCAACAGGCAGCTCCTACAAAGTACATGCACGCACTGGCACATGCACGTCTTTGCACACTCTAATACAAACATACAGAATGCAAGATGAGAATGGAGATAAAAAATGAAGTAAGTCTGTAAATATTTGGTCTTGGGGACATGAGATATTCTTCTGGGACAACCAAGTCCACAGTAAATGCCGTGTGTTTGCTTTCTTGTTCACTTATATGTGTAACTGCTGTGCAGATGTGGGTCTGCCTGGTGGTGAAGAACATGCATGCAAATATATGTAGGGGTTTTTTTTTTTTCAGCGTGGGTGTTCACTGTAAATGTTTTTTTTTTTCAGGGCTGACAGGCGATGAATGTTCATGCTGTGTCCCCTTGAAGTGTTTCATAGTCAGAATAATCGCCATTGAGTGTTTTTTGGGAGAAATGGTTGTTGTGAAAATCCCTACTATGCTTTTTTTCCGTTGGCTTTGTGGGTTGTATGCTGTGTATATACAGGTCTGTTCATACATACAGTATGGTGAAGTGATAGAGTGGACTAGACTGTGAGCCTTCATCAGCAGTCCAGAGTGATGTTATCTGCGCTGGCTAGTTCCCCTGTAGGGTTCAAGTCTTTTCTGCTTTCTTTGTAAAATACATACCAAAGACAGCGCTGTCAGACCTTAACAAAACTAAGCGTGTGCTCGTGTGTGCTCGTGTGTGCTCATGTGCATGTGTCGGCTCCTCTTTTATAACTACAGATTGACACCTCATTCATGTGTCTGTCATCTTATCGAGACATCTCCTTTTCCTGTAATCACTTCTTCTGCCTCATCCTCTTCTCCTGCACTCCTATCTCCTCATCGTCTGCTGTGGACTAAACGTACCTCGCTTTTAGTCCACACCAGACGATAGAGGTGTGTGTGTGTGTGTGTGTGTGTGTGTG
>NW_024582441.1:1752724-1856628 GCF_018398535.1 Haplochromis burtoni
GCGTGCACACGCGCTCTCACAACGCCGTCCAACTCGTACTGGGGTGTAAAACTCCACTTCCCCTTTTCTCATTTCCAACACATCTCCCATCACTTGCGGTTGAGCTGAGAGTTGGCATTATAAAAAGAAAAGGCCTTTTCACTTGTGAGTGTGGGGATGTGGGTGTGTGTGTGAGCCAGTATGACGATCTCTGACCACACTACAGCACCTGCTAGGGGTTCTCCTGTATGTCTTTGGCCCCTTGTTAACTTGTCCTCTACTCTAGAGTCCTCAGTGATTTCAACTACATGGCTTGTCACTCAACCCCACAGCCAAGGCATCATGGGTAACAGCTCTGACTCACTGCTAAAGTACACTTTAATGTCTAATGCGAGCAAGCGAGAGGGAGAAAGCATCGGAGTTTGGAAAATAGCTCAGCATTGCCATGCGAAGCACAGCGCCGCTGCGCCCTCCGTTGTCCGTTTAACTGTCAGCTTAGGGCAGTGATGGAATAAAATGGTCCTGAATGGACAAAGGGTCTTATCTCCGAAGGAAATTAAATGTTATTCAAATTTGGCGTTTGGCATCTCGGGGGCTGTACGTGAAATGTTTATAAACACAAGTCGATTATCGCTCACATAAACATGGATATGATCTTTGCCACCTTGACAGTAATAACAGGTTCATCGCAGCCTCACACCTCTGATTTAACCCAAGCGGCAAATGGAAACAGCCGCTGAGAATTATGGTCTGTTCACTGTGTCTAAGAGCTGGAACTCCTTTTGTTGTGAGGTAACAACAGGGTATAAATGGCAAAAAAAAAGATGGCACAGAGCACTCAGAGGGTGCAAGAATGCAAGGCTCACATTTTTGATTAATTTATGTTCCAGTACATTTCAGTTTTCCTAAGTCATTACCCTCCCAAATGACAACCATTCCCGGTGGATTCAGGCAAACTCTTATAAACAAGTGCTTGCTGTGGTCCAATCTCCGTGCTTCTGGTCTGCTTATCGTCTTGTGTTAGCACTTGGGTTTACACTCTTTTCTGGAGACTGTGTATCATCCTATAGTTTCCATTTCCCAGTTATTTATCTGTATATTACACACACACTCTCCAGGTACTGCTCGCAGGTCGTTTATCCTCCATAGGTCCCCTGATATATGGAGCTGTTGCATTATAGTATCATGACACACTCCTGCCTGCAGAGCAAACACAGTTGCGTACGCTGTCAAGCACCTGGTTTGTCATGGTGTGTGTCTGGCACAGTTAAAGGGTAAGTGTAGGTGTGTGTCTGTGTGTTAACTTAAGTTTTTTTCTTCTTCTAGTGATTTGTCCTATTTTAAGGCCCCTTACTTTGCTGTCTCTCTGTTAATACTACTTTTACTCAAGTGCTTCAGGGTTTTCTTCTCCCAATTGCTATTCATTAGGGTTGATGGGTGGCAAAGGTAGTAAGGCTGCAGCAGCACAAATATGGCTTCTAGAAGGTTTTCTGTGGCATATTTACTGCAGTATTTGCGGTCTTATTCATATAACCACAACCACTTTTTTTTATCTTTTCTGTTTTATCTGTAGATTGTTTCTTGCTGGTCTGTGAGGTGTAAGAAATTTGCGTTTTGCAAAACACCAAGACATTATTGTCATTTTGCTTCGTTTAGCAACAAGCAGTGCAAGCAGAAAGAACTTAAAATAAAACAAAAACTAAACTTCGAAGCTGGGCCAAGAAAATACTTTTGCAAATGCAGTCATCTGAGCGCTCCGTATGATACGTAATGATTTCTTATTTCGAAGAAACATCTTTTGGTGTCTCATGTGTTGCTTTCCTTTCCGTGCAGACTCCGAAAGTCTTTGTTGATCATAAGCAGCGGAAATTTGACTCAAACAGTAGTGTGAAAATGGTAAATATTGCTATAGAAGATGAATTTGATGTTTAGTGGTGCGAGTTGGCGTACATGTGGATAATAGTTGCATATGCATGAGCCTATATTCGCTGTGTGTTGGTGGTATCCCTCTGTGTATGTGTGAGCCCCCCCTCTCAGTGAGTAGGCAGCGTATTACTTGTTTTGGTGCAATGAGCCAGGCCTTGTATTAGGCAGGTTGAGCTGCAGGGGAAATTTTGTAACACTTGACCTGTTTCACTGACTCATTTGTGTGGATGAAGAAAAGGAGGGAAAGAAAAGGAAGGAGAGAGCAAGCGAAGGGATTGGATGGCAGCACAAGTGGTTCGGGGTGATTGGAAGCATGAGTGACAATGGTCAAGAAAAGGAGGGGGAACAGCAGCTGGGGCTAGCTGAGCGGGGAGAGTGACATGAGATGACGGTGCCTTCACATTCCTGCTTTCTTACTTTCCCCGTCTCTGCGTCTCTCACCCATCCCTTTGTCTTTATCTTTCATTCAGCAGCCTCTCTGGCAGGCCTGGCCGAGTTGCCCCTCTTCTTATTACTCAGCCCTTCAACCTTAAAGGTCAAAAGCAAAGACTTTGCGCTTTAAAAGTAAAGAATATCACATTTCTCTGTAACTACCTGGTGCTGTGCACGTGACTATGCATATGTGACATTCCTTCTTTTTCCCGTCTGTACCGGTGAATCTGGTTGTTTTTTTTAAATACTCAATGCCAGCTCACTGCATACATATTAATAGTCTAGTTTTTCATTTGAGGAGCTCAGCTGGTGGTCTCCTGCCTTGAAGGAAGACTTTAAGCTGTATAACTGCTTCACTGGCTACTTATTCTCACAGTGTCCTCTCCTTCCTTCTGTCCTCAAATTCTCTCTGTGTGTGTTTATTTTCCTTTGCCTTTGGCTGTAATGAGTATAAAGTAGGTAAGAATGATGTATTAGAAATTGTTGAGGGGTCAACTGATCATTTTCAAGTGTCTTTTTATTTTTTGCTTACCCTTTCTGATATCCAGCCATGCAGATAGCTTTTTATTCGAGCATGTTTTTAAGTGTAACCTGTTAAATATGCAGTACCTATAAAAACTGTTTATAGCTGTGTATTTCCCAGAGCACCAGGGCGATGAATCTTCAAAGATAGCTGAGTATCTGAATGCAATTTTCATGTACAATTCACACCTAAAATGAACAAACTGGATATCTCAGCATCTGTCAGCGCAAGAAGGAAATGCATGGAGACCGCCATGTGATTATTATTTTTTTATTTTTTTATTTATTTTCCAAAAAAAGAAAAAAAATATCAGACCCCATCTGGAGATGATGATCAGAATCAGCTGGGTGTGAAAGGCAAGCTGTGTCCAAAGTCCACCTCCTCCCAGTAATTTAGTCCTGCAGGCAAAGAGTTTACAGATTTCATTTGAATTGTACAGACACCTCGTTCAGCTCTCTCCTCTCTGTTTTGCCCTATCAAAGGAACCCACTTTGGTGCGTATGACACAATTTTTTCCTTCCCTCTCCTTTTCATAACAAGATCCACCTGTTTAGATCTCAAAAGAACTAACTGGCCAAAGTCTCCAATCAAGCCCTAGATTTTTAGACATGTAGGAGTAAAGTTATCTCTCAGACTAATTACAATATACTCAAATGCTATTATGGATTTTTTTTTTCTTTTCTGTTTTTTGTCCAGTGATGCCAAACTCATGTCATCTAACCCTGCTTTAAACACATTTCAGCTCTAGCTATAACATCTTTCCTGACAAGAGTTTATTGAGGAAATAATTATGCTTCCCTCGACCTGGGACTTGCCAAGTTTGTCAGCAAGTACACCAAACAGTTTCATAATTTGCATACTGAGATTGATGGTGTGCATGTGGGCTGCATGGGCAAAGCGAAACTGCTTATAAATACAAAACATTAAAACAAATGTAATGAACTGCATGTAATTATATAGAAACTCTAATGTTAATATCTGGTGTAGATGTTGATGGCCAAAGAAACCCAAGAGGGTTATTGCAGAATGTGGCCAGATAAACCCAAAACTATCTCGCTGGTTAGAAAGCACTGCAACTCCTGGAGCCTTTAATACTTAATGCGCTGAACTTTGTTGCCCACCAGTGGGTCAGTCATTCGAAACTCATGTTGTGCAGCCAAACATTGTTCTGACTCTTCGAAGTTTATTTCAAATGTGAGTGGAGATTCAGAAGTCTCCAGACATGCCAAGTTCGATATTCCTCACGTGCCTGGAATTCAGAGGAGGGAAAAGATAAACGAAATGTCAGGCAGGAAGTTTTAAAGCCTTCAAGTTGCTTAAGGGTAAAATTATGCTTTAAGAAATTTAATCATGTGTAAGAGTTTGATATTGTTCCTCATTTTCCACTTCATTTGCTTGTTTAAAAAAAAGAAGTAGTAAAAATGTGGAGGAAAAAAAAATCCTCTTGTCTATCTTCCTTTTCCTTCGAATCTGCTTTCATTACCCTCCTTGTCCCCCAATCTCCCTTGTCGCCTGCTCTTCCGCTGCTGCCACAACTGCGCAAAGTACAGTTGTAGCCTTTCAGTCCTGGTGTGACGGCTGGCGTGGCGACTGGTGGCTGCGAGCACGTCCGCTGGTAAAACGAGCCCCGCCATCAGTCGAAACAGAGCCTGGTGTTTGGTGACATTTAGCATTTTACTGCAAAAATTATGCATCAGTGTTGACATTCAGGCTTATGCATAAAATTCATGATGTATGTGGCACTTCCTGTAGGCATTGCAGCAGAAAGACGGGCGAGGAGTATGTCACAGCTGAGGCACAACAATCCCACGTGTTGAGAATAGATCTCTGTTGTGCGTTTGCATATGTGCGAATGGACGAATAACATCCTCGTGAATCTAGATCATCAAGCTTTATGAATGATTTTAGGAGTCGTGTTTTTCGTGTTTCCTTCTCTCCATTGTTGTCTCCATTATGGATTCAAGAATAACTCCCTGCTCCTATGCACATACACACGTACACGCACACCTCTCCCTGAGGTACTTCACTTTATTCATTCTTCGCAGATTAATTCCGGGACGACACTTTTTACGATCCCCAATTTATGTCAGCAGTCAGGCAGGCAGGCCTTCCCTCTCTGCTGCCTCTCCTCTTATCTCCTCTGCCTCATGTCTCTGTCTCCCTCTACATGTGCGCTCAATGAAACAATGGTACTTTCTAGTAACGAGCATGGAGTTTGTCAGGTTTTAAAAAGAAGAAGAAGACAAATGGAGGGAGGGACCGAGAGGATGTGAAGATAATGGGTTTCTGTGGTGATTAACATTCCAGAGTGCTGCATCAAAGAAAGTGTGACTGTCCTATTGTGCCTTTACTGACAGATGAATGAAGGGAGGTCTCGGCGCTGGTTTCTTCTGTGGCTCACAGGGTAATAAACATACCATGTCTAATCTACATCTCGGGTGCCGGGGTGTCTCTGTAAGTCTGAGCATCTCCGCGTGTATCTCTGTGTAAACTGAGAGTGACACATCCACCCTTTTCATCTTTTGAGAACAGAGCCACATTTATAAGATGCAGTCAGCGTGACGGTGAGTGAGCTCTCATTCTCTCGCCCGGTGAGTCAGACGGCGAGCTGACTAACCGGTCATTCATTCTGTCATTTGGGATCACCGGGTTCCCGCCACGCCGCTGTGACACACCTGTCACCCGGAGCGAGAGGAGCCCGACCTATAGGTGCGTTTAACCAAAACAGGAAACGGGGTTCGGCAAGCCACTGTTCCATTAGAACTGACATTATTCCCGCTGAGTGAAAGCTGTTGACATGTAGGCATCACTGAAGTGTTGTGAAGTGCCTTGCAGAAAGGTTCGGCTTGCAAGTGTTGTTTTTCATTATTGGTTCGGGAGGCAGAGAAAAACCTACAGCAGCGTTCATAAGTGACTCCATCAACCTCTTAAACACTCAGTCAAAATATATCCGTGACCCCTGCTTCGCTTGCGCTGTTATCCGTGATATCGCTTTAAAATGACACAACAGCGATTACTCAGTCAAGTCATATATTTATCATCAGAAACTATAGATGTTTGGTCAACTTAATTTGCATCATCACTAATTAATTACATTTTACGGTGCCAGGCATTAATCAGGACAATAGTGGTTCTAATAGCAGAAATACATAAAAATATATACATACATATATATATATATATATATATATATATATATATATATATATATATATATATATATATATATATATATATATATATATATATATATATATATATATATATTATATATATATATATAATATAATATATATAATAATATATCATAAAAAAATATATATAAAAATAATTTCACATAAACAGTAACAAAATAGAGTGAATTAATAGTTTTGGTTTGGTTTTGAAACTGGCTGACCCTTTAAAGCCTGAAACGTGACATAATTGCCAGAAAATTTTGTTGGTTTTTTTTTGAAAATGGAGTGGTTATTGAGCCTTCTGACAGTTTTTTAAAATTCATTGAATATTAATTTGCATTCTGAATTTGCATATATGCATCATATTTGGCACATCTGAGTTTTTAATGTTATTTTTTGTTTATTGCTTAAAAATGTATTTAACAATTTTTTTATTTTTTTTTAGATTTGTCGGAAAGAAAAACGCTGATTATGTAGAGGTCTCAAAAACTTGTATCAAATATGACATAGTAGGTGTTTAAGGGTTAAAAACAAAGTCTAGTCTAAGCTCAGAGGGTTCCTTATTAGTCCATTAGGACCAAATATTCAAATTACTATTTTAAACTTTAACAAACTAGTTACCTGTTCATAGTTAGGATTCACTGATGAACACTTCCTGTTTTTCACTGGTACACTCAACTATTGTTCATTACAGCCAATCACACGTCAACAACTCAAAGCATTCAGGCATGAAGATGCATTCAAGTCAACCTGCTGAACTTCAAATTGAGCGTCAGAATGGGGAACAAAGGCGATTCTGAATTTAGCATGGCTGGTGCCAAACGACCGGGTCTGAGCATTTTTGAAACTTTTCCCACACAACCATCTCTTGACTTTACAGGGAATAGTCCAAAAAATAGAAAATATTCTGTGTGTAGCCGTTCTCTCGGCAAAAACGCCTTATTGATGCCAAAGGTCAGAGGAGAACAGCCAGACTGCTTCAAGCTGATGCGAAGAAAAACAGTAGCTCAAATAACCACTTGTTGCAAGTCTCTCAATGCACAACATGCTGAAGCTTGAAGCAGATGGGCTACTGCAGTGGAAGACTACCCCGGCCTACAGTGTCGGCTAAGAAGAGGAAACTGTGGCTACAGCTCGCATAGATTCATCAGAACTGGACTTCCAGGATCGTAAACATGAAAGCATAGATTCAGTCTAACTTGTATCAGCGGTTCAGGCTGCTGCTGGCGGTGTAATGGTGCAGAGCATATTTTCTTGGCACTCTCTGGGCCCCGATGCACCAACTGAGCATCGTTTAAAGACCACAGCTTTGTCCCTGATTATGTCCATCCCTGTATATGACCAGTGTACTCATCTTCTAATGGCTGCCTCCAGCAGGAAAACTCACTATATCACAAAATTCAAATCATCTTAATTGGTTTCTTAAGCATATTGGTGAAGTTGTATCAAGTACTCAAATGACCTCCACGGTTTCTAGATCTCAGTCCAGTAGAGCACGTCTGGAATGTGGTGGAATGATCTGATCATGGATGTGCCGCTGAGAAATCCGCAGCAACCGTATGATGCTGCCATGTCAGTTTGGATCAAAATCCCTGAGGAATGTTTGCAACACCTTGTTGAATCTGTGCCACGAAGAATTAAAACAGCTCTGAAGACGAAGGTTGATGAAACCTTAATACTCACAAGGTCTACTTGTGAAGTGACCAGGGAGAGTATATACCTTAGATAACCACACTGGCCATTTAGGTATAATGTTCAGGAATAACAGCTTTAGTAATATCAGGGCAGTGGACGCATTGTTTTATCCCTCTTTAATTACTCTAGTACAACGAAAATGGAGATGAGAAAAATTAAAAGGCTTTGGGCTAGAAAGGGTTAATAGAGCTAACGTCTGTGTTTCAGTGTCTTCTGAGTTCAGTTGTAAAAGATGATTGCAATAATAATCAATTCTCTAAACTTGACATTGATTAATGTGATTTTAAAGTTGCCAGAAGAAATTTTTGAGCCTTTTGAAATAATCTGGATTTTTGCACTCATTAGTGATGAAATTCAGTCTGAATGAGAGCCAAGTCACACTTAAAGAACAAAACTTGCTGGAAAAAGCAACAATCCCTTGAATAATTTTGTAACTTGGAGACTCATCTTTTGCAGACCTTTTTTCTTCTTCTTTTTTTTAAACGGCAACAGCCTCCATCTTGTAAGCAGCTACAAGAAATGTACATCAATATTATAGGCTGTCTTGAGTGACCTGCCCTCTGCATGTCATGCACCGCTTCAGATGTGTTAAGGGCAGTTTTGTTGACTTGAGCATCCCAAACTTTTTTTGCTATTGTTTGTGGATTTACTTGTGTGCTTTGGGTCACTTTCTGCAGTTTCAGGGCTACCCTGAGGCAGCACTGAACCACAATGCTCCCTCCACCATGCATCACTAAGATTCAAGTCTGTAGTGCCTTTTCTGCTTCACACATGGCACAGGGTGCATTTTTCCCCCCAAAAAAGCTGAAGTTTTGTCGACAGTACATCTTTCCTGAAGTGTTGAGGACCACACGGAAGTTTCATAAAGGAAACATGAACACAGATTTGAGGAAAATGTAAGGATTTCTGTAGATTCTGCTTTAAGTGGTGGCTTCTTCTTACCTTTCTTGTTCAATAGCAACAGTCCTTAATCTACAAAAGGACAAACATCTACATAGGCTGTTTTTCTGAGGCCCTCTAAAAGGTATGAGTGGAACAAAGGTAACAAACAACGAATCTTTGTTCAGAAGGGCAGACTTTGTCTTTGTGTGCCATTATTTATAGCACCTCTGTAACCCACACTTTCAATCTCCTTAATTATAATTCCTAACTCAAAGTCGCTTTTTGCAGACGTTCTGCAAAAGAGGCTCAGTTTTTCAGCTTGCACAGTAAATCATTTCTCACTGTTATATATATAGTCATGAAAAGTACATCTCATGGTTTAGTCAAGCTGTGTTTGTCTAAAATAGTTATATAGATGACCATATTTTCCCACTAGTGAATGCAGAATCTCTGGTAATTCGAAAAGCTCCCAAACTTTTCCTTGCGACTGTACACACAGACCAGACTTGGGAGTTTGTTATTGGTATTCCCTCCACTTTTCTTGCTAGATATGGGCCTCAAATGCCTAGCTAATCAGGTAGTCTGTCTGGAGATTGCTCGTGGATTCACAGCTAAGATCAGTTGATTCTCCCCAGTCCCCGACTTTGATCCTAATGTCTCATCCGCCTTCAGATCAAAATGTACATCCGACTTTCCCCTGCTGTTCCGCTGCGCTGTGCATACACCCGCACACAGTCAGGTGTGCTTTGAAAGCTAAGCAGGGCAGACACATTTTTGAGCTAAGTTAAGCCAGGGATTAAGGAGAAATTTACTGCCCATCTAGGTGTGTGTAAAGATATCTATTTTTGACTCTGCCTTCAGAGAGAAATGCCTGGTTTTCCTCAGAAAAGCATCAAAACCCCTTGCATCATCCCTGGCTCTCACTCCCTCATTTCACACAGGTGCTTTTGTAATCCACGCACACTCACAGACACTCGGAGAACACACTGTCTCTTCTCTCTATTTACGAGCATTTCATTTGTGAGTGTTTGTGTGTTCGTCGTTTCCACATGTGCTGTGTGCGTACATGCATGTGACTGTGTTGGGTGTGTACGCGTCCCCCCTCTCTTGTTGCGTGCCTAACTGGCTCTGACACATCTGTGGCTTTTCCAGGCGAATAAGGGCCGGTGCCAAACTGCCAAGAAATCAATGCAACAGACTCCACTCTCCTCCTCTTCCCTCATCTTCCTCCCTCTTGCTGCTCCCTGAGTCTGCCCCCCTCTTTCTCTCCGTCTCTGTCCGTCTCTGTCTTTGCTCTCGCCTTTCTTTTTTTTTTTTTCCTCCTCCTCCTTTCTTGCTCCGAGCCCTTATTAAAAATGGAGCGAGTGTGTGCTGCATATTTAAAATGGTCATGGATGGATTTAAACGGCTGATGGTATTTAGTGTCTCCTCAGGGAGCTGCTATGAGCCCTTAAGCTGACTCCTCTGACTGGAGCCTGACTGACTGGTGAGCACACACTAAACCTCTAATAATGACTTGTGTACACACAGTCAGCCCTGCACACGCAACCACGCACACACCGGCAGGCTCGCACGTGCTCCCATTATAGCACACCCTTCCTAGTATTGAAAAGGACGCTGGTCACGTCTGTTCTGCATGGAGTAGGTGCATTTGCAGAGTGCATGCAGTAGTATGTGTGTGCGCAGGCTCAGCGGTCAATAACTCATTAGTTTGGCTTCTTTGATGTGGCCCTGTGTAAATGTTTTAACTGTATTTGAAGACACTCTTAAGAGTTTACAAGCATGTCTAAATGTGTGTGTAAAATCTGTGTGTGTGTGTCTTGACAGCCAGAGCTGATGTCACACTGAGCCTCTTCAGGTCGAGCAGCAAGTGTTTCTGTCATGTTGTCTTTCATGCTAGCTTGAATTTGGGCTCCAATCTGCTCCTAAGTGTCCTTCACTGAAACACTATTGATTACCCCCACGCGTGCTCAAACAGCGAACATAAATTCTGCTGATGTGAAACACACAAACACGCGGATCAACAGACACCCCCACAGAGAAGGGGAGGGGGGGAGCAGGAGCATCTTAACAGGCGACATTCTGCGATGGGGGAGTTTTACACGCGTATGAATATTCAGACAAAAGAGCATTTCCAGTAACTAACCTGTGCCTGCAACCATTCTGGATTTGGAACGATGAGCTCAGCATCATAGTCTTCTGTGTGTTCAGTGCGTGGCAGATGAGAATGATTTATTCATTACCGATGCTGCGAGGGTTTTTTTGTTTTTGTTTTTTATGTTTTTTAATAGTGGCTACTTGGTGTAATGTTGTTTGATGTATGTAGAGCCGTTTGTATCTTTCATCCATGACATGTGAGGGTTAAAGCGTGTCTGTAATGTAAATGTTTTGATCTCTGCTCATGCATTAGAGAGTGCATCAATTTAGATGTTGGCTGTTGGCACTTGTTTGTCTTTTTTTCCCCCCCCCCCTCATACAGAGCTTTGACACGTGTGCCTCCCAGCATGCTTGCCTACGTTTATTTGTATTTGCATGTTAAAAGATGCAGGGCAGTGAATTACAGCTGTGCTGCTGTGCGACTTACTATTGACTGAGCTCTAAACACTAGACACAGCGATGATGACCTTTGAGGATTCTCCCTGCAGTGGCAGAAATCAAAGGAGGTACACATTTCTGGTTTCCAGTCACAGTTTATTTTCACAGATTTACACAGAAGCTTAGACTTTCTTGGAAGTGCATGGATGCACCGAGTGAGCGTGTGTGCGCACGTAGGCTTTGTGCCAGAATATTTGTTGCGTCCTTTTTACCATGCATGAATCAGTAGCACTCTATGCCAAACAGCCAATCAACCACATTTAAACACTAATGAAACCATTCTTTATTGCCAAATTGAACTGTGAATGTTTTCTTCTCCACCTTCCATCTCTTCTGTGTTCTATTGTTTCTGTGTCCACTGGCTCCCAGTGGCAATGCATAACTGAATGGCAAAGTGGGGAAACGTCTTTCTTAATGAGCATTTGAATTCGGGTTCGTCGAGAGCGCTGTTTTTGTGTGTCTCGACACCTCGCATTGTTGTGGTTTCTCTCCAGGGGCGCTGGATGAAGAGGAAAGTGAATGAATGTGGAGAGCACGCAGAACCATTATGGCTCTGTGTGTCATTAATCAGGAGCTGATGAGAGGCCGTTTGAGGGAGAGATGGAGCCTATTACTGCTATGGCACTCTCAGGACTGTGCGCGAGGCTCTTTTAGCCTACCTATTTTGCGGTCAACAATACACCAGGTACAAACACTGTAAACAACACTCGAAAGGAAATCATTATTCCAGCCCAAAAGAAAAAAAAAATACAACAAATTCTGCAAAGGGATCATTACTTTTCCATGTTATCAAGCTGAAAAGAGGAGAACGTTTGGAACTTTTCTTGTTCCACGCATATTTTCTTTTTCCTCCTACACGTTCTCAGCAACTGCTTCTCCACCCTCCAGATTGAATCTTCTATTCTCTCAGAGCTCTGTGTTTTTTCCTATATGTTCTACACTCTCCTCCCTCCTTCTCCATCTCTGTCTCTTCTTCTCTGAGCATTGTTTCCTTTCTGGGAGTCTGTGTGAGGAACTTGGTAGGAGGGCGACATGAAGCGCACTCGCTTGTGAGTCAGCGAGAGTTGAGAGAATTGAACGAACTGACTCTTCCAATACTTTAGAGAGAGATGGAGGGAAAGGAGCAGTAGCCAAGTCCTCGACGTTACATTCCCCCTTGTTATATGTTCCACTTTTGCACAGCGGGCTGCTGAATGGATTGCAGTACACAGAGGCTATTACAGTGAAGCATCCTGGCTGCAGGGGAGAAATCTAAGAGGATAGTTTGAGGTTTTATGTGTGGCTGAGTGGGGTGGGTAATGAGGTGAGAGTCCCTTCTAGCCAGAGGTTAGCAGTGGTTACGAGGGCAGGTAAACATACCAGCTGCTTCTGACTGCCTGGCCTCAAGGCCACGGTGACACTGGCGGAGGAAGTGAGAGTGGGGTTTGGAGGGTGGAGAGCAGAAAAAGCAGGCCAGGAAGATGGATGGGAAGCCTAAAGGCATCGTGAGGCAAACTAGGTGGCTGGATATTCTCAGATTGCAACATTTACTGTAAGTTACAGTATATTCTCAGGCTTGATGGGTTCCCTTCCAGGCGTCTGTTTCTATCACAGCTGATGCTTATGTCCCCTTCTCTTTGTAATATATAATATTATGTAATGTAAGAGGTAGTTAATATCCTGGTTGCGTTCACATTCAGGAAACGCACATTTTTGTGTGTCACATTTAATAAAAATGCAGGAAACCTGCAGCTGTTTATTTAGATTGTCTCACTTTCAGGAATATTTGGACTTTTTTTGGTCAAATATGTTTATTTGCTTCCTTGCTGCAAATTAAACATCAGGATCAAACAGATTTCAAGAATCTGTGCCAAGCCTGGAGCTGCAGGGACAGGATGTGATGTGCTTAGCTTAGCGTAGAAAGGGGAGAAATAACCTGAACAGTCCTCCTACTAGCAAAACCGGTAGGACATATAACATGCTCAAGCTGTGCCAGTCGCTACAAATGTTAGTTTGTTTTGATTTTTCATGCAACGCTGAAGCATTTCTCGAAGTCTCATCATCGGGTATTGAACAGAAGTGTCGGTCAGTATGTGTAGGCGACTGTGTTTATTTGTTAATGAAGAATAAATATAAATTAGGCGCAGCCTTCCAGACTAATTTGCATCTGTTGTCCCCGGTTTTTAAATTAAAATTGGATGTCTTGTTTTAATGGTATTTGTTTTCTTAGTTATCTTTTTAAAGTGGGCATACAGGTGTGTGTACACCACCCCTTTATTGCTCAAAAGTGTTGTCACAGTGTTGCCACTAGACAAGGGTAAAGATTGTCCTCAGTTCACATAAACTCACCATTGTTGTGGTCTCATAGGCAGATATGTATGTGGATGTATATGAGTAGCTGCTTTCCCCTCTGCATCCGATGCTCCTGATCGCTCATTAAAGTGTCAGGTATCACTATGGTTTACTATCAAAAAAAAAAAGAAAAGCCCCTGACTGTTTCTAAAAGTACTTTTGTACCATTTTTCTTTTGTGTCACCTAGCGCTGTTCATAGTAATTAGTAAGTCTTCAGAGGTGTAATCAGATTCTTTTTTTAACCTTCAGACGGAGATGATTTCATGCTTCCTCCGGTCTTTATGCTAATCGCTACCCAGCTCTACAAGTAACACGCAGACATGACAGTGGTATTGATCTACTCATCTTAACATCAGCCAGAAAGCAAAAACTGATTAAACCGTTCCTTTAAAGTGAATATCAGAAGGCCAGTTTAGTGATTGTGGTCACTTGTGTTCTTTTTTGTTGTATAAATGTATCTTTTTTTTTCCTCTTCTGAAGTGATGCAGAATGTAAATGCTGAGATGTAATCTGAGTTACAGCAGATATCATGATATCATTATAATTGCGCTGCAAAACTTCTAGTGAAAGTGCAAGCGCTAAAACTAATGGTATGTTAAATATCCAACATGTAGAATTTTAATAGGGCCACTTTGTTTTTGAGACAGCAGTGTAATGTATCATAATTGCTTTAATGTGTTGGATTTTTGAGAGTGCTAAAATCTACAAAATTATGTGCTCCAATCGACGTAATGGCAAACTGACCTGTGCTTTTAGAGCACTTGTTACTCTTCTGTTAAGTATCTGCTTGCTGTTTCCAGCTCTACTTTTTACCTCCCACCTTTTCTGTGTGTATATGTGTATGAGTGAGAGAGAGAGAGAGCGCGTGTGTGTGTGTGTGTGTGTGTGTGTGTGTGTGTGTGTGTGTGTGTGCGGGAGAAACGGTGTGTTTGTAGTACAACATATCATTCATGTTCTGAGTGGACAGCAACATTTGGCTAATGCAGCCCTGCTTTCTCTGCTGGCTGGAGTCGACCACCTCGGTGCCAGCGCAAAGTGGACTGTAAATATTGACGGGGAGATGGCAAGAGTAGAGCGGCGACCTTGTCAGGAAGAGAAGCAAGGAAGGAGAGGCAGAGGGAATGATTGAGGCGCGGGAAGAAAGCGAGCGGGGTGGAGAGAGAGGGAGCGACAGAAAGAAGAGATGGAGATGCCTTCTCCCAAGGCAACCGAGTGTGCTTTGATGCACTGTGGCAGGGAACACACTGTGTCCCCAGAGAGGGAGAGCATCTCTCTCACACACACACCATGCAGAGTTATCACATTAACCACGACACAGCTTTTTAAAATGTCAAAATGCACAGGCACACTTAGAAGACGCTTACACATACACACAAACACAATGTGTACACTTAATGTACGTCAGTGACGTGAATTTAATCCTCAGACAGTCTAAATGCGCAAGTTTGAGCTCTGGGAATCACGGGAGATTAGAAATGACCAGCATTACTGATTTGCCCAATCCAAAAACCCCTGGCAACAGCATCGCAGACGTGCACGCACACACACACAGACACACACACACACATAAAATTCAGTCAGCGTTTCCTTCAGTCAAATCAGTAAAGTCTGTCCTCCCTGAGCCATTCGGCTGGTTGTGTTGTCCGAACAAGCACAATCAATTTGATGTGATTTGTTTTGTGTTGAAATGAGTTGTAATGGCATCATGAGTGCAGTGAATAGCAAATGACAGTGATGGTGATTGTGGTGGTGGGTGTAGTAGGTCTTCAACTGCTGGAAAATTCATGTCGGAGGTAGCTGCAACACTCAACACTGTAGCACTTGCATTGATTGTGAATAATTTAAGTGCGTGTGTGCAGGTCTAAGTGGGTGTGCGCGTTTGTGTGTGTGTGTTCAGGCCTGCAGCTCATGCATGTGCCCTTTTAGCATAGCCACTAGCTGTACTTTATTCTCCACCTTTGTTGTTTCACCTCTTTGCCTCATTCTGCTCCTGCCCCTCCTCCTCCTCTTCTTGTCTTCATCTCCCTCAATTCTGCAGTTATCTGTGCACCTGATCGTTAGGTTACTGTATTACCAAGTGTATACACAGATCAGGCTGAATGAACGCCCGATAGATGGATAGGGCGTGTGTTTTACCAAGTTACCCCAGAATCTAAAGGGTAGGATTTCACTTTTCTCTTAGTGAGCAATGAGATTACATGCACTGTTCTTTATCTTAATCTCTTTCAGAGGCCATCCATTCATTCCATCCTAATCTCATCTCCAGGCTCTCTGCTCTGACCGTGGTAGCCTTGTGTTTTTCTGTGCCTGCTGGGACTATAGCCCTGTGTCTCATCTGAGTTCAAAAGGGTCGAATTTCAGCCGATACCCGTTTGTCTCATTACGCTGAAACTTTGCATTAAGGGCAAGCTTTTTCCTGAAACGTAAGTTTCCACTGACATCTTAAAAACAACAAAGGCGAACTTGCAGAAAAGAGAATTCTAAATCAAATGTTTTCTCCTTCAAAGGCATTAATGGTGGCGCGGTGATCAAACGCTGAGAATTTATATAATTAAATAGACCTTTTTCACTTTGCTAAAAAAGCATGCTGCTGTTTGACTTGAAATATTGGAGAGGGTAAAAGCGGGGGGAAGATGATGCACAGTGAAAATTCACAAGCGGGACAATCCCGCAGCATTACTGCCACATGGCCAAGGCTACGTCAAGCTGAGCCAACAGGCAGCCTCGGGCTTTGGATATTTTGGTCAACTGTCTCTTTTTTGTTTCTTGTTTTCTTTTTAAAGGCAAGCCAACCCATTAGGAATGAATCTGATCATTAGCTACACTAGGATTGTTTTTCTAGTGACAAATCTGTTAAGCCAAAACCAACTGTATTTTTATCTAAATCGTTTCTTCAGTGGATATGAAGGATTTCAAGGTTGGTTAGCAGGCACTCAGTGAAGTAAAACTTGTGTAGGTGTGTGTTTGGTGTGCCTGTGTTGCACCGATTCTCTGAACAGGTCAGGGAGGGTAATAAAAACAGGCTTATCTCTACTCGTTAGGCACAGGAGATAAGAGATGCAGAGGGAGACGCTGCAGATTTGTGCTGTCGTAATACAGGGCCAGACGAGCGAATCCCAAATTGCGCCGCCAATGGAGCAGGATGACAGGAAAGGGGGGATGATGGGAGTGAAGGATGGATGGAAGGAGAGGAGGCACAGATAAATGCAACAAAAGCCCAGCCTGTGTGGGGAAGTGGAGGATAGGCCAGCATGTTAACCTTAATCCCTTCAGGGAGAGGCGTAAACACACAGGAAGAGAACAAGGGATTGAGTGGAAAAGAGAGGGATGTGAGATCTTTGTCTTCCTGCTCTCCCCTTTATCCCCTCTGTGTGTGATCAGCCAGTTGCAGGCAGCAGTCGGGAAATCCCTCTGTACTTATCTGAAGCCAGCCTCTTAATCACAGCCCTCATCTCACTTGGCTCTTCCTGCTCCCTCTTTCTCTTTTCCTTTTTATTCCCCTCTCCTCACCTTCTCACTGTCATTCTCCCATACTCCACTTTTTGGACTCCGCCATCTCTCCTTGACTCATCTCTCACTGAATCCTCTTTTGCTGACGACTCGCTCCACATTTCAGCTTTCCAGACAGTGACTCACTTGGACTAAGTTTTTAAGGAGAGCTCATCTGCCTCCCGAATTTTTTGTCGCACACACTCCATAGCATTTTAAAACGGAAATGAGAAAAGAACAAAGGTGGAGCTGGAAAAAAAATCTAATCTAGCCACTAGCTGCAGAGCTGCAGCTGGGACTCATCCATGCATCCTAAAGCTCAAGAGATTCTGGTGGTATTTTCAACTTGCTGAAGTAGGTCTGCAGTAATTTCAGGCAGCTCCAGCGAACCATCCAGCCACATCTCCTCTTCCGTCACTCCTACTTCTCCCCCTCCTCCCGTGTGCCCAGTGGGAGAGTGGTGGTCTATGGTTGAGTGGCTGGCCAGGCAGGCATCTGTGAGCAATGGAGGGCTCACATATAGGAAAGGGATAGATGTCTATACGACTGGATGGTCCCTGAATTGATCCGCTCACAGGAATGGAGCTGACCTTTAACTGAGTTTGCATCTCGCTCAACAAAACAAACAAAAAAAAAAACACCACATGGTTTGTTGGATGAGCTCTTCTCTACCTCGGGGCTCCTCTCCACTCAAATTAATTTGATCATATTTTGTGCGTGCTGGGTTTTTGTGTCTAATTTTATTTTAAAATATATGTATGTTGATGTGTTTCTGTGTACGTGTGTGATGTTTGTTTGGAAAGAAAAGCGAGGGGGGCCAAAGGGCAAATGGCAGACCAGCGTCTCAGTGTAAATACATCATCCTGAGTGACAAGAATGCAACACAGGATGTCAACTGTTTCTTAAAACAATGCCTTGTGTCGGTACAGTTTTGTGTGCATGGGCGTGCGCCCTATTTGTGTGGGTAATAGCTTGTCTGGTTGGATGTCCTTGGCGAAGAACTGCACAGATTTAAACAGGGCCAGCAGAAGTACGGTGTATATGTGCACACACACACTCTCTCTGGCATTCTCGCTGTCTCTGTCTGCAATATTTCATTAGCGCAAGACATGGATGGTGTCCAGGGCCAACACAGAGGGCACGCTCTCAAGTCAACTCATTCACACACAAACACTGCACCTCAATCCTTACAATTGGCCTTTTCCTGCAGCTTTTTCGCCTCCATCTAAGGTTATCTGAAAGGAAGGAACAGGCTCCTACCTGAAACCTGCTGAGTAAAAATGGCATTGGTGGGATAATGACGCCTGTGAGATAACGCAAGGCAAAGCAGAAAGAGGCGGTTCTATAGAGGTTTGAAGGAGCGGAGGAAAAAAATATCCCAGCAACCAAAAATGTGGAGGGAGGTGTGACAAAGAAAACCAGATACGGCAGTGGAATGAGGAAGGACTAACACAAAATACTGGGAAGACGAGGCAGGTTTCAGGTTTTAAATGATTAGATGAGAGTCTGTGCTTTGGTGTTACAGAGACACAGCACCACCATGTGGCAGTTTGCATGCACTGCGTCGAGGTGATTTTTATGCAATTAGCTGAGATGTTTCCTGCAAAGATGTCAGCTGCAGCAGCTGAACCCCGGTAAGATCTGAATGCCTGCCAGTATGCCACATCCAGTCCCCATCTGTGTTGTCTGAGATTTCATCAAGGCTCCCTCGTCTTTTTATTGTTCTGCGCAAATCATTTCTCCTTTCCCATTAAATGAGAAATATTCCCACTGACTTTGAAAGTGTCACAGTACAATGTTCCCTTTCTCCTTTGTTCAGCCCTCATAAAATGAAAAAAAAAATTGAAGTAATTATTTAGCATTGTTAATTTTACTGGTATAAAATCTGTTATATGGCTGAGCTAAAGCAAAAGTATGTTTTACAAGCCTGGGACACTTTTAAGATTCCGAGTATTGCATGAATAATTAGGTTTAATTTCCCGCAGCCTGTCCTAAATTGTCTCTCCAGCATAGTAGCTCATTGTTCTTTTCTCTGTATTACAGAAGAACCCTTTTTTGTGTGTGAATTTGAGTAATAAATACAAAAATTGAAATATTTCTTTTCAGTGCATTTTAAGGTACAGGGATGAATAGACTTCTTAATGCTTGTAGGGAATGAAACACGTTTCCCTCTTCATGTGTGAGCACCGTGGAAGTTTGTCCCCTCCAGAAGGAGAACAACTACTTTAGATGCATTGAGGCCACCACATGTTGGTTTTGCTCCCAAGATGTGAGGAGTAGGAGTCTTTGCTCCAGAAGTAATTACAAACAATAGAAAACTTTGTACCCAGCAGAATAAATCCAAACAACATAATTAACTGATTGTATTTATTATTTCGTTAGAACCCGTTTGTTTCATCTTTAAAGGGCTTGCTGCACTTACTGATTGCTGTGCTTTGGATACTGCAGGTCCAGCGCTCATATTTAATTTGACACTGTGCTATCAGTTTAAAAGAGAAAGACGCGCCAAAAGCAGGACTGCAAACTGTGTCGATGGTGCGCTGATTTATTTCTTTTAATAAATGACAGCATATTAAATGTTCACCACAATTAAAGAGTATTAAGAGGGAGGAAACCCAAAGAACGGTGTGGGGTCAGTGATTTTTCAGATGATAAGCTCAGCTGTGTAATGAATAACAGGACGAGACATGATTATCAGGTCACATTTGTACGCGTGAAAGAATGAGGAATTATTTGACGAGGTATTCAAAGTAGACTATTGTTAGAAGTGAATCGTAATTAGAGGGCTAACAACGTTCAATCATGACCCTTCCAATTATTAAGACTAGAGTTTGTTCTCATCAAATGAGCTTCAGATCCTCTTTGCCCTTTACCACCTCCTCATTAGCATAATCCCCTGGGAATGCGAGGGATAATGAGCTGGGCTGCACCTTCAGTAAACACGCGCTGCGTGTGCGCACTTCGTGGTTCATGCTCAGCGTGGTCATGGTTCATTAGAGGAACCTCTGCACGACTCCGCTGGTTCGACTTAATCAGCCATGTGACTCGACACTCTAATCAAGACCCCGTCTGTACTTTACAGTGTTACATCTAGACACAGACACACACGCATCTCTAAACTCTTCTTCACTGATTAGTCTCTCCGTCTCTCTTTTTTTTTTTTATAATTATAAAGCCACTCTTAGTGATCGGGTTGACAATGTGAAATAACTTCATTTATCTTACTTACAGCCTTGTAGTACACGAGTTTTAATTAATGGTAATGTTGTTAAGTCAGTTGTTCCCAAACTGAGAGGTGGGACTCGTTGAAAACAAATAGGAGGAGAAATATTAGAGTGGGGGGAGCGCACAGATCGTTGCACAAAAATATTTCTGGCCTTTTTAAAAAAAAGTTTATTTATTTGTCAGGGACCATGAACAAAAACATTAATCTCAGAGGAGAAGGGATGCATTGTGCCGGATTTAGCTACCAGCTAATTTCCATCTGCAAGTCTCCAAGTCTCCAGGCAGGTAGACACGATGCTAAATCTGAAATACAAATCATATCCAAGGTACTAGATACAAATAGCGTGATATGATGAAGCATCCTCACGCAGCTCAACAACCCCCTGGCCCTACTCCCATCCCACAAACACACATCATACAACACTCACACATATATCCAACACCCAGACTAACCCATCAGTGTACATGCATATTATAACAATCAAGCTGCTATAGAGGTTTTAAAAACGCTTCATCTAATCAATGTTGAGTCTTTGACGCTTGTTTTCAGCCTTGAATAAATTACAGGGTCACTGACTTTACTATTCCCGCCGCTCTTAGCTGCTTCGTAGCCAATGCCTTCTTCTCACATCTATTTATTGGCTCTGAGCAGCTGCCAGACAGCAAGTGAGAACACCAGGAGGTTACCATCCCAGAAACAGAACAACACAAGTATAATGACAATTGTTGGTTTTTCTTTTTTCAGTTTGAACAACTTGTTCTCTTTCATTTTAATCTAAAACACCCCTTAACCTCCATTTTTCCATATTTGTATGCATGCTCCTGCAGTAGGCAGCTTCTAGTCTAGAAGCTTAAATAATAGTTTTATGGTGGCTGAGGTTTGGGTAGGTTTAGATCTTTCTCCTATCATGATTTCTATGGCTGCTCATGTGCTTTGTTACTTTAGCATAAACGCATGTTGTGCTGAGACAATTGTTTTGATATTTCACAACATTTTGAAAATTGAAAATTAACTGTGGGTCATAATTTTTGTTGTTGTTGTTGTAGTAGTTGTAGTAATAGCAATCTCAAAATAAAATATGAGAGCCACAGGTGCTGATTGGTTGGTTGATTTGTTTGTTTGTTTGTTTGTTTTCTATGAGAGTGTAGCCATAGCACCCTCCAAAAGTATGACAAGAGCAAGACCAATTAATCTGTCCATCAAGCCTACGACCCACAGACACTGATTATGCCTTTCAAGGGGATCTTTCAGTAGTGCAGTAGTTCCCTTCAGGGGGTGAAATATGTATTCGGTTGGTTTTAAGATCTGGTGATTGACTTGTCTTGTCTTAAACCTTTAATTTGTTAACCCTAATGAAGTTTTGAGTTGAGGCGGCAGCATGTTTTGGATCACTGTCTTGCTGCAAAATAAAGTTTCTCCTGATTCATTTGGATGCATTTCTCTGTAAACTGACAGACAAAATGACAAATGTAAACTTTTACATTTATTCTGCTGCTACCATCATCAATACAAATGATTGAGCCTCTTCCGGAGGCTGTTGCATTTAATGGTGGTGGAAAAAGATCCCAGATGGAGACTCGTGGGTATGCAGGGATTTTATGAAACCAACTCTTTATTGAAGGCAATCTGAATCAACAGGAAACACTGGAAACTAAGGAAACTACAGAAATCATAATGCTAGGCTACAGGGAACTATTGGAAACCAAGGACCACAGAAAAAAAGGTAAAAGAAACAGGTGACGAGACAAAAGGCTACAGAGAGGAATAGGTTATAAACACACACGAGGTAAAGTAACCATCACATCACATACAGCTGAAATTTACTGGGGAAAATACAACTACAAGGCTACCAAAATAAAATGGGGAAATAAGTAAATAGGGACTATATATAAATATACGGGTCGCAGTGAGGAAGCATAGAGGAACATAAACTCGGTATTAACTGTAAGAACAGCACAAAGTACGATTAAAATAATCTAGGAACATTAACCACTTCTAAACGGAAAACAAATAAAGAAATGGTAAAGCTCAACATGGTGGGTGAACGGCCATAATCGAAGCGAGCCCAAGCCATGGTTCAACTTCCACCATGCTTCTCAGATGAGCTTGTATGTATGAGCAGATCCCTTTGACCTTTCCATCGCTTTGGTAGAGGTTAATCTCTGTCTCATCGGTCCATAGAAGCTTTGTTGCAGAATTATTGTAACTCATCTCTGTACCTTACCTTACAAATTCCAGTTTCCACTTTCTTTAATCTTGATGAGTGTTTTGCACTGCTGTTCTCAGAGTCTCCTTCACACAGCAGATTGTGATATTTCCATCCCTGCTCGCTGCAGGTCGTTAACAATGTTATGGACTGAGTGGAGTGTTTTTCTGCCATTACTTGTTGTTTTTCCTTGAATTACTGGTTTTCTCAGCTCCAGAATGATCAACTTGACTGGCTTTACTATTCCAATACTTTTTTGTGAGGTGGTGGGGTGTATTTGTGTGTGTGTTTGTGCTATGTTAAGCTATCAAGTTGCTTTCATTGACTTAATAGTCATTCAAAAATCATGGAGTGCTAATCTAACACAAAGCCAGAGATTTACTCCTCGTTTTTCTCTTGTAAAATTCTTTACCTGTTTTGTTCTCTTTACAAGCTATTTAAAGGGGCAGTGAGCCCAAATATCAAACCCATCTATATTATTTTGGACAGTCTGGAAAATATCAGCGATAAAAATGTCTGCCTTCTCTTAAATATAATGGAAATAAATAGCACTCACCTTGCAGTACTCAAATTTGGAAAAACTCAGCTGTCGTGTCTCTCTATACAACGCATGACCTGCAGTTTCACGCAGGAACTATTTTTATTGTATCAAACCCCCTTAACCTCATCACTGTGCAGGATAAAGCACTCATCTAGTCATTAGGAGAGGTTCGTGTTCAACACAGCGTGACAAGATGTAAACACTGATGCTGTCTGCCCCCCTTCAACTGGGCTGTAATGCTAGTTAGCTGCACACTTCTTTTGATTACTGGATGTAGACTAGAGGTAGAAAATAGTTTGTGCATAAAAAAGACCACAAAAAGATTCTTTAAGTAAATGCTGCTGATTTCTGGAAAGAGACACTGCTGCTGAATTTCACTAGGAGCAATTTGTGGACCCCATAACAAGGTGGTTTTATTTTATTTTATTTCTTTAACAATAGAAATGTTTTTGGGGGTTTTTTTTGCACACACAAGTGGGCAATTAGCAAAAACAAAAAGATGCTAGATGGATAAATAGGAATATAGTCTACTGGGAAAATGTGCAAATTTGATTTGGGGGTGAACAATCTCAATCTCTGGTGCAACTGTTAGAAGGCGGCATTATTGAGAGAAAGAGGGCGTTCATGCCATCTGTAGTCTGGTCTAATCGTATTTGACATATTAATAATATTTTTCCAGAGACCCGTCTTCCAGAGAGGGGGCCTACTACAGGGATCATCATTGGAGCCATCATAGGGGTCATTATACTCATAGCCATCATTGGAACTGTCATTGCCCTGTACCGCAAACGCAAAGCCAAAGTACTTGGAGAGTAAGTATCTCTGTGAGTGACTGAGTTTCACTTCAGTTCACTGTTGCTGATTTCAATGAGTGTTTGCTCTTCTTTTTTTTTTCTTTTTTTTTGTTATTTGCAAATGATTCCATTAGATGAAATGCCATGCAGCGTGTCTCATGCTTTTGTGAGTCATTAAATGTGTGAATTGTGTGTTTTTGTGCAGTCGTCCACCAAAGTACAAGCCCCCTCCCCCAAATAAGACATTTAATTCCACCAACTCTGCTAACATGGTGAGTCGCTAATTGAAAAGTCCTTGGAAGGACAAAAGTATCACTATCCTGACATCTGTCAGGTCACTCGGCACATATCACAACTAACAGTTTTGTTCTCGTGCTGTATAATGATTGTTTAATTGTGTGTCGACAGCTGCTGAACTCAAGCAATGCCCCAGTGGTCCAAAACGACTTCCACTCCACCCAGAGTCAAGAACCAGTCACGGTAAGGATGCATGCTGAGTACATATGTGAAAATGACACTTAAATGCATATTTTTCGAGATCCTATCAAAACAGAATCTCCTCAGAGTACTCTCTTTTTTCAGCATCTGTTTTTGTTTTGGTAAAAAAAACAAACCAAAACAAATGTTCAGGACCATTTTAGATAATTGGCCACATAAATCCCAGTTTGATCTCAGGAGCAGTAAAACGAATGCATACATTTTTTAACACGGTTGCAGTAAAACCACTGCATTTGAAAAGCAGATGATAAACAGCCTGAGATGTCCCAAGAAAAATATGTGCAATGTATTTAGTGTACTCAGTCATTGCATGCACATTGTACTTTACAACAATCAAACAGCAATTGTATTTTTTCTTTGTAAAACTTATTGCAATTATTGCACTTTCAAATAAATAGTGTAAGGTACAAACCCCTTAGTGATGTTATTGTGCAGATTAACTGCATTATTATAGCTAAGTGGTTAAAATCATCAACAGATAACAAAAATGATATAAATATTAATAAATCAATAATGATATTTTAAAATGATCATTTTTATGATTCTGAAAAATGTTTTTTCACAAAATTAGTATGTTTATTTTCAATATTTCCAATATATTTTGGTTATTTTCCCCTTTGTAAAACAGTTATCTGGCACAAGATTAGATTTAGATTCTTGTGCAGCTCCGATAATTAATCTGTAATAGTTCACAGGGCTGCACATGAGCAGCCTGTTTAATTCACTGATTTTATTTCTGTTTAAATATTCTGACTTCCTGGGCTCCCCACCCCACCCCTCCTACCCCTGCTTTGTTTTTGCTTCCTCCTGTGCCACCCTAAAATCCTGTATATGCCTCTGATACTTGTGATAAGCTTTTGGTCCCCAGTTATTATTAACTAGAAGACTAAAGGTGAAACACTTGCTATGCTGGTTTTGATCAATGCCATAAAAACCTGTTATTTTTATCGTTGCTGGTGATAGTCTGGTTTTCTGAAAAGTATTTATTATCTGAAAGAACTGAAAGAAATCTCATTGATGATGCTATCTGAGTCTAACTTAATGTTTCATCTTTTTTAGAAGGTGATGATAGAAACCACCTCCTATTTCACTCGGTAAACTCTCGTAATTCGTAGTTGTATGATATGCTTATCTTTCCTTATTGTTGGCAGGACCTGGATGCCTACCAAGATGAGGATGACTATTATGACAACGGTGGTTTAAACAACAGAATGCATTACGTGTCTGGTGCCCCCTCTGGCTGGGATGATCCAGGGAATAATGAGGTCCTTCCTCCTTATCTGCACGTAGACGTTGACCGCCAGGACTACCACCCCGTCCCCAACATCAGCCGTGGTGAAAGCTTCGTGTCGTCTGCCATGTTTGTGTGAGGGCTGTCAAAAGCCACAGAAAGTTGCTAATGTGTGTAAATATGAGCGTATGCGAATGATTGAATGAATGAATTCATATTTCTGTAGGTACGTGGGAATGTGAACATTTGATGCTTTAATTGTGAATTTTCAGGTTACAGGTAGTCTTTATTGTGACGCAATCACGTCCAGCCTTGTGTTGCTGGTTGCAAACGTCCATCAACTTGAGCCAGCAAGACACAAACTGTCGCCAGTGCGCTCAGCTGTAGAGCACAGCTGCAGGAATGTAATGAGATTTTTATTCTTAAACTGTACATAAAGCAAACGCTGTTGTTGTTTTTTCATATTCAGCTCATGAACACTGTTGAAAGGAGCAGATGTTGATACTGAATCTGTTTGCATTGCTGTCATACATATTTTACTGAGGCGGCATGGTTAAAAGAAGCACAGTATGTGGGTTTTTACGCGATACCTCTGTTTAGTCTTATGTCTCACGTTGTTGGTTTCAGTCTCAATAAAACAGGCGCCCCGCGGAGAAGCAATTAGCAGCAGTTAATCAGGTGGTGCTTAGAAGACACCAGCAGACCGTGACGACATTAGGTTTTAAACTGCAGTCAGTGGGGGTTTACTGCTGCTGCAGCACTTTGTTTTGATTTAGATATTTTCTTTTTACCGACTTTTTTCTTTCTTATTTTTTGTGCATCTGGATTTTGCCTTTCTTTTGCAAATGTAATGTCATTCATCTCTTTTGGAATCAAACTGAGAGTGATCCTTTCTTTTCTTTCTTTTTTTTTTAAAGTGGATCCATCCCTCAATATTTAAACCATAGCTTTTCTCAGCACTGGCAGTGCAATATGAGGGATATTTCTTACTAAAAAATGAAGAACCAAAAATGCATTTTGTACCTATTTTTATTAGTCGTAGCATCATAATATAAACTAGCATGCTGAATTTGGTTGAGGGCAAATCTGGATTATGTCTATGAAGTCTACATTGTTTATCTCTCTAGTGGAGGATTAAATTATGAAGTTGAAACAGAGGTTTGCAAAGAGCCTGTTTGTATTCTCATATCGCCGTCCATTATCAGGCTCAAGGGTTAAAAAGGTCAATTGTGCTTAGTCAGAATATGTGTCTTTGTGTTGGTGCCAACCAGGGGTTTATTTTATTTAACCGACTTTTGTTAAAATTGAAGTACTTTCTGAAATAAAGTTGGCTTAAATCTGTTTTACTCCTTTTTGCATTGTATTATCTCAGTCATTCTGACTGTTTTTCCATTTAATAAAGTAAACGGTAAACTCTGATCTTATTAAAAAACATAAATTTGACTTTGTGGTGTTGGTCTTCATTGCAAACAATTCATTCTATTGCCCTCAGTTGCTATTCCTCCATTTCACCAGATGGGAGCAGTGTGGACTGAAAATCCCTGAGTGTTTAGCACAGCAGAGGGAGTCTTGATTCCCACCTGCTAATGTGTAATCCAAATAATACAGATATTGTACTGGGGAGTGCTTCAGCTTTGATTGAATACTGTCACTTTGTAGCATTTACGAGTGAATGATGGGTGGAGTGTGGGGCAAACTGAAGCTGCAATACCAGCAGATTTCCATTTAAGGACTGCAGCAAGCTCTAGCTCACCTGATACGGTGGTAGGCACACTCTGTGCTTTCCCCCCCCTCTTGTCTGACTCATCTCTTTCTATCTCCAGCTGTATTCCCTCCAATCCTGTATTTAAACTCTACGTGCACTGTTACCTAAGAGCATCGTTTTTGGATCCGCATGGTTCACTTGCAGCACTGTGACTACACCTAAAGGGGCCAAATATGTGTTCCAACTGACTATAAGGATTACATGCATCACTTTCGTGCACCACTGACTCATATGTATAAACTACTTGTGTCTTGCAGCTTATCTGTATTAATTGGCACGGTGTGCAGCAGTGTCCTGACTGAGCGGGTCTGCTGCAGATTAGCCTGAGGTGCTGCAGATGAAGGTGAGGCCTGACTAGCAGCTCACCATGACTCTGCAATCTGTTCCCTGCCTGAAATTCTGATCACACAGGTACATGGTGATTCTAGGAAGTACTCGGTGTGTAATGGGATTACTCCCGACATAATATATTCTTTTTCGGAGGGCCATTCAAAACTTAACGTCAAGGTCAGCTCACTCTGCAGAAGCAGTGAAAGCTCAAGTGGTACCTGGGATTTTATTGTGTGCTAGCAGGGTTCTCATAACTAGACTTCGTGAACTGGCATTTAGGTAATGAGTGAAGAAGGCAGAGAATAAACCTTCCATGCCTTCAGTGCTGCTAAGCTGGTTAAAAATAGAGGCAGAAGAGAGGGATTGAAAGAATCGGGGTGGACAGAGAAGATGGGGGGGGGGAGGAGACTACTAATTTGACTCCCAGTAAAGTAGGTAAGCAGGGAATTACCGGGTGACCTTGGCTGCGAAGTAAAGCAAATGTGTGGCAAGATGTTAAAGGCTCAGAAAGAAACTCACTTCATGCAGCTACAGTGATCCTGAGTGCTCTTTGCAAGCCACCAGCTGCCTCATCCGATGGACAAACACTGCCTGGGCTCATCATGTGCATGACAATGATGAGCATGTTTGGTTGCATGCTGATAGCTTGGTTGGTGAGTAAAGACACATTTATAAGTACAGGCCTGACAGGGATTACTCACAGAACATCTTGAAGGATCTTGAGTATCTATTTTAGGAGTGCAGATTAAAGCTAGCAGTAGCATTTAAGCAGCAGACTGAAAGGAAAAGATCATAAAAGAGGAAAGAGATTTGATTTAGTCCTGCCACTTAGAACTGAACCTTAAAGCAGCTACAGGAGAATGAAATGAAATGAGCTCCCCATCTCCATGTGCACAGGATCTGTGCTCATATGTTATCAACAGTAAAAACTAAAGGCCATGTGAGCAAGTTTTTCAAGTACATTATACCTGAAAAGTCCTGTCTTTTCAAAAGAAAACTTCCAGGAAATATCTTGAGAAGCCTACACCCCCCCCCCCCCCCCCCCCCCCCCCCCAATTCCTCATCTGTTCCCATTTCTCTCTCCAGCTTTCACTCTTATATTTTTCTCCATTCTAAACGCTTTCACTTCTCAATTCTGTAAACACCAGGCCAGAAGAACACGATGTCTGAGGAGAGAGCAAGAGGGCGAGGGAGGATTCAACACCGGCCCCGTGGTGAGTGACACTGTCGGGACGCCTGCGCAAAAGGGAAGGCATGTGAGTCAAGAGGGGAGTGGAAAGAGGGAGAAACTGATAGAGAGGGTGATGTAGATAAGGGGCACAGGCCGTGAAAGAGAAAGAGGAGCTTTGGAGGATTAACGGGGGAGCTGAATTTGGAGGGCAGACGAGGCCAGCAGACAGCAGCTGGGGGAGGCCTGGATCACATCAGATTGGTTCAAATTTTAACTTTGTTTCGCAGATGGGCTTCCTTTGAACCCACAGACAGGGTTATTGAAATGGTTTAGTTACATGCTTTACTATTAAAAAAAACATATGTGAATCTGGGAACGTTCAAGAAAAAAAATGACCAGTGACAGATTGTTCTTGAAGAAAATGTATTAACCTTAAAAGACATTTAATGCAGGGTCAAGTGAGACTATAAATAATTCCCCAAAGATTGTAGGTGCTGCAGTGTCGAGTGACCAGATTATCTGATTGGCTGGTTGTTGCTGTTCCACACATGCTTTGTATCAGGAAAAACAAAAGCCTTCTGAATGTAACAACTGGAGGCTGTTATTTTTGCTTTAATCTTCCTGTAAGGCTACAAAAGATTGTCACAGATTTTAACCAATTATTGTGGACAAATTAATTAATGGCGACAATGTTATCACAACATCTGTATTGTCTTTACAGGCAAATGAGCTGTCTGCATGCATGGCTGTCCAAAAAGCATGAAAAAGAACAACTAGTCAGATATTTACAATAATATATGATATGTGCATTAAGACAATATGCACGTGTGTATTACCATCATTTAGAAATATCATATAGTAACACTGGTCCTGGACCAGTCTACATAGTGACATGAATCACAACTCATTTGTGGACTGTTCAGCTTTTATTGTGATAGGAGAAAACAGGAAAGCTGGATATATAATAATATAATAAAAATAATGCTGGATGTAGTAAATATGATACAAATTAAAACCCATATATGCAAATTCATATTTAATCTTTTTTATTTATTTTATCTGCCAGGAGGTTCAATAAACACTTCATTTTTCAAAACAAATAAAAAAAATAGAAAATTATGGAAATTATTTCATGCTTCGGGCTTAGAGACCTAGAAAAACCAAACAATGTTCTTCCAAATGAAAGTATCTGTATTTAGAAAAGCTTACTGTGCTCACCGAGGCAGTAACATGTCAGCAACACTTGAAAGAAACAATAAAACACTGTATGAATATGTGTGAGTGGAGGGGTGTATCTCGTACAGAGAAAAATAGTAGCAGTAACCTCAATATTGCCCATTGTACATTGGGTGAATAGCCTCTCTGTGTGCGATATGTGCAACTGTGTTTCCTGGGGAAGTCCTGATCTCTAACGGTTAAACAGTGGTTCCCTTCACTCTGTACTTACTGAATGTCTCCCTTTAACTGTCACCACATTTTTTCATTTAAATAGGTGGGATGTCCAACATGCCCTTTAAATATCTCCCCGAGTGAGCTCAAGTCTCCCTGCTTCTCTTATGCTTTTCCATGAATGATGTTATCATGTCATAAGTACTTACTCAGTTATTATCAGCAATGAGCTGTTGACAGGATGTTATCCAGCCTCTGCTAAAATATTTAGTATGTGAGAGTGATGCATTGAGAAGTGGCTGTTACACTACACATTCATCTGAGCCTCACTGCTGATCTGTAGCTCTGTCCTCATGACACGTCTTTCCCCTCCTTTCATATTTTGTCTTTTTATTGATCCTTTATCTATGTATCTATTTATTTTTTCCTTGTGTTAACTGAAGAAATATTCATTTTCAACAAGCCTAGCAACACAAGAGTCCTCCTCTTATGCAGGTGATATTATGTTGAGTCCCAGCTCTGGTCCAATCAAACAGGGGCGGGTTTCCTCTCTCCAATCGCAGCCGTTCGGCCTGCACTGCAGCTGCAGGCGGGACGGTGGGTGTGCACGGACGTGCATGTTCTCTTTATCTAAAGCAGGTGCTCCACCTGGATAAGATGAGGGCGAGAGACAGAGCAGAGAGAGAGAAAAGTCACGTTTTATTGGCTTTATTCGATATAGAAGGAAGTCCTTTGGCATATCTGAATATGTTACGATAAGCTTCACTCAGCAGGATGAGATGAGAAAGGCCTTCAGCCTTTAGGTTAAAACTACAACTAAAAGTGTCAATCACAAGTGATGATGCCACGAACACTGTTGACATTTAATGATTTATGGTTAATCAGATGATTCTCCATGAATGACAAGTTAGATGTGGAAAAAATTGTATAAGTTGCTGCATAAATTAAACAATGGATCACTTGTATCCAGATGCTCTCTGTAAAGGCTTCGTAAGTAGTAACTAATAGCTTTAATAATGCTTACTAGATAATGCGCTCCTCTTTAAGGATTGAGGTTCTTTCCTTACATCAGGAATTAATATCTACAACAAAGCATCTTCTACAGGAACAGTGTTTGTCACAGCCTTTGTGTAACTGACGTGTTGAGGCTTGTCATTCTTTAGATTTTCCAAAGTTTTATTTGCTAATACAATGTTTATTAATGGCATTAATTATGGGGTTTCCATTTACCACATAAATGTATGCAGACTCCGGGAAGTGCCCTTTATTCTGTGTTATATAACTCCCTCTGCTGTGTAATATTTTTCTAAAATGTCATCAAGTCTTCAGTAACAAATGCTAGAAATAAATCTCCAGTAAGAAATTCTAAAAAAGGCTCTGCAGCAAAGCTCAAGCTTATTTGAAAAACTAGCGCTTGTGTCATAAAGCAATTAAAGGTTTTGAAGTGCGCGACTCAAATGTTGTTGTTATCAGAGAAAATGTGAATCATCAGTATACATGAATATACTGTCATGAAATACTTTATGAAGGGTTCTTATCAGAAAAATGACACTTATAAATTGTTTGCAGCGACAACTTTAAGTGTAAAGTTGAATTTGATCCTTTCCTGTGCTCTACCTAACCTTCATAATGGTATTATAGTTTTTTACTGACATCTTTAGCCCCCAAATTTTTCCTTTCAAGCCACCTGCTTGACACCCGCCAGGTCACTGGTAACCTCAACTTGGCTTAAAGGTACGGTTAGGTTTTGGTTAACTCTGTTTGCTGAATTTGTTTTAGAGGTGGCTTTATAAAGTTTCTGAAAATGTTTCGATTTAGCATGAGGTTCAACAAAACTGCCCAGTGGAGTGCTTTAGCGCAGGAGCAGGATGCCATCTACCAATTCAGCGGCTGGTTGGACGATCCCTGGGTGTTTTAGTCTGCATGCCAAAATATCCCTCTCGATCTGTTCATGTTCAGCTGAGTTAATAAACTCCACTAAACTAACCAAGAATCTGCCCATAGCTCAGACAGGTAAGCAATGATGGGCAGATGATTGGCAGATGTTCAGAGCTTAAGGTCTTTGTGCTTCTTGGATACAAACAACAGCTTGTCATTATGGTAAGTTGCAGTGAATTGGGCTATCACAGCACTTGAGTGATTCTTTGCATAGTCTAGATTATCTGAGGCTTGATTAAACATACTCATTAAACCATTCATGAGCTCTCATTGTCTCCATCTAAATTTTTAATGTGTCTGTAGTTTATTAAGACATCTTTCAATTTATTATCTTTTTAAATCATCAAGACAAAAGCTCCTTGAAGCACACAAAAACAAAGCTTGTACTTAGACATAAATAAGAGTTGGCTGTTTAAATAAAATGAACCCACAATAGTTTGGCCTTTCAGTTATGAGTATTATTTACAATAGAGCTACTCCTGCACTGAGACACACTGGCTCCCTAATCAGCCTGGGTTACACTTTGCTTCACTCTGTGTTTGACAGAGTGAACGAGTAAAACCAGCCAGTGAAGTCAACACAGCGCAGTGCCAGATGTTTTATTCCCCCGTGATGGCACAACATTTGAACAACTGAGTGCCTCTTGGGTTCTCATCCAGACTCCCTCCCCTTTATCATCCCTAATTTCATTCAATCCAAAATCACATTTCTGGGCAGTCGCGCAACCTTGTCTTCCCATACACATACACACAGACACACTAATACATTCAAATGGCTGCCAGGGAAATACTTGAATAATGACACATGAATGGCTAAACCGCTCATTCAGTCAGAGGAAACAAGCCTTGATTTAGCAGCACAACATGTTAGCATGTGCGAGCTGACATGACATAATCTAATGAATCATGATTTATTTGAGGGTTAGAGCTACTTACGTTGATGAGGTGTGCGTTTGTGTGTGTATGTGTGTGTCCCTATTAGCCTGCCAGGGTGTGTCCAGATGTTCGTGTCAATTTGATCAAGCCCGCAGCCATGCCCGAAGTACTCCATAATCCTCATGGAAACAGATTACCAGGGCTTGAATTTATCAATATAATCCTCAAGCACAGTTAGCTCCAAAGAACACAAAGACATCTATCCCATTATATTCATATATTGATCTTGATCTTATCTTGCTGCAGAGATTGTTACTGGAATTTCAATGTGGGCTGTATGCCATTATCTGCTGCTGAAAGCATGTTTGACACAATGAAAATCCAACTTTATGATGCATTTTTCCCCTTTAACACATAATATTAAGAAGATGAGATTGAGATTAATAGATCCACACAAACAAAAGTACAAAAGTACTAGAATTTTAAAATCGCTGGTTCCTTGGACAGTATTGTGAAAAAGTCTTGAGCCTTGCCCCCGTCATTTCTCTGTATCTTGCTAGGAAAATAGAAAATAAGTGTTTTATTTAAACATTTGGGTTTCTTATTATCTTCAGGAATAGCTCTCAAGCCTTCTTGAAGGACATTCAAAGCTGTTCTTTGGATCTCAGCTGCCTTTTGTTCCATTCTTTTTCAAGATGATCCCACACTGCTTCCATAATGTTGGCGTCCTGGCTCTGCAGAAGCCAATTTATGACTAATTGTTTTCCTATCCAGTTATGCTTTTAGTGCATTGGCAGTGTGTTTGGGATCATTATGTTGTTGTTTTTATGTTGAAAAATGTAGCTGTTGCCAATCAGATAATTTCCAGATAGTATTGTATGTTGTAATTTGGTCACCTTTCCATTGAGAGCATTTCTGATGAGGCTTCAGTAAACTGCACTTCTCAAGTCCTGTGTCACATCTTTGCAGTGTTTTTTAATTTTATTTTCCTTACTGTTCATCTACTGTAGATATTTTTTAGGTACTGGGTCTGCGACACACAACACTGGGTCGCAGACCCAGTACCATGACATTGGGAGCTGTTTAGTGAAAATATTATTTTATTTCTATCAGGCTGAGTTATGTTTATGATTCAAAAAAGCCTGGAAATCTATTACTCAATATAAATTTTACAAAATTTCAAGAAAGTCTGAACTTTTGCACAGTACTGTATAAAACCAAAAAATACTTTCTTCCACAAGTTTGCCTCCAAGGGCCACACTGCCCTCTGTCTCTCACCTTGGTCGTCAGTGGATGATGATGACCTCAGATTTGCCACTGTAAAATATCTGTGGAAGTTTAAATGGAAATCTGACAATCCCTTCAGCTTTGCCTGCGGGATAACGTTCCGCTTCACTTGTTTATGCTTGTGTGTGTTTGTGTGCATGTGTGCAGTTAAGTTGCCAACTGCATGTTCTCCTGCGCACTGTCATGCATAACCTTGGGAACTATCCTTCCTCTAAGCATCATGGGATGGCTCAGAGGACGGGGAATTATCCAATCAGCCGTTAGGGTCACCCCAGTCAAATGACTCTAGAGACTCGCTGCCTCCCACCCCCTACACCACCCTTTTCATCTCCTCTCTCCCCATCACATTAGTCAACGGTTCATACGCACATCCACGCAGAGTGTTTGATGTGTAAATGCGTGCCGAAGACACATACAGTATAACTAGGGCAATTAAAGTCGAGTGTAACTGACGTGTTACAGCTTAAATTAGACTCACCAAGAGCACAGCAGCAAGGGAGGAAGAAAGAAAGAGCAACATGAAACCAGAGGTGAGGATAAAGAAAAAAGAAGGAGTCTGTGGAGGACAAGACAGGTGACATTTAAGGGGAAAAGTGCAAACTTAAGCTCTTTTGCAGCATTAGCATCTGTGTTTCTGCCCAACTGAACACTCCTCCTGCCTGTAAGTGTGTGATTTAATAATTCAGGGTAAATTAACATAACCTAAACAAATTGTCCCAAAACCTGTTTCAAAACGAGTGCTATTTATAGGCATCGAAAAGTCTCAGTGGTTGGAAGACAGCTAAGCTTAAAGGCACAGCTCACCCCAAAGTTAAATATAGACGTTTTTCTTCTGGGCTGTAGTGCTCTTTATCTGTCCTGATCGTTTTGGTGTGTCGTGAATATAATGGAATTAAAGTTGTCTCGTAGCGCCAAAAGGGCCAAAAGACCCAGCAGCAGCATCCCTATTCAGAGATCATAACCTTATCAAATAAATTCAAAAATACTGTGAAGTTAGAAATTTTTTTTTTTAACAATCAAACCACAATCACAAAAGAAACGTTACTGTTCAGCTCAGGGGGATGTCATTAAAGTTTACATCCTATTTTCCTGTCATGAGGGTGACCTCTGTGAGCCGTGTAGTTTCGCAGGAGGCAATAGTTCCTTCATGGAACTGCACACGTCATGTGTGTTTTTGTGGGTGGAGGTGTGTGTGTGGTGGTGGGGGGATTCATGCTATATTTTTTTATCTTTGACATGTTTTTCACGCGTCTCCCATTGCCGATGAACTCCGCTGTCACTCCCTTCCCCGTTCCAGCCACAGTCAACAAATCAGCATTCACCCGGCACACGGTGTCATCCATATTGAGATTTTGAGGACTACATGGGAGCATGTTTGTGCTGCTTAAAAGCCTCTCTCTGTGGGCAAATGCATGCACAAACAGACAAAACCGCAGTACCATAAATAAAACATCAGGAAGCTGGGGTCAGAGCACACAGTCAGCCACAACACTGCACTCCTGGACCATTTAGGGTTAAGAGCTTTGCTCAAAGGCAACGTTCTTGAGGAGAAGGTTTGAACATATTGTTGCTCTTGTATTCCCTCTTTTCCAGTTGGTGACATCATGGTTAGTCTAATTTAAGGTCTGGCATGCCTGTTACATTTCTATATCACACAAGCTCTTTCTTGTATATATTATGAATGCCCATTTAGCCTACACATCTTGTGTGGATGCAGACACAAACACACAACCCTACTGAGAGAACAATATCTGAGAGAGTCCGCAATGAGTACACGGCAGCCTCTTTCTGTCAAAACCATGCTCGGGATAAGGGCACAGATACACATCCAGTGGACAAGCCTAAGGGACAGAAGACACAGAAGCGCACACACGGAGATATGCACACATCTGACACACACTCACAAGACAAATGAACTTCCAAAATTAGCAAGCAGAGTGGAGATGTGTTTCTTTTTCTACAGTATCTTTACCTTTTTATTATATTCGTGTGTACATGTGTATGTGCGTACGAGTGTGTTCATCACTCGATTGGTCCGGTAGGCCACTGTCTGACGCGACCGGGAGCAGCAATAATGAAAACACTGCTGAGGTTGCCTAACTGGCATAGCACTCCATCGCACTGACTCATTGGGAACAGCAGCACACACACACATGCTCATGATCCATGCAGAAATATGCTGACATATACAGTCCCACACGTCACTTCATACTCTCTGCTCTTGGTGCCTTTTATGCCATCTGTCTTCTACATGCACGCACGGAGACACACATGTACATGTGCAAACACTCCTTTTCTCACCCGGAACAGAATGAGGACACGCACAGCCACACAAAGCAACACATCTGGTTAGACCACAGCACTGCAGTTCCTGCTGCTGACGTACCACACACGCAAGGTCTGGATGCCTTGCTGAGCGCTCTGCAAGCAAACAGCCGTTAGATCTCCGTCAACTGTTGTTAAAACCATATTCACCTCTTTATCCAGCTTCAGGCTATTTTTGTTTCCATAAACTGTATTTTTAAGGAACACTCGAATGTTTCAAAAAACACTTATCGGCTTTCATGCCAAAAGTTACACGACACCATTAAAAGCGCTCCTTGTTTGTATGGTAAATATGAAGTTAAACCAATGAGAAGTCAGCTTAGTGTACACTGTAGGCAGGTGGGAACATCTCACTCAGCTTTATACCTAGTTAACAAAATCTGCCCGCCTACAGATCGGGATTATATTCTGAACTACTTATAGGAACTGCACCTGGCCAAGAAAAAGTACGGTGCAAAATATCCCATCTGGCCCTCTTTATAGTTATATTTTTTATGCATTAAACTTATTTGTTTTGTTTTTTAACATGTCAGTGTCAGCTGCTCTGTTTCCAGTCTTCATCTTTAGCCAAGCCAGTACTCTCCTGGCTTCGTCATCATAATTACTATAAGACTGAGTGGTATCGATCTCATCATCTATTGTTCTCCTACTGTCAGTAAGCATACAGCACAGATTTCCATTTTCTTGGCAAACAGTTCTGGGAGACCGTTTATCCAACCTTAATCACATTTTTGTGCCCGTATTATTACTACCTCTAAACGTGAGCCTTATTCTTATTCTTCTCTTTCATCCCTTTCAGAGAAACTCTTGTGCAATAAGAGTGTGGCGTGCTGTCAATTTAATCTGGATGGGGTGACGTCTGCATGTCTGCCTCAGAGGGAGAGAAAGACAGAGAGGTGGAGTTAGGCAGAACTACGCAGCTGAACTTTTAATCCTCTTAGTGTCCTCAACTATCTATCTCTCATTCATCTGTCTTCTGTCTGTCTGCAACTAACCACTCTTCTACTTATTGCATCCATCTGCCTATTTCATGTAGCGCTAAATTACCTCTGAGGTTGAGATGAATACATTTCATTTTCATTTTTGCTCTCTTTTGCTCGCTTCCTGCCTCATCCGTGACTCAGCCCCTCTTTCCTCCCTCCTTTATCCGGCTCCTCTATGTGCTCTTCCCTCTTTACCCTCTCCATCTCTTGGGCCCCCTGCAAGGTCGTTCCCAAGGACGGCCTGCTCCCAGCATCCTCTGCCTGATAGGCCGATAGGTATTAAAGGACCGCTTCCCCTGGTGGAGCACATGGCTCAACTACAGCTCTGCTATAACGCTGTCATCATTCCCATCACTCCCGAGGCTGTTTACTGTACTTCCTTCCTGCACATACACACACGTGCCAGCTCACACGCATCAGTGAATCCAAAGGCACAGCTAACACAAGATGCTGACAGTATATTATGCTCGCATTCATACGCTAGCCGGATTCTTAAATCAGGTGGGGGCTGCTTGCTACTCCACACGACAGGCCACTTATCAGAGTGACAAAGGATGCATGCCTGCAAATACACCGATGCACACAGGCAATGAAAGAAAAGTACTTGACCCATGCTGACAGATAGCCAGCACTGTCTGAACTAAGCAAACCTTTTCCTTTACTATAACCTAGTGTGACACAATACAAGCTCAGCAGACCTGAAAAATACAAAGCGAACAGCTTTAAAGCAGCTTGAGCGGTGAGACAGTCAGCAATTTGGCCTCCATGGACGACAAATTCGGTCTAATGTGCTGTCTGGAATAGAAAGAGGATAAAAATCTAAATTATTACAGTTGAGCTGTGAAGGATTCCTAAAAAATGACTGCACCACTCATCTGCTAATCTGCTGAATAATCATAGTGTTTAAAAGCCATTTTTAAAAGCGGTGACCTCATTTATGAGCCAAATTGACACTTTGTGGCATTAAATATAGAAGTCCTGTGCTTTGTTATATCTCATTCAAAAAACAAAAATTGATATCAGAACCTGGCCGACCATAGAAAGCTTGGCAAGTCAAAGCAGTCTCCTGGAGAGTAGAAGATAAACAGCACTGATGGTAAATTTCAATGCCAAACTATTGGCAGTCTCCAGAGTTCCCACATTTGTTTGGGGCAGGATCATTATTATGTGTGACAGATGCTGGGAATATAGGGAATGACTCCATAAATCCAATTTAGATTTTTAGCCTGTTTGGACTTCTTCTTTGAAATTACACCAGTTTTTATTTCATTCTATTGTGTCACATAGTCAATGAAAACACTTCACAGTGTGCGCGTTTTATCTCATCAGTCAAGAGAATATTTTCCCAAAAGTCTTGGAGATTATTGAGAAGTTTTCTGGCAAATGTCAAACAGTTTTTGTCTAGTTTCTTTCTTGTTGTTGAAACATGAACTCTCACCTTAACTAAGGCAAGTGAGGCCTGGAGGTCTTTAGATGTTGTTCTGGGTTCTTTGTGACTTCCTGGGTGAGTCATCAGTGCGCTCTTGAAGTGACTCCTGGGAAGGTTCACTACTGTCCCAAGTTTTCTCCATTTGTGGATTATAGTTCACGAGATTCCCTTTAGAAATGACTTTGTAACCTTCTCAAGACAGATAGATATCAGTGACACTACATCAAAGCAGTATGTATTGCTTTTTGAGATCTGTTAGCTTACTTCATTTTGTCAGACAGCTTCTATCTAAGGGATTTCTTGATTCAACATGTCTGGCAGTAAACATGCCTGGGTGTGGCTAGTGAGTTTAGTTTCATTAGCCAAACCCAGGCTTGATATGAACTCAGCTTTTCAAAAAAATGTGGTTAATAACAATTAATCCATGATTTAACAGGAGGGACAATTACTTTGGACCAGTTTCCTCTTTCGAGGTTTCATGTTTTAAGTTAATTCTGATTAAGATAAGGTGAGGGGCTCCCTTTTGTAACTTAATATTTACCTTAGAAAGCCAGCTTTGTATCAGCCTTTTCAATCAACTCAACAGTAAATAGTTTTTCTCAAAACTGCAAATCCACAAATGTGTTTTACACATCTATGAGGATGTTTTAACTCCATCAGGCCTTTCTCTTTACCACTCACACAGTTTAGGGCGTCTGGATCTTATCCAGGCTGAGATGTACATTGGTACACCCTGTGAAGGTTGCCAGCCGGAGACAGACAACAGACAACAGTGATAACCACTGCACCAGCATGGTGGCTGTCACATAATTGATACCATCATCAGCACAAGTTTCACATTATGTTTCGTAACTACTGCTGCTTGGGATTGAATTAATTATGAATGTGCGCAGGCTGCACACTGTCAACATATTACTCAGTCTGCTATTAATTTTGTTGATCGCTTTATCACATTCTTAAGTTTCATTATGGTATGCAGAAGAGTTTAGTAAAATCATGGCAATCATAGTAAAATCACTTGCTTTTAAAAAATAAAATCAGGATTTTACTATGAGACATGAGTTTTAAAAGGAAACAAAGTAACAATTCATTTAAAAAAAACAACTTTACTGACTAACCTTGAGAATTTTTTGAATGTGTATTCTTTGGTTGAAGATATCCAGTGAAAACAAACACCATGGACTTTATTTATTTCTAAAATTATCTTCCAAAATGCCAGTAACGTCTATTTAACTTTTGGCTAAAACATGAAAGAACTCCAAGGCGCTCTCTCTTCAGATAAAACTGAAAGGCCTATTCTCATTCTCATGGCAAGTTCATGAAAACACTGGATGTTTTCTAGTTATCTGCCATAAATTGTTAGCTTCCCTTCTATGACGAGAGTGGAATATTCCACCAGTGATGCTCCACCAATAGGAGGAGTCTTAAACCTGGACAGACGCGGGGTATCGACACCAAGTCAGAAACAGTCACCACATTCAATCTAAATCAGACAAGATAACACAAAGAACCATCAGTCATACACATGAATGCGTCTTTTAAGTCAAATAAGGTTTATAGAAAAGGAGTAAAAATCTAAGTCCTCAGTTAAGCTGGAGTGTTTAGTGGCCTGTCATTATAAATCCAAAAAGCTTCCCTTTGGTATTTAACCTTTGTTTAACCAGGCAGGTCATTTAAAGAAACCTTGCACTCACTTCCAGCCGCATATTTTTTCTTTTGTCTGTATTGCAGGAGCTTAACCCACACTTCAAAATAATCCTTGTTTTTCCAATACATTGCCTTACTGTGTTCCCTCAGTTCATCAAAGTCCGAAACAAGCTTTTTTAACTTGAGCCAAAATAAAGAAAAGAAAAAACACAAGGCAGCCCAGGCTTCAAGCCAACTTTCTTCTGATTTCTCGACCCTTGAGTTGTCTGCCTGACACATAAAGACACTATCACCTCTCTTTGAGACTGTACAGGCCCAAAGGCAGAAAATGTGGCATAACATATACAATCACTGCCTGTTTATTAGGTGCACCTTTTCAACTGCTTGTTGATGCAGATATCTAAGTAGCCAATCACATGGCAGTAACTCAGTACAATAAGCCACATATACATGATCAAGATGATGTGCAGAAGTTCAAACTTAGCATCTATGTGCTGTTGAATGTGGAAGAAAGGTGATTTAAATGACTTTGAATGGGGAATGGTGGTTAGTGCCAGACAGGCTGGCCTGAGTATTTTAGAAACCGCTGATCTATTGAGATATTTCAATACAACCATCTCTGCAGTTTACAGAGAAAGGCCTGAAAAAGAGAAAATATGTGAGTGAGTGAGTGAAGATGACTTGTTGATGGCTAGCTGCAGGAGGAGCTAAAAGGGAGGCACCAGTAACTCAAATAACCACTCTGTACAACCGAAGTATGCAGAAGACATTTCTGAATGCACAACGTGTATCGATCCTTATAGTAGATGGCCTGCAGCAGCAGAAGACTACACTGGGTGCTGCTTCTCTCAGCTAAGAACAGGAAACAGAAGCTACAATTCACACAAGTTCATGAAAATTGGATAACAGAAGACTGTAAAAACTGCTACTGACAGAACTAAAAACAAGACATTCATAATCTAACCAACTGCACAACCATCATGTCAGAATAGGACCAAACAAAGAACTATATTGAGACACCATTGCAAAACAATCACATATAGTTTTGCAGTCAATTTTAAAGCGCGTTGTACCTCAGACTAGCTCTGCCCAGATCAGTGTCTATATGCAATATGTGCAATGCCTAATAATATACCATTGGAAGTAATGATGGGGGAGAACCTCTGTAATCAAGTGCATTGTAGGCGTTGCTTAAGAAAACAACTTTAAGAAGACAACTTTAATTGATGTGAAAAGCCTATTTTGACGTCTTTTTTGAGTGAGAAAGAGCAGCGTTGCTGCAATGCTTTAACAGTGGGAAATGAGGTAATGGGCATTTATGGTCTTAATGGAACTTTAAGTGTGCTTTAAGTGCACACTGAGAATAAATACCTAATAGTAGGCTGTTACATAAAACGGAAAACAAGTGGATGGATGTTTAATGTCTAATGGCCTTGCACACTGAGACTTTGAAAGCACATTAAGTGCATTTTACTTTCATTCACAGTTCTTTTACTCATTTGTGTTTGTAAAAAAATATAACAGAGAAACCCCTGAGCTGAGTACAAAGAAATGAGCAGCTGATAAACTTTGTGCGAAAATGCATTAACCAAAACCACAAAAATGGATTTCAACAATCTGTTCAATTTAATAAAAAATGAATTTAAGTTGCAGATGAACTGAAACCACTAAGAGCATGACATTATTAATGGCTTTTTTGCAGATATTACTGTGACTGGTTTGTGAGAGGTATTTTAAGTTATGGCAAAAGTAGCAAAAAAAATGGTGGTGAATAGGATGCAGAAAGGCTTTGATGTAGTGGCTGTGGTGCTGAAAGGACAGCTACCGGACGAGGCGGAGGAGTCAGGAAGGAGGGAGGAGAGGAGGAGAGGAAATGCTTTAGAACTAGATGTACAGACAGAAGGAGAGAGGAGGTGACTGAAAAAGATTTACTTGATATAATTTGAACAGTGGGAAGATGAAGTCGTGTTTAAATTTGGCTGATTATCAAATAAATTGGTGAATAACTTCAATATACTGTAAAAGTATATGGGTCTACTGAAAGCACCAGTTTTTTTCCTTTCTTGAAAACTCCTTCCTCTGTCTTTGTTTTCTAAATTGTATTATGATACTGGCAGACAGTCTAATAGCACATAGCAGGATAGGCACAGACATAATTAAAAACCTGATAAATAGCTGGGCGTCTGAGGTCTGGCCACTGAACATGCTGCTTTGCTGGCATAGATGCCTGGAGCAGTTACTGTCATCACTGACACCTTTGCTTTTCCTGCTATTCAAAGTCGCAGGTTTGCAGGTTCAGTCTATTACAAAAGGTTTGCATCTTTTAATATTGGACACTGTGCTTTGATGCAACGCCATTTTTAGCTTCTGTCTCTTTAAGTTCCTCCTACGCATTTGTGCTCAGTTGTGCAGCCAATAGCAGGATCTGATTTTGGCATTTTAGCCTTTATTGTATAAAGAATAATATAGCGAGTAAATAGGATAGTGGGCTGGATTGGCACACAAGAAACACCCTGAGGGCGACTGGATCCTGCCCCTGTAGTAACTTCTTGGCATATGGGTCACCTGCTCAGCCAGGTGAGTTGTAGCATAACAGGACAATTGACGTGTAATGTTCGAAGCTGAAACAGATTCAGAGTACGGAGTAAGCAGCCGGGAAATAATGACAGAGTTTGAGCCAGCTAGCTGTATGTGGATTTAGTTAAATCAAACTTTACTATTTAACACACTACCATAAATGGTATAAGAGGGCATTATGGTGGTGCATTGCATAGTGATGGAGATAGGTATCGAAAGAAAAGGCTGGCTTCCAAACAGGGCGTTTATTACTTCCCTTAATTAGACGTCCTGTAGCACTTTGTGGACATGCACAGACTGTGCTTAATTATGACAGTCTGTCTTTTATCATTCAGTGAAATATGTAAAATCACTTATAGTAAATAACAGGGACAGTTAGCATAGCTCAATTAAATAGCTCCCTGAGGCGCCACCAGCTGCAGAAAGAGGTAAGACATGATCCTCCTCACTGACTCTTAATGAGTTCCCAATATTTCTAATTTCCAACTTTACAACTGTTGGACTATCATATAGTTCACAGTTCAAAATATTTGTTATTTCTTTTATACAGGGCTTTGACACAGACCCTCCACCAAGTTCCTTTTCCTTTAATACCCCCCTTCTCCCCATTCAAGTAAAATGTCTTCTGATTGGCCTCTGTGCTCACAGCCAGAGCTCTTTACCTAAGATTAGGCATATAACCTGCTCGCTGACATCGTACAAATCTAATTGTAGAAAAAACTGAGCATTTAAACAGTCTGAAGCTTGAGCTTTTCTCTGATAATTATTACCTGTATATATGCTGAGCTCATAATTTCAAACTTTGACCTTGTTTAATATGAACATCCACCTTTCTAACAATATATATGACAGAATCTAAGTAAAAGCATTATAGATAATATATGTCTGCTGCTGATATCCAGTGTGCCTTCTGCATTGTTACAAAAACTGCTTACACTGTACTAAACCGCTGATACTGAGAGGACAGGAGAACATGCAGACTGAGAGGACTGTAGGAGGACACACTGCAGGGGGCTGACTCTCACATAACCTGACTTTTTTAAGCTTTTTCCAACCCCGTGATTCATTTGCTCATGCTGCTGAGTAGGAATCACGTATGAGTAACCAGGTTACTGACGTTCCCTGCAAACATTATGATATGATCCACATAACTTAAAATCTAGCTGTATGTGTGCAGTTGTGTCCTCTGCTTGGGTCATCTGGGTGTCATTGAGCCAGAAGGTTTAACAAAAGAAAGCCTCTAATAAGGAACAATGACCTACACCCTGTGATGTCACTGACGTGGCAATCTAACAAACAAGACATTTTGATATTACTGGCCTGCCAGCTTTAAATCCCAGTGTTTGCTAAACAATGGCAGAGTTAAGGTGCTTGGGTTTCCTCGAGTTGCACAAACAGATGTGTCTGTAAGAGGTTATGATGTTCACAATCCAAGTTTTACAAAATGCTTGTATTTGTTCCTTTCAGCTTTTTGTGGGAGTCTTACTTTTGAACATCCCCAAAACAAGTGGGCTGAGCTCCCACTACCACAAAAGTGAAAACTTATTCATAAGTATTAATTATTCCTAACACAGACTGATTCAGGACTAAAGTTTCGAGATCTGCCCCTGATAAATATAATACAGCTGTGAGCAGGTAGAGGGCCTTTAATGTGAGTGAGGGTGACATGTAAAACTAGACCATTCAGTTTCAGGAAAAACCACTTTGGACTGCTGTGATTGCGAAACCTGGTCTGTGGCATGCTGCTAAAAAGTCAGTTAAGAAGCAGTTAAAGTTTTCATGGTAATAAAACCTGTCAAAATTTCTCTGAAATGAGCTCAGCACTCCTCTCGCAAAATGGCTTTTAAAGGTCAAACCGTAATTCGTGTTTACATGAAAGACGACATCTGACGACCTCCCCTGGACCCTTAATGGATGTTTTTTTGTAAACCATTCATAAAATAATTAAAAATGGTACAACATATGTCAAAACACTACAGAACACCACCGAGCCGATCATTTTGGTTTTTGAGCAGTGCAGGACTAGTTAGGTGCAAAGGTTTCTGGGTACTTTTCTTTGGTTTTATTTCAATAGAGAAAAACATATAGTAGGATTGCTTGCTTTGCAACAACCCCACCCACAATGTTTATTCTCTTAGGTTTATAAAACCCTGAAAACCTTTGTGCTTGCCAAAGCAAGTTTTTAGATTTATATTCTGAAATAAATGCTTTTATGTAAAGGCAGCAGTCGTACATAGATTGAGAGGGTGAATAAAGATAAATCACTCTCTTTCTGTTTATTGTCTGTCAAACAAAACTACTCTTCATCATTTTCACAGATTTCTGTTTTCTAATCTGCTTTTCTTGTGTTCTGTATCCAATTTATGATACGTCTTCTGTCCTTCCCCTCAGTGCAGCTGTATGATAACCACAGCTTCACTGCCAGTCCTGTATCATTCCATCCACGCTAAATCCCAGAGGAATTTTCCACCACCCACCTGGCTCTGTTCTCCTTCATCCATGTCTTATTTCCCTGCATTCTTTCTCACGCTTTCTTTCTGTCATACTCCTTAAGCCCATCAGCCTTTCTATCATTTATCCTCCTGCCATCTCCTTCCTGCTCCTCTCTGTCTTTCTCTCTCTCCCCCCTCTCACTTCTCTCTGCGTCTCCTCTTTTCCTCCCTTCTCCCTGTTCTGGACACTGTGAGTGGAACACAGATTATGTCAGACATTTATAAAACCGGATTAGCTAGGATCACCTTCACACATGCACACACGCACGCAAAAACAGATGACTTCGTACACCCCCACTCAAACCCTAATTTTAGCTATCCATAGATACACTGCAATGCCAAAAGTATGCGGACACAGCTGTTTACATAATTACTAGCAACGTATGCTGGTCCTTTTCTGCAGTTATCTGAACTAAATCTCACTCCAGGTCCAATGAGGATGCCTACCAATACAAAGGAAGGGTCAATAACGTGCTTGCACAGAGCAATGACACTAACCCTGTCCGACACCTCTGGGATGACCTGGAATACTGACAGCTAGCCAAGTCTTATTGCCCAGATACACTACTTGTCCTCACAAGCCCCTCTGTTGCTGAACAGGAGCAAATTCCTGCAGCCACGTTTCAAAATCTTGTGAAAAAGATGAGTAAAAAATGCAGTAGAAGCAATAATGCCTTTTAATTCTTTTCTATTCTGTGTGGACATAGTGTTTTAATGCAAGCATTTTGCCATTAGGTATGTTGAAACTAACAAATACTGCATCCATACATACATATGCTATTTCCGTCTGATCCATGCAGTTTTTCCCCACATGGCCTCCACACGCACGACCTATGACTGCAAAACCCCATGATATACACCATTCACCTACAAAGCCTCTGACGTCATATTGTCCAAAATAACTGACTATGCACTCATGACACAAGCACATGGCACTTGAAGCCATGCAACTCTACTTCATTACTTCATGTGAATAAGTCAGACGCAGCAATGCGAGCAGAATCCACAGAATCGGTAAGAATAAAAATATGAGCCAGCTTTCTCTCTGTGCCATCTCTCGCTTTCCTTCTCTCTCTTATTCTTTTCTCCCTGCATCCCCCACCCTCCCTCACTCAACCCTCAATTTCTGACTCAGCAGAACAAGACAGATACAAGGTCATCTGACTGCTGTTGCTGTGGAGCACTCGATTTGGGGGGATTCTTCCCTCCCCCCTCTTTCTTGTACTGCAAGGCGGGTAAACGTTGGGAGGTAGAGAGGCTGAAAGGAGGGAGAAACATCAAGGCATGACAGAGGTTATGGAAGGGTACAGCTGGCAGCCATTTTAATTCAAATGAAAAGAACTTTATTAGCAGCAACCACACTGACAATGTCACCCTCACTGGCAGCACTGAGTGCTTCAGGATCAAATTATTAAGCCTAGCTGTGCATTGCATATATGGGCTACATATCTATTTATTTGGTGCAAGGATTTTGTAAAGCTGAAAGCAACAGAAGCTTTTGAGATAAGGGTAAAAATAATAAAGATGTTCTGCATAAAATATCTACACATACAATGTGGTTGCAGAGTGAAAACTGACAGTCAGATTTAATCAAGACTGCTCCCCATCCATGAAACCCCTGAGGTTTATAAACATCTGTTATTACTGGCTGGATACTAAACTGCATTAGTGTTGTGCATTTCTTATATATCTCGTATAGATTATCAAATCACATTGCTAAACTGCTCAGGCTTTACGGACATATCTTTAGATGGATACTATTAAAACCCGATTCTTCATGAAACCACAATAGAAATGTTTGGGGGGGAAAATACAAACAGAACATTCCTAACAAAAGACAGCTTGTACAGTTGAGTATATCTTGTAATAAAGGATTAGATAAAGAGAAAACATGATGCTCTGGAGCCTTCTCTTCCGCCAAACCAGCTGAACACAGAGAAGGTCAAAATCTTAGAATTTTCCACCACAGTGACAGAAAAAGCAGGTTAGGTTAGGTGTGCATATTCATGTTACTTTTCATAGTGCCGGCACTGACTTTAGGGTGAGCATCCCACAGGCAGAAGAGTGGGTGGTAAAAGGTTAACAGCCAACATTTATCTGGATTTACACAGAAGCCTGTTATTAATACAGACGGGGCAAAATGTTCTTTGAAATCAGATCTTAGACAAGCAGTGATGGAAAAACAAAGTGTCAACGTTTAACATCTTGTTAGTGTTGTATGAGTGGGATTTACCAGAATGTGTATTTGAAGCTTTACTCGGTCCATCTGGTTGTTTGGGAAGGTTATGAAAACACCAAGCATCCACAAACAAAATGATTACTCACTGCTAATTGCATCTCATTGCGTCTTTACTGATTCATACTTCCCATATCAGATTAAATAATAAAAAATAAAAATGCAATGTGCACCATAACATCTTGTTTTAATAAAGCATCACGGCTGACTGACCTCCAACTCTGAGCTAACCTCATTCTGATGCTCTGGGGCTTCACGGGGCTGAGTGGTCATCATCTGGACCCACAGCAAGAAACCCAGTGAGGCATGACAGCAATCTGCTGCAGGGACAGCACGCGTGACTCCCAGCTTTCCCTTGCAAATCAGGCATCGCTGTGCATGCATGCATAGTATATATGTGTGTGTGTAACTTAGCAACTCTGCATGTGTGCTTCCACTGCAGCATCACGCCTTCTTTCCAAAGCACGAAGAGGAAAAGAAAAATGTACGGCCAAAACCATCAGTGATAACTCACTGCTACACATGTGCCAGCTGCCTGTCATTTTTGCATGTCCTCTGTTTGTCTCTCTTTCGTGCTCTCTGTCTTTGAACTCTCTGGCACCGTTACAGAAAGCAAAACTCATCCCAGCCTGTCCATCTTTCTGCCTGACCAGTGTTTAATGAATGCAGTCTAATTTGTTAGACTATCTCATTAATCTGAGTGTGTATCCTTTCAGAACCGGTCAATCCTGTGTGTGGGATTGACAGCTAACCTCATAAATGTCAAGTAAAGTGAGCCTTCCGAAAATTATTGTAGTGCTTAAACAATCCAAGTTGTATTTCTTTTTTACTTCCATTAACATTCATCTAGTTTCATCCTTTTTTACTTTCCTTTTTTTAAATTTTGTTTTGTTTCTTGCTTAGAATAAGTCTCCCCGTTGGGTGAGATGCTGACTCTGCATTGTCAGAACTGTACACCTGCTGATGGAGCCAGTCAGGTTGCAGGCTGCTTTCTGCAGCCGACCATGCATCCCGATATGCAGTGACAGACTAATGACTGAACTGTGGCTCGTCTTTCACCCTTCACCCTCATTCTTTCTATCTGAATTTCACACGCACACTTTGGATGTCCTGCTCTCTTTTCTCTGACTGCTGTGCCCGGGCCCACTACTGAGGAATGGATGTGCACAACATGCTCATGATAGGACCAACACAACATCCAGGTGCTTGCTTTATACATGCAATAACCTACTGCACAAAAAACCCCACTATTTTATGGGACAGCAATACATTACACGATGAACAAACACAATCACGACAACTAGAATCTAACCTTGTGCGTCCATTTATACAAAATTTCAGGATAGAGACTCGCGATGCTGCTGGCTGCAAGCCTCGGAATTCTGCATTAAAGCAGGAGGGGCAGAATTATATAGTTCTATTGGCTGGCTTGTGGAGTAGGATAAATCCAATTGGTCGGGGGCGCTCAGAATTATCATTGGCCAGCTCTGTCAGTTCTCGATTCACCGATTCGCTTCTTTCACCGGCGGAGTGATGTCAGCAGAAATGGAGAGGGAGATCGCTGGTTAGTTTAGCCGGTCTTTCGCCACAAGTATCAGAGAGCAAAGGGAGGAAGCGGTTCCCCGCGTGATGCTCCGCTTGAGACTGCAGAATTTCATTTGAAAGACGTCCCACAAGGGGAAACTGCAGCCTAACCTCGCCGAAGGTTTGAGAGACAGTTTATTTAAACCAAAGACAATTCTTCTGTCAGACTTAGGCTATAGATAACTTGTCTGACGTCGTTTACCTGTGTTTTTTTCCACCTATGCAACACAAAACAACTGAGCATATCTTCTTTTGCTTTTCAAGGCAAGGCATTTTGATATAGTTCAACGTGAGGGGCTGACACCTCTCAAGCCGTGCATCACCTGAGAGGAAAAGAGTGACTGCGTCAACATGGGGGTAAGAACCGGCGATTCCAACTTTTTTACTGCGTTGTAGCCCACCTGAAGTGGCCTGAAAAGTGAGAGGTAGCCTAAAGCCTAAAGAAAAGCTGTCAAACTGAGGCGTGATGTCATTTTTGTTCTTAATGGAAATCCCGTTTGTCTGAGTGACATTGACTCTAATGCGGAACTGTGTTTTACGCCGGTCTAGACTGCGACAAATTGATGTAGCCACGAGCTCTTATCTAGTGCAGTGGTGGAAACGAGCTTCTTTTGGACTGTTCACTTTCATTCGACTTGGATCAGTTATTATTTCTGGCTCGTGTGGGCTAATTTGTGCTGGGATTCTCATTAACTGCTGCCCCCGTGATGAAATGTTTAGAAACTAATGCCAAAGTCTTATATCTAAGTACTGTAGGTCTGTGATGTTTCCAGCTTGTCGGTGTGTCAGATGTGTAGGCTGTTTTAAGTCGTATAGGCCTTACTTTGACCATAACCTTGCCAGCCATGATAGGCCTAATCGGTTTATTCTTCCTGTATGCTCCTGTGTGTTAGAGGAGGAGCACGTGTTAAGGTTATTCCCCTCCCCATCATTAAGCTGCAGTTTAAAAATAATACTGAGTTTTGCCACATTTTCGGCAGACTTGCATGCACTTTCTTTATGATTAAAGACCGCAGTGCATTATGACCTCCTTCATGCCCTCGCTGCCCACCCCCACCCACCTCCACCTTCCTCCTGCCCTCTGCTGCGTTAAACCCCGCTGGCATCCCCCCTTCTGCGGTCATCTGTTTGCGCGCAAGCGAAGCAACTGTCCGGTGAGGATGATGAGCACGCCGCGTACTTACACTGGACGCTATCAGCTGAGGAGTCCATCCTCGGCATCCTAGCTGACCCGTGCGTCATAATGCAGTTACCACGAATAAGCGCTTCACCAGCTTAGGCTATTTCCCCTTTAATTTGTGACATAACAGGGACTCGATAATCGCCAGCAGTGACTACATTTACACACATCACAGATTAAAGAAACGACGACTCCAGCCGGCTACACGAGGAGAATGACAATAATGACATAAGGTTCGTCAGTGTGACTTTAGAGGGCTCTCTTCTACTGCGCGCATCCATTAAGCTATTAAACGCATTTGAGCTGTTTCCGGGTATATGGATAAACTTATCACTCGTGTAAATTGACCAGTATGGAGTCTGGTGGAAAAATACAAGGTAAAGTCAAGATGCGGCTGGTGGTGTGAGTTATTGCGCAATTCGGCTCAATCGCCTCGCCATGAAAGAGTAGTAATATTTAACCCCTGTGCACCGACTGAGCGATGCGGTGGCATGACGCTGCAGTAGGAAGACCATGCGGAGCTGAGACATTTCCAGCTCTGCGGAGGCAGTGCAAGCCGATTTCATTACAGTGAGACCAGCTGATGTTGCCCTGCAAAGCCTGACATTTCTGCGCCAACAGAGAGGTTCAGTGTGTTGGATTCCGGGGAGGTAGAAGAGAGCCTCCGGTCCATGTCAGTGTCTTCTTATAGATGTGGAAGCTAACCCGGCAGCTATAGTGGGCACTGCGTCAAAAGGGATGGGAGTGCAAAAAAAAAAAAAAGTGCTTACGCATGTGCTGCTGATGCTGCTGCTGCTGTGTGGAAGTTCACTGAAGCAGTGAGAGAGGGACGTTGAGTGGAAATGGACTGTCATTTCAGAGGATGTCCTGTCTCCTCGGAGACTGCTGTTATAGAACAGATCAATAAGGAATATGAGCTTCCCTTCTGATGTCTTAAATCATAAAGAAAGTATATGCAAGCCTGCCGAATGTGTTTGCGCTTAAGGCGCTGAGGTTACCCTAAATGGAAAAGATGGATGGATAATGGAATAGAGCTGTGTATGGAAAAGTGTCATCACTTGTGCTGATGTACAGCACTGACTTGTCCCTCTTTCCGTCTGAGGATTTCGCACTAGCGCACTGTCCTATAGCATTGCCAGCTGTCCTTTCCCAAGGCCGCAGGGGGCACCGCTTGCGACGTTCCTTCTGCTTCAAACCGGGGGCGGGGCCTCTGGTGTGGAAATTCCCTGTAAAAGGCTGTGATAGGCTGGCACGAGCAGCCACGCAGAAAGGACCCGGTTAACAAGAGAGAATAGAGCAACCAACCGGCACGTTTTGTCAGACACAGAGATATACGTTCTAAATTTGGAGGACAATCTCTAAGGAAAGAGCATGATGTAACGCACACATAGGTCACCTTCTCATCTTTCTCACTGTCCTTTCTGCATTGATGCAGTTACTGAGGATGAGTCCATGGGAGGAATGTAAAGTGAGATGTCGAGGAAGGGCTGCACACATGCAACATCTGCAGCTGTTTATCTTCAAACTCATGACACAAAGGAAGGGAATGTGCCACTGCTGAGAGAACAACGGGTACAGAGAGAAAGGAAAGACAGATTAGTAGTGGTTGGTTTGCAGGAGTAGTGAGAGAAAGAGAGAGGGATTTAGAACGAAGGAGGTGGCATATGTTGAGGGGAGGGGTGGTTGGATGTATATCCTGTTACAGGATAATGACCTGAGGCTCACAATACCGCAGCTCATGTTTCCTCTTTCTGTGCCTGGTCATATTGGTTAACCGGGAGAGCAGAGAGAAATGGGATGAGGAGAGGAAGGATGTACTTGGGTCGAAGCATAATAGGTCTTAATAATTTTTGTTTTCATGATTGAACAGTTAGTGTTGAGGTGAAGAGGTAGGGATGTAGGGATCGTCTTTAAACCCCAGTAAGGAAAAAAGAAATTAAGGTGATTTAGCAGCAGAAAGGATTTTTAAGAAAGGTCATAATGGCTGATGGTGATGGGTGTGTCTGTGCTGCTGTTAGTGCAGTGTGGCTGAGGAGAAGCTCCTGATAAAGATAAGTCCCCTCAAAGACTGATATAAAGGCTTTCAAACTGGTACCAGAGAAGTGTGCGCTGCTATAGAAAACAAGTTGGAAGGTGTAACAGAAAGTAATTCAGGAGTTGGATATGTGTGTCCACTGCAGAAGCCCAGCCCTCAGTTTGGTGCAGAGTGCTGCACATCCCTCCCCATTGCACCTGCTGCCTGATGCAGATAGGCTGCACTGAACCACAGCTGATGTGTCCTGCACGTTGCAAGAGCCAATAGAAAAGCATAAACACAAGTTTATCATAGACCTGTGGCCCAGAGGTCAGTTAAGGTCAGTATGGTGATTCTTTGAAATGGACCTCCACTGCTCGCGTCAAGCCACTTGGATCAATAGACGTCCTTTGTAATCAAAGCAATCTTTTTAGTGAGAGTGCTGCTTGAGGATAGATTTCTGTAGTGCCTCAGCAACACCCCTAGAGTTAGCCTCCTTGCTAGCTTAAAACTAATAAGACTAGACTTGAGCTGCGAGCTCGTGTAATTCTAATAAAATGTAAAGGTCAGTGCTGTCTCCTTTCTACATTACTTTTAGAACAAAATTACAGTAGACGGACAGAGTGATTGATGTGGCCAACAGTTCTGCAACATTAACGTGCTGATGGTCTCCCATAAAGAGACCGAGTCAGGAGGGTTAGGTTGCCTGACTACGGCAACATGACTAATTCAGGGTGTTGTCGTGGAGATGTGTGTGTCCCTTTGTGAATACACTAAAGGAGAACATGTAACACTGGGCAGCCACAGTGGACAAAGGCTTATCACAGACCCAAAAGAGGTCATTAGCTCTCTGTTTGTTACGATTTAAGCTGCAGCACTCTGCAAGGAAATTAATTTTTTTCTTTTCTGTAAATTTATCTTGACTGTTAAATTGTGCATTTTCCATTCGTTCCTGCATCTGATAGACTTTACATGAGGGACCCTGCATGTTTTAATGGGATATGTTAATAGGTATTTGGTAGTTTTGCAGTCAGCAGCTGGTGCGTGTAGATGTGAGATCATTAACATCTGCATATCTCAGTGTGACCTCTTGCCTGATGGTTGAGGTGCCCTCTCTCACACTGTGGCACGATGCCATGTTTTCTACCAGCGCCAAGAAATTAAGATTTACAATACTAGTGTCATGTAATTAATGTATTCTTAGTGCTTATTTTCTGATTATATTGTTTGATGTACTTTAGTAATGAAGGTGCTCAGCTAAGTGCTCAGCCAGACTGAAAAACAGGAAGTTAGTGTAGAGCTATACAAGCATATTAATAAATACAGGAAGCCAGAAAGGAGGAACTTGTAACATATAAGGAGTTGTTGAAACTATGTGTGACGTGTAAAGTACCAAAATAACACCTATATGTGAGACATTCTTATGTCATTCTAATGTTAGAGATCTTGCAACTGGCGTTAGGCTGTGCAGGGCTCTCTCTCTCTTCCGGAAGATGATTGAATAAAGAATTAAATATAAAATGTTTTGACCGCTCTGAGTCGGGTGTTCTCTGTTCTGTTATGGGGATCAAAGAATCGGGTTTTAATACTAGTCTAAATCAGGCAACATTCACTCTCAGGCCAAGACACACAGACAGTAGTATTAAAGTCCTAACAGTGCCCAGCATTATGCAGTCCATTGTACAGAACTATAGTTACACAGTTACACACAAACTGTCTCTATGGGTTGAACGGATGCAGATAATGAGGGACAGGCAGATGGACACAAGGCAGCAGAGTGGAGGGGGGGGGGGGGGGGGGGGTTATAACGCTGAGATAAAGCTGAGATTGTCAGTTGGACTTATCAGTGATTATGTTTCTTGCTTTTGTTTATTTTTAGTTTTCGGAGCCACCCCAAAGTGGATGATTTAAGAGCTGTACAGAGTTAATCTCTCTTTGTGTGTTTGTGTTTCTGAGATTAAGATTTTGTTTCAGTACTCAGCCACAGTCTTTTTATTATTATTATTATTATTTATTATTATCATACATACATTTCATTTCCTCCAGTATTAAAGGAATGTCAGTAGGGACCGGTCTGCCTCTGTCTGTTTCCTTCAGAAGGGTTTTCCCTTTCTTCTTTTTCAAGTCTGGTATCTGCAGTCTCTCCCTATTGATGTCTCTTCACTTTGTTAAACAGAAAGATAAGAAAACTCCACATCACTCTCAGGGCTGATACAGAGAGGCAAGAGCTCTTTGGTGGTCTCCTTTTCAAATACTAATCGTCAGTTAACAGTGACAATTTAATTATTTCCTTACCCAGTGCTGTTATAAAGACGTTCACCAAACGATTGCTACAGCGATACAATGACAACAATTCATTTATGCCTGAGAATGGTGTAGAAAGGAGAGTGAGAGAGACAAAGAGAAGGAGAAACACGGTGGGTTAATCCAGTGTAGTAATCAGACTAAATAATCCCAACAGCCATGGGTCGCTACCCTGAGCCCCCTACTGTGGGCCCGAGCCCTTCCATCCTACTGCAAGAAACAGCAGATGGCCCAATGACCTTGCAAGGTGTCACACACGAGCACACACGTATGCATTCAGTACCATAGGGTGTATACACGAGTCACAGGGACACACACACACTTACTGCAACAGTGTTAAGATTCTATGTGGTGAACACTTTTATTAGTTTTTACATTTTATCTAGTAAAATTCAATGTTTTTAACTTTAAAATGCTTTCATTGGATCATTTTAGGTTAGAAGAGCAGCTTATGGACATTCACAGTAAATACATGCTTTAAAAATGTAAGCATGACAAATTTTAAGCTCTCACAACTTTTAATTCTACTCGTTGGTCTATGTGTGTGAAACAGTCGGCTGAGAGGCTTTGCTGACTCCACTCAATGCAACCTTTAAACAAAACGTATGCATCCAGTCATACACGAGTGACTTTACTTTAAACTTTTCTTCTGTTTACCACTCAGTAGGCATGTTAGAAGCACTCAGTAACACCATCACGTGGTGCAGAGGACATGACGTTATCACTGAATGAGTCAGGTCTGCGGAAAAAGAAGAAGGCTAGCCTCATATGTAGGTATGACAGATTTTGTGGTCATTGCAAAAAAAGAAAACTTTAAGAAGAAAATGTTGGGCGTAGATGTATTTCTTCCATCTACAAACCACTTCCTCATGTGAAAAGAAACAACACGCTTGTGTTTGTGCATTCATAAGCACCGGTTTCTGTTCTGCCTTATGGCAGGGAAAGAGGAAGGAAAATGACTTCCCAGCTCCAGTGAAACCCGCTATCAGTTCTCATGCCTCAACTTGTCGTGCTAAACAGACTTGGCATAATAATAAATCGTCTCTCAGGTGCCACTCCTAAACACAACATGACACTTCCTGCATTTCTGTCATTCGAGGTAGAAAGTGTGCCGTTATCTGACACAACCATCTCTTTCATTCTCAGGCCTCGCTGACTTTTAGTTTCTTATCTTTTGTGTATTATCACATTACCGTACAGTGACTGGGTCTCTCTTTTATTCACTCTACATCTCCCTCACTCTCTCTGCCGCAATGCGTGTAGATGCTGCACATACGGAGTGTAGCCAATACAATGACTCACCTCTGCTCACACAGACACAGACACATACTTATTCCTTAAATCGATCGCCTGTGAGCGTTATACAGCAGTGACTACAGTGTCCAGTTACAGGTGCATCAATTATTGCTCATCCTGGATTACATCGGGGGATCCGAGGAGTACCAGGCCACCGCTGAGATTCACCATGTCAATGGCCATGCCGGTCTCCATGGTTACTTGCCCTCCAAACACGCTTGCTCATCAGTGTTGTCCACATGAGGGCAAATCGTGTAGTTTGGTCAGCCGGTGCAAGACTCAAACGCGCATGCAGATGAAGGGGGAAAAGATAGTTACTGATATTTGAAACACACTTTGATCAATCAGGATATCACCAGATCTGAGTGATTGCATCCCGTTATCCACAGAGGAGCATGGAATTTCTCCATTTCCTGATGATGCCAAAGATATGTCTGTCCATCACTCTGTTTGCTTGTGATATTGTGAAAGAGCGAGTGTCTGTAATTCCAGCCACGGGTCTCCGTTTCCTTCCTCAGGACAGTGGAGGCTCATTGAATTACCCAGAGCTGTGCGATACAGCTGGACAGAAAAACACAGGCAGCACGTGTTCTTCCTGCATGGCATATTTTCTTCTTCTTCGAGCACCTGATTTAACAGCTAATGTCAAGAGAGATAAAGATCTAAAAATATATATCAGCTGACAGTGATGTCCCTTTTAAATCAATTTTTGTTTTGTTTTTGCAAAATAACTCAAGAAGAACTATTGCAAATCAGGTGCAGTGAAGCCATCTTGCAACGTGTTTAAAGGCTGAACCCTTTGTCATAACTGATTGAGTGCCAAGCGCACACAAAGCTAAAACACTTAACATTCTGTAAATAAGGCGAAACAAAGGATAAGCTTCCAAGATATCACTTCCTATGTGACTCATGCTGCTAACAACTCATTCATATTCTGCAAATGAACGTTCACATAAGGGCGCACTCAGACACCCAAAGTGAGAATATAATCTATTAGCATTTGAGGACACATTCAAAAAGATACACATAGCATAAGTGCAGTTGCGCAATCTATTAGAGTGGGGTCACTGAGGGTCAAACACTGATATGGAGCCAGCAGACAGACTGCTGGTCAATATCTAATTAGAAGCATGAGAGAAGGGTGACAGCAGCTCCTCTCGTGCTTTCACTCACTCGCTGATCCTTTCTCCACCTCGCTGTATCACCTCCCACTGCTGTCTCCTGTTCCGTGTGCCCAATCCTGTCTGTCATCCATGTCTCTGTCTTTACTTTTCACCACATTTCTCTCTTTGTTTGAGGCTCGTCTCTCCCTCCCCTGCCAGCCACCGTTATTGTCTGTCTGCTGTGTGTGCGACATAAAGAGAAAGAACTCTGTCTCCATATTTATATCATCAGTTTAATCATGCAAATTCACAGGAGAGCAGGTGCACTGCTGAGCTAACAATGCTCCCTAAATGTGTATTTGCTGTGTTCAGTCACTCTCTGTGGAAAAAATTATCTACAACAGCAATAAAAAGTCTGACAGATGATTCACAAGCACCCATCAGTCTGTTGTCTTTGGAACAATGGTGCTAAATTACACTTGAATAGAAGGCAAATCTGTAACTTTCCATGTTATTCAACACCTCTGATCTCTGATCAGAGATATTTAACTGTTATTCAGTCTGAACAGGCACGTTCACATGTGTGTGTACACATGTATGAGCAAGCACTTCCTCTTTGTCATTTTCAGAGACGTGACACACGAGCACACACATGCCCAGGGTCTGTCTCAGAGGGGATGAGCAGCAGTACTTTTCCACTGCATCAGTCTCTGCTCCCTTACCCTCTGTCTCACCAGGCCTGCCCAGTCTTGCTGCAACAAGAGATTTGCTCACCTGTTCTTTTGTTGCAGAACTGTGTGTGTGTGTGTGTGTGTGTGTGTGTGTGTGTGTGTGTGTGTGTGTGTGTGTTTGCTTGTAGTCCAGTCAAACGGCTACCTCGCTCTGACAGCCTACTCTCTGCTTGACATGCTTGAACGAGTGGTTTTATTGTTTGCTTTGAATTCAGAAGTGGTCGTTGAGAGCAGCACTCCCTCAATTGGTCGGCAATTTTCCCAAGACGTCTTGCATGTGTTGCTTCATGAATACTTTTTTTTTTCAGTTATGAGCACAACCAGAAAGGCAGGTCTTAAGTAACAATTGCATACAGACTAAATACGAAGAGACATGATTTCACAAGACTTTTGCACAAGAGCAGTACAATTACAGCTCAAGTGGAAAATTCACTGGCAGGCTGATCTTTATTACGCACACTGGTGTAACTGCAGGGGTGTATGTTTTGGTGCGGTCTGGGTGTGGGAGTTTCCATGTCAACATGTGCGGAGGACTCGGGATCTCGTTTCATACCCCCTCCCAGGTGCTTTTGTAAATGTGTCCGTTTGATTTGGATAAAGGGCCAACTTGTTTTAGACTAATTACGTTCGAGGTCAGATAAGCAGTTCATATCTAATTTACAATATCAGATTTAAATAAAGTGATCAAGCAGGAGTGATCAACCCGGCTATACCACTAGAGGGTGTATTTTTCCCTGTGAACAACAGCACACATTCAGCACTTCATCATATTTAAGTTACAGGTTAACCTTTAACCTCGTTTTTTTTTTTTATCGTTTGACACAAAATGACTGCTGTTATTGATTTATTAGTCGATAGGTATTGACTTTTCTGTTTGACTTGTGGGGATTTAATTTTGCAATCCCCTGCGTGGAATCAATACTGTATATTTCACTAAAATGATGTTTCACCAAGCTCAACTCCCCCGATGACCAGGTTGGATCAGTGAGCGAACCCACTTGCATCTCCTGGGAGGAGTTCTTGTCACTCCATGTCACCTCTGACCTTTGATGAAGCAGATTTGTATGGATGAGGCTCATCAAAGGTCAGACTACTCTCCTTCCAGACAACAGGCTAGAATTACAGCTATAGACTGAGGATCAGAAAATGCAATGATGGAGGAAATGAGGTTATAAATAGCTCACTTATGTGTAGTTAAACAAAGTAAGCCATCTTCTAAGGGCAGATTTACAGTAACTGGAATAATAGGTTTGATGTAAAGCAGGCAGAGGAGAGTAAAGACAGCTGATGTGTCTGTGTCTGCATGTTTGCGTATACACGCAGTTTAATTTTTCTTGACATCAAAGTGGCTCTGATGGTTTTGTATTGTAGTGCATGCAAGAGTCTGGTAAGAAACGCTTTGATGAGTCTGCAAACTCCATTTTCCTGTTCGCTGTCTCTTTCTTATGTCGTTAATGCTCACTGCTGGAGAAGTAAATGAAAAGGAGCAAAAATGATTTGTTAAGACCTCAAGGTTAAACCATTTGCACTAGATTACGTTTTGATGTGTCCATCAGGATCTTGTGGTCATTGAAGGGAGCATTATTTGATCAATGGAGATCAAATGGGTAGATCGGGCTGCAGGCACTTGCTTTGATGTGTTGATAATTCACTCCTAACCCAGTTTTATATTTGGTTGAGCAAAACCGAGCCACCCGGGTAATATGTTTTCAATTCTTTAACAATGCTTATAATAATAGGTTTTTATAGTCATGGGGTTTGTTTGTTTTTTAGCTAACATCATCCTCAGAAACTAAAAATACATTCCATTATTATACTACTACTACCTCTCAAGGCCACTTCACAAGGATACAACGTTATTAGCTGTGTGATGAAACAAATCTCATCAAGGCCAGTTCAGCAGTGCCCACTGCCTTTAATTCAGCTGCAGTCAGTGGCTGATTAATACTCTTAAGAAGGCTGCTCTTGCATCAGTTTACAAATGTTTTAATATTTTACAGAGCAGTGTAGTTTTTAATGGCTGCAATGAACATAACAAACCAAGAGGACAAGGGCTGCTCTCTCCATTATCTAGTCCACAGGCATGTATAAAACATGTGTGTATGTCTGTAGTATGGGAAGTCAGACAGTTACCGCGTTGCCACCACACAGGACAAAGATGACCGATCCCCCAAGAAGAAGAAGGGGGCAACCAAGGACATGGATGACCTGAAGAAGGAAGTACCCATTGTAAGTAAACACTTCCTTTTTTTTCTAAGAATAGTTGTGTAGTGGTAACTGAGTTTTGTTATGATGTGTGTTAGAGGTTACAAAGTTTTACTGCACTGCTGGATTTAATTGTCACTGTTGAGTGGACCCATACAAAGGTCTGGTCATGGGCAAAGTTTTGGGTCAGTTCATTTTTGTTCCTGTCAGTCAAAGGATGATTGATCGCTCGTGTACAGTTTTCTTAGTATTTCAATATTTTTTTTAAAATAATATTGTGAAAAAAATTTTTTAACATCCTTGAAATGATGCAAGGATGTATTTTTGAAGAAAATCTTCTTTCAGAATGGAATTAATGGAAGGAAACTGGCAGCATTTTTTCGGACAGAGAAGAAATTATTTTCCCATACACGCAAACGTTTTTGTATTTTTTGCTGGTAAGATGGGGGGACTTATTATCAGGAAGTCGGCAGTTTCGTCCCACTTTTCAGCCCAAGAAACAGACACCATGGTCGCCATACCTGGCTGCCGTTACCACATACTCTTACCCCTCAGGTGAACTGCATGCATGGCGTTGATTTCTGAATTTCCTTCTGTAAAATAAAACGATAGATTATTTTTTTTAATCAAAATTTCCTCCATGAATAAATTTAAGCTGGAGAGTTTTCCCCACAAAATATCTCTGCATGCAACTAAAAATACAAATAAAATTGTGACCTACAAGAAATTCTAATCTACATTGTTTTTATTTTTCTGTTTGTTGGGGGGGGTGTTTAATAACAGACGGAACACAAAATGTCTGTAGAGGAAGTATGCAGGAAATTCCAGACTGACGTTGTCCAGGTAAGCTGACAACGCATTTTCCCAGTTTGCCACCAGGTGGCAGTGATGTACTTTTCATGGTTAGAGTTTGTGACAAAGAAATGCTTTTGAACTTCACATTCCGCTTCCTCTCGGTTCACTGCAGGGACTGACCAATGCCAAGGCCGCAGAGTTTCTGCTCAGGGATGGTCCCAATGCTCTCACCCCTCCTCCCACCACCCCAGAATGGGTCAAGTTCTGTCGCCAGCTGTTCGGTGGATTCTCCATCCTGCTGTGGACCGGCGCCATCCTCTGCTTTCTGGCCTACGCTATCCAGGCAGCTACCGAGGACGAGCCTGCAGGGGACAACGTGAGCAACCCACACACACATTCACAATTAGTCACACAGGTTTAGCCCAAACATATTCATCTGTGGCCTATTTGCACCTCATTAACATACCCGTCACACCTAAGACTCTTGGGTATTAACATAAATAACACCTCAGTAAATATTTTACACATACTGCACTCGGTGGCTTCAAACCACCCCCACTAACATATTTCTAATTTTCTCTCCTTTCAGTTGTACCTTGGTATTGTGCTCACAGCTGTCGTAGTCATCACCGGTTGCTTCTCATACTTTCAAGAGGCTAAGAGCTCTAAAATCATGGAGTCTTTCAAGAACATGGTACCTCAGGTAAATAGGTGCTTGATCCCGTACACACAGTATGAAGTAATCTATGCTGTAAGGACAGCAGAAGGCGTACAAGACATCCTTGTCGCCACTACTCATATAGCTTTTACTTGAAGAAACCTCCTGCCTCCATTCTACAGTAACATTTAACATGTCAGTCAAGGCCTGTGTGAAATTATCCCCCCACTGCTTCTCCCCTACCTCTCTACTTGCCACTCTGATTTAGAATAAAAACTGTATACACAAAAAGAAGTTTCACAGCTGGTGCGTGCCAGTGTTTTGATTATAAATTAGTTACTTACAGTATGTAAGTCAAACATATCTACATGGAGCTCTCTAAATGTAATTCTGGCATCATGAATGACATTATTTCCTCTCCTGCAGCAAGCACTGGTGATCCGTGAGGGTGAGAAGGTGCAGATCAATGCTGAGGAAGTGGTGGCTGGAGATCTGATTGAAGTGAAGGGTGGAGACAGGATCCCTGCTGACATCAGGGTGACTTCAGCTCACGGCTGCAAGGTAAAGACACACACACACACACACACACACACACACACACACACACACACACACACACAGTCACATGCATAGATTTATATTTTTGTTTCTTTTTATATGTAATAAAAAAAAAAAACTTTAACATTTTCTTTTGCCCAACAGGTAGATAACTCTTCCCTTACAGGAGAATCAGAGCCTCAGAGCAGGTCACCTGACTGTACCCATGACAACCCCCTGGAGACCCGAAACGTTGCTTTCTTCTCCACAAACTGTGTTGAAGGTATTGTCACCATGGCAATAACACTGCATGCTATTGTTACCTTGCAGGACTGTGGTTGAATTTAAAGCCCTCAGTTTGAACAAAGCGATAAAGTTCACAGTTAAAGGGACAGTTCACCCCAGAAACTTTATGGGCTTTGAGGCCGTTTGGCAAGTATAAACTGGAACATACTAATGTACTAGAACTAGATGAAGCAACAAACAAATAGAACACAGCCATAGTGATTTTTTTCTAGAAATCATGACACACTAACTAAAAAAAACCTCTCCAGAAACCCATAAACATTGTGAACAATTTTCTTCTGCTTGAAATATCCGACATGCAGCAAAGGGCCACGGGTCTGACTCCAACCCAGCGCTCTGTCCATGTGGCATGCCTGTATGGTTGCCTGCTTAACTACTGAGCTAAACTGGCGCCCCCTTACACACAATATTGTCACTGCGCTCTTTCTTTTTTTTTTTTTATCTCTAAACCCAGTTGTCAGGTCGTGATTTTAGAAATGTGTTTTTAAATAAAATTTAAAAAAAATCACCTTCTAATGCAACAAAGTTGTTGCACCTGTAAGATTGTATTTCTGATTTTGTTTTTTGATCCACACCAGGCACAGCGCGTGGCATTGTTATTTGCACTGGAGACCGCACAGTCATGGGCCGCATTGCTACTCTGACGTCCGGCCTGGAAACCGGCAAAACACCCATTGCCCGCGAGATCGAGCACTTTATCCACATTATCACAGGAGTGGCTGTCTTCTTGGGCGTCACCTTTTTCATCTTGGCCATCATTTTGGGTTACACCTGGCTGGAGGCCGTCATCTTCCTCATTGGCATCATTGTGGCTAACGTGCCTGAAGGGCTGCTGGCTACTGTAACTGTAAGCAGGCAAACATTTGCTTTATTTTTGTATTTTTTTTGGTTACATATTTCAGTGCTTTCCTTTGCCTGATTCTTTTTCATGCCTTTTCACTGGTCTTTTTGGAGATTCTATAGAACTAAACACAAACCTTCTCATTTAGTGTGTTTAATATTGTGCTAGTGTATAATTAGATTACTTCTTTTAGAATCGAGGAAACGGATCAGTTGACAATTTGAACTCTGCGCAGGTATGTCTGACTCTGACTGCCAAGCGTATGGCTAAGAAGAACTGCCTGGTGAAAAACTTGGAAGCTGTTGAAACTCTGGGCTCCACCTCCACCATCTGCTCTGACAAGACCGGCACCCTGACCCAGAACAGGATGACTGTGGCCCACATGTGGTTTGACAACCAGATCCATGAGGCTGACACCACAGAGGACCAGTCGGGTAAGTGAAGGGACGGCATACGGGCAACACTGATGGCTCAAATATTTTTAGTGTAAAAGAATTAAAAATGATTACTAAAAAAGTACAACATTTATTAATTCTCACTCTTACATTCCTTCTGCAGGTGCTGCATTTGACAAGAGCTCTGTGACATGGCTGTCTCTTTCTCGTGTTGCTGCTCTGTGTAACCGCGCACAGTTCAAAGCTGGACAAGACTCAGTGTCCATCCTGAAGCGTGACGTGGCTGGTGATGCCTCAGAGTCAGCTCTGCTGAAGTGTATCGAGCTGTCATGCGGTTCAGTCAGGATGATGAGGGATAAGAACAAGAAGGTGGCTGAGATTCCCTTTAACTCCACCAACAAATACCAAGTGAGTAAAGGGTCAATATGGGTGAACACATATGTTATACACTGAGTAATGCATCAGATGGTCTCATTTTAATGCTTATCTCTGTTCTCCTCCCCTAGCTTTCTGTTCATGAAACAGAAGATCCAAATGACAACCGCTACTTGCTGGTGATGAAGGGAGCCCCTGAGAGGATCCTGGATCGTTGTTCCACCATCATGCTGCAGGGCAAGGAGCAGCCTATGGATGAGGAGATGAAGGAAGCTTTCCAGAATGCTTACATGGAGCTGGGAGGACTGGGAGAGAGAGTACTGGGTAAGGTCGAAAGAGGTGAAGGTGGATACTGAGGGAAAGATTTGACAGTGTGGCCATCAGGTTCAAAATCCCAAAATACACATTTTATTTAATAACAATTTATTTGAAAATGTAGCTCAGTTAAAAGTATTATTTTAGTCATCGCGTAATAGCCTATCGGATGCAGTGTATGTTCTTCTGGGCAAAGGATTGAGTGTTTACTTTATTATAAATGTGGTTTCCATTCATGATCATAGATAAAACGATAAAAAGTCCGAACTTTCTTCATGCCAGGCTGCAGATGTTCCATCCATCCACTGTTATTCATTTACTTTTTACATCCATTTAACTGGTTTCAAAGAAGAAAATGTTAATGTTAGTACTCAGCTTAATTGTGATTATGGTTTTCACTATAATCGAGCAAGTCCTGTATCTGTGGACGCATCCATCCTGTGCTGTCTTCTGAAGGTCATGTTAACGTCCACTTTCCAGGTTTTGAATTCATTGTCAAACTGGTTTTTAAAAGACTGATCAAATCCAAATTGGACATTAATATATTTTTACTACACATCTGTACTGTGTTTATTTGTTTAATCAGCATCAGCCGCAGAGAGTTTCTTCCTGAGGGTCCTTAACACACTCAATCCAACACGTAAACACAAAACAAGGCTCTCTAATGCTCTATAATTAGCAATTACCCATCCTAGATTACCATTCATATCACTGACATGATTTCTGTAAGAGCATTATGATGCATGTCGTGAAGATTTATTTTTAATTTGTTGAAATGTTTTTTTATTTCTTTTACAAGAATTGCAATAATCCAGCTGTGATAGAACCACTGCATTTAGAACCTCTGGTTTTATTCATTTTAAACCTCTTCTAACCACCCCCACCCATTCTACTTACAATGTTATTAATGTTGTAAGTTAATTTCTAACATACTGTTAAACCTAATAGTTTTGTCTCTTACACATTTTCAATAGGAAAATGTAAATCACGCGCGATGTAATGAAGGTTTTATACTTTTAGAAGCTCAAAAAGCCCTATTTGAAATAAGGAAATTAACTCTGACAAACCTTGAAATAGCTAATTCATCATCGCATACAAGAATTGTTTTTTAGAATTATAATACCGCTCTCTTGGTTTTCACTAATTTATAAGACTTTAACATAATTTTTTAAAATTATGATCTGTTGAATTGTTGAAACAAAACATTTTAAGGTTATAACTGTCACGGCGAGTGAGATGAGCCGTATAAAAATAATAAATGAGGATCCAATTGCAGGCAGTAGTGGAGGAGTGAAGGTGGTTTATTGGACACGAAATAAATATAGACAAACAGCAAATGGAGCACAAACTAAACTAGACTGGAGACAACTAAACTACTGAATACTAACCGGAACTCAAACATGAAGCAAGGTGGACGTCACAAGATGGTGACGGCAGGGAAACACACAAATGACGCAGGGTGGAAACACAGACGGACCAGCAACAACAATGACTGAAGACATGACTTAAATACACAGAGAACCACAGGGGAATTACACACAGGTGGTGGACACAGCTGGGAATAATCAACAAGACGAGACAAAGGTAAAACTGAACGCACTCACATGAGACGCAGACCTTCACAATAAAACAGGAAACAAAACACACTTTACTAAGACACAGACTAGACAGAGACAGACTTGAAATGACATATGAAACTAAACCCACATCTTAAACCCAGATAAACAGAACATGGAACTCTAATAATAGACATAAACATTACCATAACACGACAAGAGAACAAGAACACAATCCCTGATGCAAACTTAAATCAAAACACAATAAACTCAACGGACCCAGAACCGTGACAATAACTGTAGGAAGGAGTGTAGTGGAATTTATTTAAAAAGTAGAGAAAGCCACAAAAAATATGCTTAAACAGCATTAAATCACACATTTCCCCTCGCTCCAGGTTTCTGCCACGTGCTGCTGCCAGAGGATCAGTATCCCAAGGGCTTTGCCTTTGACACAGATGATGTTAACTTCCAGACAGATAATCTCTGCTTCGTCGGCCTCATGTCCATGATTGACCCTCCCCGTGCCGCCGTGCCTGATGCTGTTGGCAAATGTCGATCCGCTGGTATCAAGGTAAGCTGTTTAGATTCGACACAAACTTCTTTGATCTTTTAAGTTTAGTCTATTGTTGCCAATAAGAAGTCATTTTTGTTGTTCTCGTAGGTCATTATGGTTACTGGTGATCACCCGATCACAGCCAAGGCCATTGCCAAGGGAGTGGGCATCATCTCAGAGGGCAACGAGACAGTGGAGGACATCGCAGCTCGTCTCAACATACCTGTCAGCCAGGTCAATCCCAGGTAAGGAACGTTTACAGAAAAACACACACCAAACAAGCAGCAAGTCTCACAAAGTGAAAGCAAATTTGTTCTAACATTTTAATGTCTGTGTTTAGAGACGCCAAGGCCTGTGTGATTCATGGCTCAGACCTCAAGGATCTGTCTCAGGATCAAATGGATGACATCCTGAGGAATCACACGGAGATTGTGTTTGCCAGGACCTCACCACAGCAGAAGCTGATCATTGTAGAAGGATGCCAGCGACTGGTTGGAACATTTTTAATATACTAGCTTGAAAAGAAGATACAGGTTTTCTTTTTGGAAATGTACTGGCTTAATTCCAGGGACTGCACTTTGAGGTGTCAATATACTTTTGGAACAGCAGATGGCACTATTTGACCACTGGGTGAAGAGCTTGCTTTTACACAGGGAGATAGATTGTATTAAAAATGGCCATGTTTTTTCGTTTTTAATGCAAAAAATACACCAGCCTGTTAATGGGTTTTTTTTACAGTTCCCAAACTTAACATTTTTCTGTACAAAAGCTAGAAAAATAATGTTAAAAAGAAGCTTTAAAATGAAATGTAAAATAAAGTGGTAACAATCGAAATATAAGCACATACAATATTATATTTTTATGTATTAATGTATATTTAATTTATTACATTTATTTAACAATCTTGGAAATTAATAATTTCAATAAACTATCTTAAATTCAATAAAACTTTGCTAAATAATAATGAAAACATGTAACAAAAACAGCTTTTTTTATTCGCTTTAATTAATGTCGTTCTCTTTCATTTGTCCTAGGGTGCTATTGTAGCTGTGACAGGTGATGGTGTGAATGACTCACCTGCACTGAAAAAGGCTGACATTGGTGTTGCCATGGGAATCTCAGGCTCCGATGTGTCCAAGCAGGCTGCAGACATGATCTTGTTGGATGACAACTTTGCTTCTATTGTCACTGGAGTGGAAGAAGGTGAGACGACCCAAAGGAGAGCACTGAAAGACTAAGAACGCTTAAATCAATAAAAAGTTTTATAATGAGAATCTGAGAAAGGACGTAGGAGGAAGATAGAAATGACGCTTTAGAAAGAAAAGAGATGCTAATGGTTGTTGTTTTTTTCCAATAAAAAATGTCTTGCATGAAAGCAGAGTTCCCGATCATCCACTTGCATTTGAGATGTCAGAGTTGGACAGAATGTGACGTGAACTGTCTACTGTTTCTTTTTTTTTCTTTGTTTTACCCTCTAGGTCGTTTGATCTTTGATAATCTTAAGAAGTCCATTGCCTACACCTTGACCAGCAACATCCCAGAGATCACCCCCTTCCTATTTTTTATCATAGTCAACATCCCATTGCCACTGGGAACCATCACAATCCTGTGTATTGACCTGGGAACTGACATGGTAAAGAGCTTAAAAAGACTCTTTGTTTAGTATGATGAATGCAGCATTATGCTCACATACAGCTCATACTGTCTTCTTCTTCTACTCTCAGGTTCCAGCCATCTCTCTGGCTTATGAAGCAGCTGAGAGCGACATCATGAAGCGCCAGCCTAGGAACCCAGCCAGGGACAAGCTGGTGAATGAGAGGCTTATCAGCATTGCCTATGGACAAATTGGTGGGTGAACTGAAGATTGTGACTGTTGATCCAGGCTGTGAATTGTCTTTGATGTGGATTGAAGTTAGATCTGAGTTGCCTAGAAGTCATTTTGTTGTAAAAATCACTTTATCCCCCTCTTTTTTTTTTTTTTTTTTTTTTGTTCACAAAAAACAATAGTTGGATTATCTTTGGAGCTGTCCTCGGTGTTTAGGGGGGAAACTCGATTTTGGAAATCAGAAAACTTAAAAATTGGTAACTCAATCTCGATGTGTGTACATGTTTCTTAAGGTATGATCCAGGCTCTGGGAGGATTCTTCGCCTACTTTGTCATCTTGGCTGAAAATGGTTTCCTGCCCTCTCAGCTAGTAGGCATCCGACTCAACTGGGACGACCGCAGTTTAAATGACCTGGAAGACAGCTATGGCCAGCAATGGGTAAGTGTGTAGTAGGTGCAAATTTTGTGTTTTCACATTTTGCTACTACATCTTACTATTATGGTTCTTTCCTGCCTTCACAGACATATGAACAGAGGAAGATCGTGGAGTTTACATGTCACACAGCCTTCTTTGTCAGTATTGTGGTAGTGCAGTGGGCTGATCTCATCATCTGCAAGACCAGGCGCAACTCTGTCTTCCAGCAAGGCATGAAGTAAGTCAAAGAGCTATTCACTGCACTATAGTTGTCTTTTCTGCCAATCTTATCAGCATAGAAAAAAAATCTAGATTATACTAATAGAGGTGTATGTATGTATCTATGTAGATATGTTTTTGGCTTTAATATGTGGCTTTTCTAAACGCAGGAACAAGATCTTGATCTTTGGCCTGTTTGAAGAAACAGCCCTGGCTGCCTTCCTGTCCTACTGCCCAGGCATGGATGTGGCACTCAGGATGTATCCTCTAAAGTGAGTTTCAGCAACACACAGATAAATACATTGAAAGATCAAGTTGTCTGGTTACTTGATTGCAGTTCTCTCGTTCTCTCCACAGGCCTACCTGGTGGTTTTGTGCATTTCCTTATAGTTTTCTCATCTTTGTTTACGATGAAGCTCGAAAACTCATCCTTCGCCGGAACCCTGGAGGTGAGCGAAGTTTTTCTTTTTTTTCATTTAAGTGGGCGTTTCTTTAAAGGTCTTTGGTTCATCGGGCCTAAGATGAGAGTAGTTTAACTTTTTCTGTAGATTATAAACAAAAACAGAAATTTATTAATTATTAAGCAGCAGTTAAGTAACGCTAAGCTAACTGGTGACAGTAGGGTCTAAATATCAAAATAATTTCCCAAGTTACTAAAAGCACTGTTTATTTACTGTGTTTTTTCTCTACTATTTGTGCTTCAGGTTGGGTGGAAAGGGAGACGTACTATTGATCGTTGGAGCACTTTCGCTCAAGCCCCTCACATCTTCCACTTGTTTCTTCCCCCGGTCATTCCATCCTCGGCAAAACACATCTCCAGATGTCCCGCCCCCTTAAAGACAAAAAGCGCTTTGAAGCAATTTTCATCACAACTGCCCCAAAGATTAAAAACAGCAAAAGCACCTTTACAACTTTCTACATCGACCTGCCCTCTTTCTCCCCACCTCCTATGATACTCTTTGCATGTGTTCTCTCACAGCTGTGTACATAAACCAATATATCTACCAAACGGCAGCTGCATATTGTGTATGTAGATCTGAATGAGCTAATGATACAAAGGGAGTGTCTATGCTCTGCAAAAAAAGGCCCATCCAGCTCCTTGTCCTCCCTGTTCTTCTCCTCTTCACCAACATCGTCTTTCACCTTTGTCCCCTCTTTCACCTCCTCGCCAACCCTTTGCTTGTCCTCCAATCACACACAGATATACACGTCACACAGTGAGATCCCATCACCGGCACTACTTCGACTGCCACCTTTCGCCTCCTGTCTGTGGAGGACCATTGGAGTGGTCATTTTCCTGGCATTCTCACCGCGTCCATTTTCCTCCTCTTCTGTTCCTTAATGTCCAATGTTGTTTGTTTGTTTTTTAATATGTGGGGTAGGGGGGCAATTTTGATGATTTTAGTTGTTTTGTTTTTTTTATTTCAAAGTTGGGAGGGGAGGTGTGTGAAAACGACTTATCCTCATTTAGGCGCACTGAAGCACACCGCACGGCGTCCCGTCCACCGCCCCTCCCTCTCTGTATCTCACACCCCTCCCCTCCCTTCCCTCCTGCCCCGTTTGTCTCCGTTCGTGTGCACTGTGTGAACCATTGTCCTCGTTAATAGCTATTACAGTACACCTCCCTCCCCCCCAAGTTGGTAAATACAACTCAATCTTTCTGTGTGTTCTAGGAAATCTATATAATTCTATACTGAATTTAAATGAAACAATAAAGGAAAAAAAATGTTGAACATCAGCTCCAGAAAGACATTCATGAGGACGATCAACAAAATTGGTGAGGTAGGGAAAAAAAAGTGAGAGACACTGTATCTGTCTCTCTTTTTGTATTTGATTTGGTTTCAGTTACTTTTGCTGGTTTCTCAGGAGGCTATTCGAACATGTAACAGCAAAGCAGGGCTTTATGGTAATTAAGTTGTGTTTTTACCAAAAGACAGAAGTCGCCAACCAAGACTTTGTGGTTCCTGTCACTGCAGGCGTGCCGGTATGATGTGGTGAAGTGTGCTGTGGAGTGGTGAGTGGAGATGATAAGCCCATGTGCCCGGGTCTGTGTGCATGTATGTGTTGGAGACCAGTGAAGGGCCAGCGGCCTCGGGCTGGGTCCGTCTTAGGTGGCTGAATGGGTTGAAAGTTGAGAATTAAAAAAAAAAAAATACACAACTAGTAGAACATGTGTGTCAAATAAATGAAACCAACACCAATAAAACATCTAGACATTTAATACAACCTAGATCTGTCTGCGTGTCTTTGTCTGATTTACTTTTTGTACCACAGAAAACTTTACTTTTGTTTAGTTGCTCATATTTTCTCTTATTTTATATTTTTGGCTCAAATGAGTGCTACTTATCAGCGTTGGGTGCACACACAATAACAAATCCTGCAAGAAAAATTACTTTGTGTTCAATAGATTCCACCGGAAGCACCGAACTGCATCTTTGAACTGGCAGTTTGTCGCCTGCATTCATGAATACTGACCAGTTGACATCATATTACTTCTACCTCCTGTCTATATTTGGCATTCATTAACAATTTTAGTAGACTACAACCCCTGAATATTGCACCTATATTTGATTTCAGCAAATATATTCAAATTTGTAATAAAGCAATTTCCTCATGATGAAATCTATGCAAAACACCATAACCCTTGCCCATGCAGTACAGCTTTATGCATATGAGAGTATAGCTCAGCAGAATATGACAGAATAAGAATTTTAGGATGAGATGCCATCTAGTGTTGCAAATATATGCACTTCAACCTACAAGACTGCATAATGTTCAAGTGCCATAGGGGGACGAGTTGGCAGCAGCCCAAGGTAATGCACCAAAACCACTCTATACGTGTCAGCATTGTCTGACTCCAACATAAATGAGTTCAGAGATGAGGCTCGCTCTCAGCAGGACCAACATACAAAAGGATTATTGCTCCATTTCCCAAAAGCCATCTCTTTTAAGTTGATAGAAAAATAATAGTGCAGGCAGTGTGTTTATATGAAGGAACAGCTACTTTTTTGATTAATATGCTACATTTCTGCAAATAAAGCAGGTCACCTTCAGGGAATGGGCTGCAAACGTGCTGCCTCCCTGAGCCACAGGGGTCATATATTTTAAATGAACTGCTTATTGCCTACCAAGTACACAAATCAAATAAATTATACATAATGTAATGCTCTATAATGTGAGAATTAGGTTTTGTGTGAGGTCACTTTGCCACAAAAAACTAAAAAAAAAAAAGAAAAAAATTAGGACACGTCCCTTTGAGGGAGAAAGACAAAAACTTTGTGGAATCGTTTCACTACCCAATGACAAATGCACGCATGCATACGCACACAAACACACACGCGCACCCACTTTCTGTCACTCTCCCTGACAAACACGCTCACGCTCTCACCCTCGTTCTAATTTCCCCCGTGTCTCTGCAGTGAGCTCACTGCAGTGCGACTCCCCCCCCAACCCGCTCCTCGCCACCCTACGTATAATAGAATATCGATCGCTTGCCTTTGCCGCAGTGTGTAAGCGAGTGCTCCTGTGGACGAGTGTGTGTCTGACTGGGGCCCTCCAAGGTCATCGCTATGGCAACCTGAGCATGGGGTCCTTTCGCTGTGCTGTCACAGAGCACAGGGTCACAGGGGTCACGTGAAAAGGGGGACAAGAGGGGGTTGGTGAGCGCTGCGGTGCTTGGTATACTGGAGGCAGAGGAGAGGAGCCACAAGGGCTGGAAGTGCCCTATTCCACTGTGTATTCAGACTGGAGCAGAATAATGAGAACATGTACAGACCTAAGTGTTGCCGAGGGACACCGAGTTCACTACAACTCCTGCTATGCATGCACAAACAAAAGTCAACTGTAGTAGCAACTTTAGAGGAAATAAATATGACTTAATTTGATACTGAATAAAAAAGAAAGAAAGCAAGAATTGGATAAGCTGGCCTTAAGAGTTTATTGCACTGAGAAAATATAGATACAAAACACCCAACTTTTATCAGAATGTAAACGAACGATGAATTTCAATAAAGTATTTTACATTTATGTGACGTTACACCTCCAAGTTCCAAGCTAAACATGTATACATGCTAACAAGGAAATTATAAACCCGATGTAAAATACCATGATTAAGTACTGACCTTTAAAGATGTGTCATCATCAAGCCATCTATATAAGAAGCCTATCTGAATGACCAAACCTGCATTTGTCTAATAATAATAATAATAATAATGATAATAATAATAATAATAATAACAATAATGATAATGTGTGTTTGTGCATTAGCATTAGATACAGTTTTAAAGCTTTAAATTGCACTTTCCTTTGGAAACAATCACAAATTCTCTTTAGAAGTGTAAAGATTACATTTATACATATTATTCAAATCAGAGAGAATGTATTAGCCCAAATATCTACAGCAGAGAGCACAGCACAGATAGCCCATTAAGATATAAGCTGAGAAATATTGCAAGGAATGAAAGACTATTTTACACAAATCAGAGGCATCCAAGGTTTAAAATGAACATAGAAGGCATATAATCTGCATTAATGTGTGGTTAGACTTATGTTCAGAAATCCATTTTTGTGTTCTATGGCAATTTATGTGCTTAAATGAGCTTCAAAAAGCTGTCAGTAACATGACAAGGTACATTCTTGATACCATGGTAAGGGGTTAAAACACGGGGAATTTAACAAGCTAAGGAACATATATATGAACAGCTCTTCCTGTGTGCAAACATATTTGCAGGGTCAACATGATGACTGATAGCCAACCGGCGCCTGCTGATAGTTTAGCCTGGTCTTTATACGGGCTCCATGAGGAGCTCTTCCATGTCCGATCCCTCCAGCTCACGAAACGCAGCATGAGAGCCAATCACAAACAGCGTTGCTCCTGGGAAGATGAATTATAGCAGTATAAAATGGATGTGAAGAGAAAGTAACAAAGAAGAAGGTTTTTCTTACAAATGCGTGAACAAGATTTAGGTTCCACTATTAGAGAAATGTTAGCATTGCAGACAGCAGTGGAATATGTTCAATTATATTTCCAAAATCAGAAAAACACAATAACATTTTTTTAAACAAAGATTCAAAAGAGTAACACAGAACAAGTATAATGTGGTTTGGTTTACCAAGAACCCAAAACACGGCAGCGCCAGCTCCGGCCAACCAGAACGCAGGCAGAGAAATGGCTCCAGCCAGGCTCATCTGGTGAGGCGTAGTCAACTCTTTGCCTGGTTTGAGAACACAAATTATGACAGCAATTAAAGATTCCATAAAAATGAAGATGTTTTATTTTCTCAAACTAAAATCTTACATAAATTTAGCTTATTCTTCACTAAACTGACATCTTTTGTGGTTTACTGAGAACTGTAATAGTAGAGAACAATAATTTGCGGGCAGAAATAGGTTGCTTCATTAACCCATTGATTTAATTTCTATACACAACAATTTAGAGGTAATAAATAGATAAATAGATGAATAAAGATATACAACTTAAAGTTTGATGTTTAATTATTCAAGCTAGGTTTATCTTAAAGTAGCTGCTCAAAAAAACATTTATATTACTTGCCGGTGATTCAACAAGCAGGTATTTATGTGATTGTCCGAGTTATTTGAGACACTTTTACTCACCGAGCACAACCAGTTTAGACTCCAAAGATTTGATGTGAATGATGTAAAAGGCACCGGCAAACACAGCCAAGGCGATCAGTAGCATGGGCGAGCTGATGCTGAAGAGAGGAAACATCAACAGTCCAATCGTTTATTACAGTGTATCAGCTGAAAATTTCATTCCTTTCTTTCTTTTTTTACTACCGCTTCCCTTTTTCCCCGTTTCTCATTGGCCTAACCAGATTTATGAGCTCCGAACAAAGTCGTGTTTTGGGCTTACATGCAGTAGAGGATAAGCCCCAAGAAGATGAAGGTGTAGTTGCTGTTGTAAATTTCCACATTTTTCACCACCCTCTTGCACAAGTCTCCAAAGTTGCGGGGTTTTGAAAACTTGCGCTGGTCTACAAAACTGGCCCAAGGTCGAATGGATAATCGGCGCTTGTCGAACCACTCTTTAGCCATGCTAGCTGAGATGCCTTTGGGAAGCCAGAGCCTACGAAATAAGATGAAGACATTAAGAACCAGAAACATTAAGAGGAGTTATGACATGTGCAAAATTTATATTATCACTTGGTGGCTCATTAAGCTTACAAACATTAGTAGCAGGTATAACAGATGCAGAAGCACATGTCAGCTCTATTGTGTGATAAATCTGAGATAGACAAACACATTTAAACTCATACTTTGCCAGGATTCCTGTGCCTCCTGTGCCTGTGGGATGAGCATCCTCAGCTGTGAACAGATCTCCTGCCTTGCTGTCCATGTCCACTTGACAGTTCTCCCCCTTTGGCACTCCAGATGGCATGTACACAGTCTGCTGTCAGACAACTGCAAGGAAGAAAACACAGAATGTAAATACCAGTTGTAAAACATTTCCATCACTAATTCTCAAGTCCCTCTAGAAGCAAATCTCACCAATGGATAGAAATGTTGAAATGCCACAGTTATTTTGATTCTAGGAAGTTAGGCAGTTATTTTGATTCATTATCAAATTTTAATTTTCATCAAAATGTAAAATCTTCCAAGATTCAAAAAGACAAAAGATAAAAAACAAACAAACACTACAATCAAACTGACTTGGTCTCAAGATAAGGTTGAAAGAAAAAAAAAAAAGCTTTCTTCCCCTACACAACAACACTGGTGGATGAAGTAAGACTCATATAGGTTTAAAGTTATGATTCTCTGACTCATATTTTTGCTGCCAATGCCTTTTATTTTTTGTTATTCCTGAGCAGCTCATTAAAAAAGTATTTTAAGCTTGACTATAATAAACCTCAATTAGCAAACCAGATTAAATTTATTTCAGGGGTGCCAATTTGTTTTTATATACACACAAAAAAAATCCTGCTATGCAATTTTACACATACTTATGATGTTGACTCCCAATAGACGTTTATATTTAGCAACATAAGTTGTTTTAAACCATCATATTATAACACCAAAATCTGGGCATGAAGCTCAGTAGAAGTAAGATAGAATACATGTGACTGAAAGTGAGGCAGAGTAACAGTGAAGCTGGAAGGAGTGGAGGCTCAGGGTCATGGATGTGGAGGATATAATCAGTGAGATAGAGGAAATCTGATCTGCTGTGGTTACCCCTAAAGAGAACAGTCAAAAGGAGAAGAAGGGTACCATTCTGGCACCACTTAATTGATTCCCTCTCTTTGTTTATATCCATATAAATGGTTAACTAAAGTATTTATAAACAGGTCAGCCAGTGTAGAATGAAGTTCGTGACCAACACCAGTTTTTATATTCCTGCATTTCTCAGTCCTGTCGTTCCCAGAGGTTGAAGAAACAACACTCAACACAAAAGACCGAGCTTAGCAACAGTAGGCAGAGGAAAATGTTCGTCAGCAAAAGGGCTTGGTCAATGCCACATCATTAAACATACGCCCGGATATTCGACAACATTTCCAAGGAATACTCACTTATTTTATTTTTAATTTGTCAAGTATCCTAACTGAATGACATTTCTAAACCCCGGTATGTAGTCCATCATAACTCCTAGTTGTTCTTAATAACTCTTGTTGTTCAAATTCTGTCGCAGCTAGCTTCTCTGCTAATAACCACTCCAGTCGAAGTGGATTTATGATTTTATCGTAGCCCAACTTTACACACCTAAATAAAATGAACCGAAATAAAAATGAACAATATCAACTGCCAAATTTACAATGGTTTAATTACATATACTCACAACAGGAGATGAGTTTAATGGGACTGCCTCAGACCTTTTGTTGCTGTTTTAGTTTACGGATATGATGTGGCTCTTATTTGCCTTCCTTGTTGTTGTTCCTAGCTGCCTTGGTTCCAAACACCGCCACCTACTGACAGCATCCAGCAGTTTTCCCTCTGCTACGTTTGGGTGTAGCCTGCTGCAGTACATATTCTTGTGCTTATATGCTTATGGACACTACGCTGCAAAGCTCGCTTAAAGTACTGATTTGTTTTTGTTTTTGTTTTTCATGTGGAAGCTAAGACAAAAAAAGTAAAACGAAAAAAAAAACAAAGGGGGGGGGGGGACGGCCTTGAATCAGCTGTCTTTACTGACTTGATCAATACGATAAAGTGACTGTTTATGAAAAACTGTCTTCAGATCAGTTCAAAAGATCAGCGAGAGCAAAAACGTGACTGGGTGTCGCCGTGGAAGTCAGGGGGCTGTGATTGGTCAATTCCTCAGCGTTGACGTAGTGCAGAACTGCACGTTGCTGTGGAAGTTACTAGATCATTCAACCCACCCGGAGGTGAGTCGCCCCCAGTTACTTTGGGTTTCTTGATTATTATCCCGTTAAAATGCTTTGAATATTAATCTACTGGTGCTTTTTTCACGCTTTCATGTATGTGACCCAATGCTCGTCGATACTACAGCCAATTTAAAGCTGAAGTAAGCTAACGTTAGTAGCTAGCAAGCGATATCCATTTCTGTTCTTTGTATTTATCGGTAATGCATATAGAGGAAAAATATATACATATATTTTAATCTTATAATTACTGTTATATGTTTCAGTGCGTATATAGAAATGTAGCACACCTGTTAATTTCAGGTTTGTTATTTGGCTAAACCGCTGTTTGCATTGCAGTTCTTGATGTTTGTTATGCTTTTTTCCACAGATAAACGTGACTGGTTACATAACTTGTCAAAGGGGAAAATTTTGCTCCACCGGTTGTTACTGGGCGTCTGAAGAACGGCTAATATCTTTGGCTTCCAACTGGTTAGTGTACGTTTCTGAGCGTGAATGGAAATAAAGTGGTTATAAGGGGGTTCTCCGTTACGCGTTTAAAAACTGTTTCGAGCTGAGGGTGAAAATGGTGAAAATGGCAAGGACTGCTGAGCTAGCTGATGCAGCCATATAATGGTAGAGACTAGAGAACGGGCGTAACGCTGCAGTATTACGCCAACATGATCATTGACTGTGTTACATGGCACAAACGGCTTGCTATGTTTTATAGATGAATACAGTTTAGTGGTTAATGCAGTTTATATGTAGCTACACGGGATTTGTTGGAGCGGCGTTTTATAGCTTAAACAGCGACACAGATGACATTGTTTAGTGTATGTAATGCAATTAAAAGTAGGAGTATAGAACATGGAAGGAACTCGAGGTCAAGCCTGTTAAATGAGAATTGCAGCCTTTACAGGAACGCTGAGTACAATGCATTATGTGTACTGAAAAGTAAAAATGTCAACAAATGCAGTGAAAACAGCCCCGTTTCTCTGACATATTGTCCAGCTACCTAGTTTTTACCTGAAGAAGATGTCAATGTCTCACTAAAAGCTTCATCATCCATTGGTTCGATTAGTTATACTTTGGCTACAATTACGCTAGAGTTAAAGCTGCAGGTCCTCTAGTGAATTTGGCTTTCAGGCTAGAAAATATGGCACACTCTTCAGCTTTAGCTCTATTTTTGTTTGACCAGGTGTAAATGCAGATTAGATGTGTTGCTTTGGACTTTGCACTACAAGTGTTAGAGAGAGTTTTTAAAAAACATGTAACCACACCTGAAAATGCTTTCAGCATTCTACCGCTACCTTTGCCCTGTCATTTGTTCCTCTTCAGTATGTAGCATTATTGACATCTTGCTTTCTTTCTTTCTCTAACCCAGATTTTTTTTTCTGGTACCCGAATTTGGTGCTGATTGACAGTAGCACTGACATATTTTGGTTGGTTCCCTCAAAAGCACCAGCTCGGTACCCAACCCTACTTATCTGGTTTATATGGTTACTCAGATGTATCTTGTTAGACATCAAAAAACTTTAATAGTAATTGTTCTTCTATTTGTTTTTGTAGTCTTATCACTGGCTGAAACGTGGGAAAGGTCCATAGCCAAATCCTGACCATGGCTGCAGTGCATCATCAAGGGTACCCACTCAGGGATTCACTGTACTGGGATGAAACAGAGTGCCTCAACTACTATGGGATGTTGTCTCTCCATGAAGTCTTTGAAGTAGTTGGTTCTCAGCTGACCGAGACTGACATTGAAGTCCTGTCATTACTTCTGAATGAAACTTGCTCCGCGACACATCCTCTCGATCCCGCAGGCTGGACAGTTGAACCCCGTGAGGACAATCCAGATGATCCAGGTGTGGCCCCAAGTCCACAGCTACTAAAAGCATGGCAGCAATTAAAGCCTACGGGGTCACAGCAGCCCTTTTTGGACCCAAAACCCAATAGTGGCCTTGAGCTGTTGCTACAGCTCGAGAGGAGAGGATACTTTAGTGATGGAAACCTGGCACCACTACTGCAACTTCTAAGAGTCCTTACCCGTCATGACCTGCTACCCTTAGTGTCCCACAAGAAAAGGAGGACAGGTGAGGATCTTGAGATTATGTTCTGCTGTAGTTGATCTCAAATAGTTTGCCATTATGTGTTTTTTATGCTTTTCAGTTTCTCCAGAGAGAATTGGACAGAGGTATGAGATAGAAAGCACAGAGTCGGTGTGTACTTCTGGAATAAGTAGCAGCTGCAGGGAGACCGAAACTCCTCTTACATCTTTCGCACATCAATTAGAAACTGGTAAGTTTACTGCTCTTTAGTATTTGGCCAAACTGAAGTACGTTCTTAAGTGTCTTCAAGCTCATTAATGATGATTTGAAAACGTGTGTGTGTGTGTGTGTACCAGATTCTTTTGTGGTTCAGAATTAGCCTGATTGACTGCTTTTATGCAAAATATAAATTAAGGCATGGAAGCTGCTACTTTTTTCCCACATAAATCGGTGCCTTTTGTGTATTTCTGACTATTATATATGTCAGTGATTATTATCCTAATTAAAATAATAATATTTAAAAAATAATTTTTGGTGGTTAAAACCTTTTTTTTTTTTTGGATCGGTGTCTTGTGTGGGGAAGAACGCTGTGTACGCACCATGATCTTAACAGGGATTTTTCTTGTTGAAAGTTGTGATCAAATATCAGCAGTAAAATTTCGATGAAAAGCTAAAAAATAGTCCTTTGCTGTTATTTTTGTCTTGCATCCCTGAACTCAGTCAATATGTTTTCTGTCAGGTATTTACACTCCTGTGGCTGTGCCATGTGCAAGTAGGCGGAGGAAGAAGAGGGGAAATGGCTGGAGCCGTAAGTCCAAGAAAACAAGCAGGCAAAGTCATCCTCTGCCTCCACCACCAGCGCCACAAAAAGTGTCCTGTGGTAAGTGCAACTCATGCATTTTCAAAGTGTCTTTCTTTTTATTTATTTATTTGTTTTTTTCTCTTGTCTTCTGTGGTACCTTCATCCTGCTATTTACCCCTGCTGCTCATTTTTCCTTCTTTAAACAGACGAGAATATAATTTTCAGCCTATTAACACCTCCCTGGCATCATCATATTTCCTGTTTAGTTTCTTCAATTCTGATGTTGTTTATCTATGCTAAATCTTGAATGCCAAAATGTTTAAAAATGCATAAAAACGCCAAGTTAATGCTTAAGAAGATTTGTGTTTAAAAGCTAGCATACAATTTAACATGTTATTTGTAGACTTGGGAGAAATGGACAAATTAAATAGCAGTAGGGATGGTAATTGATAAGAATTTAGTAATTCCGATTTCTTTATTGATTTTGCTTATTGATTCGGTTTCTTATCGATTTCTCATTGCCTCCACTTTGAGAGTCGCCAGCACTTCTAAGCAGCATATTAAATACATGCAAATTAATTGCGTACGTAATTAACTAGGTGGTGAAATGTTTGTGCATGTTGGAGGCATTTCCCCTCTTTGTTGTGATCAGTGTTGGGGTCACTACTCAAAAAAATAAATTTAAAAAGTTGTTGCACATATTTCACAGAACACTTTTCTTAAAAGTAATGCAGTACGTTATTTAATTACTTCCAGGAGAAAGACATTTGTTATACTACTTGTTACATTACTTTAGTGTTACTCTGTAAAATGATCTGAAACTGACCGTCTCATAATCACAAATCCTAATAAGGACAAACGTGATCTTTCTCTTAGTATTTAGGTATGAACACAAAGCCGACAATGCAAGTCGAGGATAAAAAACCATCACCAAGAGACTTTAAAGCAATCGTCTTGGTGATTCCACTGTAGAAACGGAGACTGCAGTATGACTGCTCATCAGTTTGTTACCTGTTGAAGTTCAGCAGTGGCTGCTTCACCATAACTGATGGATCACTTTATCATGGTGCTGGGCTTAAGTCAGCATTCACTCAGCTTTAGCATCACTCTGAGTTCCTCTTAGTAGGGCTGCACGATTTTGCATAAAATGAGAATCACGATTTTTTGGCTTAGAATTGAGATCACGATTCTCTCACGATTCTCTTTTCCAGTATAAATATTTATTGCACTTATTAACTGCACATCAACTTCGTAACAGTTGAGACTGAACATAAAAACAATAAGTAAACATAAAAACAACAAATGTCTCACGTTTTGTTGTTGCCGCAAAATGTTGTACTGCTTGAAATTCCGTCTCCACCGTTGCTCGACGCTGCGTGTATAGAGCAGGTAGTGCAACAATAGAAAAATAGTTGCGGGACGGCACTGTGTAGCGTTTGTCTAGGGTGTTGATCATTTTCCTAAATCCCTCGTTTTGCACAGTGTTGATGGGAGCCATATCTTTGGTCAGGTGATAAGTAATAGCCTCCGTAATTTCTTTGTGCCTGCGGGAGTTCGAGGGGTATAGGGAAGCGCTGTATAAGGTTCCCGTTATTGATGTTTGGGTGGTTGACCGGGACGGATTTTCTCCTGTCACTTTCTCGTCATCCCTGACGTGCTCTCTGTTTTTTTTTTCCTGTTCTTTTTTTCGTCTCACGGGGCAGCTTCTGTATCACGTGGTATAAGGCTCCGCCCTTGTCATTTGTTGAGCAGGAAGAGTGAGCGCTTGTTTTCATGCAGAGTACGTCCCGGATCAAAATGCGGTACAGTCGTCGTCGTTTTGTTTTTTTTTGTTTTTTTTTTAATCGTTGTCATTTGGAAATGAGATCGCACATAAGTATGAATCGAGATCGCGATTTTCTAACGATTAATCGTGCAGCCCTACCGCTTAGCGTTAGCATGCTGTGCTTGCGGAATGTTGAAGTTGTGTTAACAGTATAAGGCAGTTGTGTCTGTCCCAGTTTCCACTTTACCATTGCGCTCTCATCCTTTTATACAATAAAAAATAAAATAAAAGTCCATATTCACGTCATAAACTGCACTACTGTTTTCCTCCTCTTACACATAAACTAAATCAGCTGAATGTAGCAAGAGTGCAAGAACGGATAAGCAGGGTCGATAGGCAGGCAGACTAACGATTTGAAGGAAGTAGACTACTGGGAACCAGTTCTTGACAAGAACCAGTTCTCGATTCCCATCCCTAAATAGCACAGAGCGGTACACTAGATTCACACCTACTTATAAAAATGTGGAAGATGGTGTGCTTGCAAAGGCCACTGTACTTTACCTCTTCCTGGAGCTGCACAGAGTCCAAACATGTTCCAGGGTTGAGGAAACTTTTATTTTTCTTCTGTTTTGTTTTTCAACCCAGTGTCACATTTGGTGAAAAATCCGGACTGCAATATTGCCTAAAGCTCTCTGTGCTGTACAGGCCACAGCGCTCATACTTTTTATGTTAGTACCAAATGTGCTTAAAAATCCTAGAGCTACTTTTAAGTCTGAGAACTCAATGTGATGCGCTTCCCTTTGATTTTTTTTTTTTTAAAGCATTTCCACATTATGTTTTTGTTGGTACACTATGATCTTGTTGAGACTTAATGATAACCCTTTAACTGTCGTTTTTAAACATACAACATCAGAGTTTTGTTGCCTTATCAGTTTCTCCCTGTGGGAGTCCTTTATATTCTTTTCCCTTCATTCCACCTCTCTTTTCTCTAACCTTTTGGACTATGTTCAGCTGCTGCTGTTGATAAGAATGCTCACTGGTAGGCTGTGTCTTGTCCTTTTTTGTTTTTTGTTTTCTTCCCTTTTCTTTCAATATAAGTGTCCAGTCCAATCACTACCAGATACAGCCATTGTTCTGCTTTATTGCTAAGCTTGAACCAGAGTGGTTCTGACAACTGTCAAACCTTACATATCCCCCAAAAATCACTTTTTAGCAGTTGTTTGAAACTGTCTTAACGCCACTGAAAAGCTGCACTATGTAATCCATTGTCAACGTCCTTGCCCATATTTCCACTACTACCTGCCTTTAAGAAATCAATGGTAGTTTGTCTTGGTACAAAAAGACAGAGATAACACTAACATCAGTTTCCCTTTGTGTGAAGTTTGCTTAGTCATTCATGTAGACTTTCCCAAACTTCTTTTGAATGTCCATCTTTGCCTGTTGGTCAGAAATATTCATTACAACAAAAGCCCGATGATTCTCACTTCATTCAAAAAATAAAAGAAGAAGAAATCATTAAGGACAGCCTTTCTTAGCTACTCAGGATGAGTGATGTGCCTGTGACTATGAACTGTTGCTGTCTTGACTCCACATTTGATTCCACCAGGTTGACTCAAGAATGTGACTCAGATCGAGTAACCTAAGACACAATGGATCATGGAGACTGAGGAACAAAACAAAAAAGTCTGTCACTCCACTCTGTCTGCACATACTGCAGTGTGCGCGATCAACTCAGTCATGCGCTCTCTCACAAGTCTGGGCCGATGCCTAAGGTAAAAGAGGCTCTCCCCCTTGTTACAGCAGGGGTTGGTGCTGCCACTTTGCTCTGTATACGATGCTTGTGTATCATAATGTAGCTGCTCCTTACCCTGTCTCCTTCAGAAAACATAATCTGCTTTAACAGAAAAAATCATCCTGTAATATTCTCTAGTCTTGTGCACTGTGGAAGAAAAAAAGCTTCTATTTGAGATTTTTAGCTTCCTGCCTATTAATGACAAGAGTTATTGGTGTCAGTGTTTCACAGAACTACCAGAGTCCTCAGCAGTAAGTCTCAAACCCAAAGACTGTACAGTGATCTTGGGAAAACCTTGAGTCAGTTTGATTTTACTCAAAGCATACCAAAAGGGGAATCGTGTAACGAAAGTATTTTAAATTCCCCAATATTTGAAATCACGGGAACTTAACATATTTTCACAAATATGTCCAGCAGAAATTCCAGTAAATGTGAGTAAGGCTTGGGAAAAGAATGAAACTAACTTCTTCCAACCAGATGACCAGATGCTTTATATGGGCAAGAATAGGACATTGAATTAGGCATAGCTGAAAACCTTTCGCTGTAAAGAAAACTAAACTGTTAGCCACACTGACAACATAGCCACTCATCACATTGTCTAACCTCAATTTACGTACACAACCTGGGAAACCAATGCAGCACAGTTCAATCTTACAGGAAAATTAAGTTGGCAGCGTAGTAACCGAGGAAAAATACAGCAAGTATGTGTACTGTCAGAGTCAGTCTGTCTTCCATTTTAGAGCTGCCATTTCAGATTTTCCTGCAGAACTTTTCACAGTTAATTAAACTTTTCATCGTATGAAGGGTGGTGAATGCCTTCGTTGTACAACAGCCAGTTCTCTCTCTGGAAAGGCAAGGCAAGTTTATTTGTATAGCACAATTCAACAAGGTGATTCAAAGTGCTTTACAGAGACATAATTGGTCAGTCTCTAGTCATGGGCTAAAGCCTAAAAAGAGAGCTGAGAGAAGTTGCACAAATCTAGTTTTGTCTTGGACAACATCAAATTAAAACATGCAGAAAGATTATTGTGGAAGCTTACAGAAAAATGTCTGCTTAACTTTGCTACTTTAATAAAATTCAGCAGCCTGTCAAGGAAGCCACCAGACTTAAAGCAAATTGCTCCAGCCTACTATTGTTCAGTCTGAATGATTCATATTCTGAAATGGCCACTGTGCACCAGCCCTGACCTTTGCTCATGTTAGACAGTGGAGTTTCTAAATGTTATTAAAGAGGATGACACCAGATGAAATCATGGAGGTTTTTAGCTGTGGTGAAAGTTTCAGTAGTAATGCAGAAGTGAAAGCTGTTCTGGTCATTTATTAAGAAAACGTAATGTCTGATGCCTAACCCAAACAGAGATTTAGGTTATATTTGACTGAGGTCATGGTGAGATAAATTAGGCTTTACAAAATAAAATTAGAACAAGTACACTGAAGAGTTTAACTCAAAGTGGAAACAGAAATGTGTTGGACATGTTTGTGAAAATACGAGTCAGCACTGCATATGAACCCACTGGAGACGTGCAAGGCTTATAAATGGCTGCCCTGTGAATTGAACTGACTCATATTATTTTGGCAAACTGAAACATCACGATGCCAGTTCTGGATGCTCAAGAGACAAAAAAAAAAAAAAAAAATCCTAATTGGGCATAGAGTCCTGTTCTGTAAGGCCATGTATTCAATTGCACCAAATCTAAAATGGCTGCCAACAGACAGCTCTTTTAAAAAAAAAAGAAAAAAATGTCCATGTAACCTTTACTCAAGCCGTTCTGGGGAAAATCACCGAACAGTGCTCTGCTGAAGGAAGCTCATGCTGTATCTTATCTCTGTGCCCTGTGAGAGCCCTGGTGTGCGTTTGTCAAGACGGAGCAGAGATAGATAGGGCAGTTCAGTCCAATGCTGGCCCATAGCATTTGAACAGACCTCAAATACTCTTTCTTGTCACCATTCATCATCTCTTAGGTCATTTTCAGTGAAGTATCTCAATTACATTCTGACAATGACAACTGCTGTTACAAATGTCTTAAAGGTGTTTGCACATTCAGCTCAGTAGTGTTTTTGTGTCTAAATGGGGTGCTTGTGAAGGCCCTTCCTTGGTTTAATGAGCACTGTTGATTAACGGTGCGGCACAAAAAAAGGGCCGGAAGGTAAGGTTAAGAGATTTGGTCAAGGTAAGGGTAATCCAAGTATCCCATTTAGATTTTACCTTGTTATAGTTCAGAGCAGTGAATGCATTTCTCAGCTGATTAATTTGCCAATGCAAACTATTGGCCTTACTGAAGCCTCATTAAAACTAAGAAGTGACTGCTGTGCCATGCCTGCTTGATGTTGGGGGAGGAACAGTCCATTTAACCACTATGCAACCCACTTGTGCTTGTCTGTTTCTCTCCTTTGTCTGTGTTCGCAGTTCTAAACAGAGCACCCTGTGTGTCAGGAAAACTATATCCTCACACACAAAGAGAAGGAGAGAATGAACAGTAAATATTCAAACTACACAAAACGGTACAGAGGATTTATGGGTTTTTTTTTCTTTTTTTTTTAAACTATAGGGAAAAAGTTCTTCAGGCAGACACAGATATTTTGCCTGTCTCTCAATACCCCCCTAACTCTCCACTCTCTTGGTCAGTTGTTCAACAGAAAAACGGATCGATAAAGAGTTGAAGCTCTCCGTGCCAAGTGACTCCTCGTAAATGGGTACTTAAACTTTTTCTCTTTTCCCCCCCTCCCTCCTTTTGGTGGGGTGAGATGAGGAGCCAAACGGACTTGGTGTTTAAAGTGAGAAAATGAAAGCTGTGGTTCCTAATGTCCTGTCTAAGTGGATGTCTCTATGTGTGATGAAGCGTGAAGTGCTCTGTAACCCTAACAAAATGACTATCACTGTGTTCCTGTGCTTTTAAATGGCCTCCTCACTGTCACTATCTCTGCCTCCATCCTCCTCAGTATGAAATGGGAAGGCAAAATGGAGGACATCCATAAATAGAGTAATTGCATGAAGGGCAGGTGTTTATTGTACCCTCAGCCCTCACACACTCTATAATGATCCAAAAAGGTCAAATTGTTAATGGTGCTCGAACTTCATATTTTCCTCTGTCCATACTGAATATTGTATAAAGTTAGATTATGTGTAGTCTGTTTAATCTTCTATGATAGTTCACACCTCAAAACACAAAAATGCTCAAACTGCAAATTTATCCATGTGCTTGCCACAACGATGGATACGTAATCTTTTTTTATATAACTTCATTAAATCACAATGGACTCCTGCTAGTGATCAACAAGTGTGAGTTTCGAAGTCAACACAAATCTGTTGGGGTGAAAAACTGTAGCTTATTGTGTTGAAAACGTATGTGACTCGGACTGCAGCGGGTTTCTTTCAGGATTTCTCAGGAGTTTTGCTGCATTCAATTTACCCTCTACCGTCACAAGCTGCTGCAGCGAAGCCTCCACACAGCATGACGCAGCCACCATCACACTTATGGGGATAATGTTTTGTAGTGGTGAGGAGTTACTGACTTGTGAAAGCAGTGGGCAGAATTCATAAAATAAGCCTAATTCCACGTGAATCCTCCACTTTTGTAATGCCAGCTTCCTCTATAGTAGCCCGCTGGTTTTATAGGTAGTGTTTCCATGTCAGCTTTAGGATTGTGTAGACCTCCTGTAGACATCTTGGTGCTCTTCTTCATTAAATGTTGCACAAGTACAGTGTGCTCTATAGAGATGAGCAATTTTTTTCATGATATTAAACTGATGAGTCATGTAACTTAGCTTTTCTCTAAGTAATACTTTAGAGTGACAAATCACTCAAGTGTTTGTAATGCATTTATAGTACTAGCCCAACTTTTTTTTTTTAAAATATTAAATGAACATATAAAGGGAATGAATAGTTTTTACAGATGTTTTACATTCTGTGATGATGATCTTTGGTGCAACAGTTTTTCTATGTGTCTGGCTTCTGTATTGCCAATGAATTTACCACAAAAGTTATTTTAGTCTAACATAATTTATTGAAACATTGTAACACAGACATGATTTAATAAACAAAACTTGAACTATAATCGAAGGTTTCTTTAAAAAAATCTTGACATTTTATATTTTTGTACCATAAATCCCTTTTGAAGAAAACATTCTTCCTTCATTCAAATGATTTTCATGTAAAAACTACACATTTTAAACATGGCTTAAAATGTGTTGATTTAGTGTCCCCTTCTAACAAGTCGTCTGTTTTTATAGTAATCTAATTACAGACTTGTGGGGCATGAATGCAAAGCCACTGTTTGCTTATTGCTCTTCTACAAATGTTAAGAGATGCAAAATCAATGGTTTAATTCAACATTTGCATTTCTAATGTTGGCATTTTCCAAACTTTATCCCTCTTGAGTCTCGCGCCATTCCCTATAGCCCCAAACAAAACATGGCTGCAAGAGGGGTGGATGTGACTCTCAAGTCAAAACGTGTGTTAAAGTGTACACTAATCCTCTGGTACATACATGAAGAAGAGTTCAAGACAGTCTCGTAATCATGCTTACCTTATACTCTGGGTTTTTGTCAGAGGCAAGCGTGAGTTTATTAGAAGTACCTCTGGGTCCATTTCATTCAAACATTTGTGATGTGACCATGTGCTGCTTATTCCTTCAAAATTAAGTATTTCATGTTGTAGCATTTAAAGCTAATTTGATTTCTTTTTCCTTTGAGCCATTTTGTTTATTTTTAGTCACAGTGCTCCTTTGTAAGTTTTTTTTTTTTTTTTTTTTCTTCCTTATTTGCTTCATAAAATGTCATCATGCATTCAGATGCAAATATGAAAAAGCAGCTTCTGCACATGAATTCAGTGAGACTCTTAATGCGAATGTTTCTGGAAGAAATGTTGCTGGTAAATACTGTTTACATCTGCTAAAGGGGTTTGAATGGGAGAAATGGATTTTTGTTGCAGCAAAAGTCGTCAGAAGCTGATTTCCCACTTGGAGCTCTGGATTAATGACATGGGAGATGATCTCAGCGTTGCTCTTGCTCAGTACAGTATGTATCCTCTAATCTTTCTCGCTGTGCTGTTGCATGACCACCAATCCTGTTACTACGGAACTCCAGACGCTATCTATTCTCAGCCTTACCCATTTTGATCTGAATGAATCTGCCCTTTATAAACACCTGTCAGGAACAAAAGCCACTCCCGGGCTTGTCACTGCTGAGTTGTTTTTGTTACCCCCGCTGCGATATTTGCTCAGGGTGCCAAGTTCATTTAATCATATTCAGTATACAAACGCTACAGCCGTGATTTATGAGGACCATGCTGGCTGTCGTACAGAAAATTCTCATGCACCAGCGTCTTCTGATTCAGTCATGTTGCTAAAAACCATAAGTACCTAAAAAGGAATTGTCCATCCAAAAAAAGAAAAGGGATCTACACAGCCGGATGAGCTAAAGACGATTTCTCTCAGTGCTCTGAATATCTTTCACTGAAACAGACGAGAGGGGCTTGTAGCTGTATTGAGCACAAAAGTTCACATGGGTTGGTCTAAGTCCATTGCCCTTCGTAAATAATTTGCCCTGTTCCACCACCGTATTCACTTACTTTGTCATGATTTGGTAAAATCAAATATTTAAGTCCAGTTAGTACTCCTACAATCTCTTTTTGCTTGATGTCTTGCACAAAGTTGAATGAGCCATCTTTTAACATTGTTTTCATGTTTGTTTCTTTCTCTCCCCCGTCTTTGTTTCAACTTCATCACCCCTCCTTTTCTGTCATGGGCCTATCCATTCTTTTCTCTCTTTTTTTTTTTTTTTTTTTTCTGGTTAACCTTCACTTTCCTCCTTCCTTTTTTACTTCCCCTCTGCTCTTCCTACCATTACTCTCTCTCCTCACTGCCACTCACCCTTTTGTCCATCATTACTTCCTCCTCCCTCTGCCATTATCAGATATCCGCCTGCGTGTCCGGGCGGAATACCTGGAGCACGAATCGGCATTACGCAACGGCGTCGCCTCGGACAAGCGGCAGCCACTGGAGCGGCAGTTTGAGTTGTTCAGTCAAGCGAGTTCGCTGCTGCGTGCCAGAGACCTGGGATCCATCGTCTGCGACATCAAGTTCACGGAGCTGGCCAACCTCGAGGCTTTCTGGAGTGACTACCTGAGCGGAGCTCTGCTGGAGGCCCTGAAGGGAGTATTCATCACGGACTCTCTGAGGAACGCAGCGGGCTCCGAAGGCGTGCGCCTGCTGATCAGTGTGGACCAAGACGACTACGAGGAGGGCCGAAGGCTGCTGAGAGCTAAGAAAATGATGTCATCCAGTAATGATGGGCACCCAGAGACTCACTGGGATTCATAAACTGATCAGACTCTCTGGGGTGTATTATATTAAACTTAAAGAAGAGAAAAGGGAGGAATGTAATTAATAATGGGTACAGGCAAGCTTGGAAGCATTTGAGGCCTCCATTTGTTGCATTCCATTTAATGACCACTAGATGGCAGAACTCACCATTGGTTCTTTTGTGTTCATAAGGAGCCTTTCTTTTTTCCTTTTCTTTTTTTTTTTTAAGAACTGTCAAATTTTAGTTGGAAGTGTATTATTTGTAAATGAAATATAAATAATAATGTATCACTGTATTTTTTTTTTTCTCTTTGGATTCATGCACAGGTGCTACATCAGGATGACACAGGATATATCGAGATTTTTTTCTTAGTCTCTGAGAACTGGAACAAGCAAGCCTGTGTCACCAGATCAAGTGGTAAGCCCCTCACAGCTTTATCTGTCTTACAAAATAGGGTTAAGACAACTGGGCTACCACAAATGATGTAAAATACTAAGTTTTGGTTGACACAAACACATAAAGCACATGGGTGTCCCTACCTCCTTATTTAACTTTTTTTTTTTTTTTAATGTGTAACCATGGACATTTCAGATTCCAGCATGAGTTTAAAATTCCCAAATCCAAAAAGATCAATTTAACCAGAACGTCAAGATTGACTGTTGGATACTTCTTTGGGGGTTTGGAAAATAATAATAGCTTTAAATGACAATTATTTTTATTGGATTCTGTTAAAAGTATAAAGTAACCTGCCACTAAAAGTTTCTGGTCTTCAAAGAAAAAATTAGATGTGGAAAAGTGGGCTGCTCTCACAACAGATTGACCCAACTTTGGATAGAGTCCACATCTATATCTAGATAACAAACACTGGAATTTCCAGCCCTGTGTACCATGATAACCCAACTTGTGATTGCTGTGGTCAGTGGATACAGCAGTTGCCAGTAGATGACAGCAGTGATTAGGGCTGGGTCTCAACAGACCATGGAAGATTCATCATCACAAGCTTGTCAACGGCAGCCCGGATAATGCAACAGTGGCTTGTGTCCGGGTTTCCAGCAAGGCCTCAGCAAGTGCTTCTCTCAGCAAGTAAGGCACAGGACAGTGCATCGGTCAATAGAAGTGATGTTGGGGAGATCAAAATCAAAAGTGCACATCCCAGCTCCACTCAGCCCTGCTATGTAGGCCCAGTAGAGTGGCTCATGGACAGCTGTCGACTCACCCTGCTGGAACTAATGCCTGGACTTCACTCATAGAAGACGATCAATAAGCCCCTTCACTCTAAGTCCCTTCATACAGGCACGACTTAAGCAGGCAGACACTGTCTGAAGTGCAGGTCTCTGCAGGACCGGGCACAGAAAAGGACAATGGACAGATTTCCATGTTTACTTTTGTGTGTATTTGTTAAAGGAATTAATTAATGTGTGTTTGTATTCTTTCCTGAGAAGAAAGATTAATTCAATCAGGGGAACATTTTTGTTAAAGAAATTTACTTTATGAAGGTCAATTCTTTTTGTGGAAATCTTTATAAATAAATAATTTCCTGTGAATAATAAAGAGTTTTGATGGCCTAAAGCTGTTTGCATTTATTACCTGTTTGCGTCTCTGAAACTATCACCACTTGTAATCTGAAATTGTCTCCCAACTCTGAGGTTATTTTGAGCAGTTGTTTGAAAATTACGTGCCCCCCCCCCCCCCCCCTGCCCTGAAATGGTCTGAAGTGCTCCATTGAATGCAGGTCATCGTGGATCATGTCCTTAATTAGTTCTTGCTTTAAGATATTGGCATGATGAAACCCAAGAATAGCGTGTACCTCTAACATGTTAGTAATTCAACTGCTGTTTCTGGTTTGGCCACTTTAATTTCTTCTTCCATTTATGTGCAAAATTAATTGGACATGAAACCATTTTTTTTTTCCATCGCTAACATAATTTCCTATTGATGGCACCTAAAGTGTAACTGTAAATAATAACGATATCATGTTTATTTAAGGTTATTTAAAGCTTTAACATTTAACCCTCACATATTGATCATGTTCTGTCCCTCCACAAAAAAACAAACATTTGTTATCACAAGCTATTGCTTCACACACTAAGACATGAAAGCCTAATAGCGATAATTCATGTCATATCTATATTTTAATATTATTATATTCAAAGTGAAAATGGTGCGTAGAACTGTTAGGATCTATTATATAACCTCGTATAACCATTACATGGTTGTACAATAACATCAGAAGAGTTAAACACTGGTCTCACTTCTATGTCATAAAAATGTCATAAGTACAAGTTATAAATACAAAACTTGACCCAACTAGTCTGTGGATTCAAAGCAGTGGTAAGAAACCTTGTGTGTGTGTGTTTTGAACACACATACACTTGCTGAAATGGCAGCTCAGGTCCCTCCATAGTCTTATGACCCTCACAGTCTTTCTTTTTATGTCTGTTTTAATATCGGCTCAGAATAAATAGATTATTATTTGATAAATGGCCTGTATTGTATAGTGCTTTACTAGTCCCTAAGGACCCCAAAGCGCTTTACATATCCAGTCACCCGCCCGTTCACACACTGGTGATGGCAAGCCACCCTGGGGCGCACTGACAGAGGCGAGGCTGCCGGACACTGGCGCCACCGGGCCCTCTGACCACCACCAGTAGGCAACGGGTGAAGTGTCTTGCCCAAGGACACAATGACCGAGACTGTCCAAGCCGGGGCTCGAACCGGCAACCTTCCGATTACAAGGCGACCTCCCAACTTTTGAGCCACAATCGCCCCACCTTTATTTGATTAATGTTTGGTTATTTTTACATTGTAAGGCACTAGCAGGCACACAGCATTCTTGCATTCATACGGTGCTATTCTAGTCTTAGTGACCAGTCGCCACAAAGAGCTTTTGACTACAAGCCACACTTTAACCTTATATTAACGCAGCACTTCATTCTATACACTTCAGGCACCATCTACCTGAGAAGCATCTGTGGACTGTGTGAGGAAGTCAAAGTAGGACAAATGTGCACTCCACACAGAAAGGCCACAACCAGGATTCAGACCACAGACCTGGCTATGAGGTGATGTTGTTAACCACTGCAGCGCTGAGCCGCCCTATTTTGGAGCTTGTGTCCATGTCAAGACATTGGCTGAGCTCTGTATGACTTCTGTTCCTTATGTGAACCCTATATGATTGATTCTACAGTGTTTTGCTATTACACTGTCCACATGATCCTTCAAAGACCTGCAGGTGCCTGTCTCTGTGGGAACAGACTTCTCATGATGGTGTCGAGGTCCTCCTTGAACTCTGTCACCACAATCCCATAAAGAAATCCACAGAGACAAGCCATGTAGAGTTTTCAGTTTCAAACTTGTGTTTAACTACCATTTTATTTTATTTCACTTACACTGGTGGATCTAAATTCAATCACTATAGATACAAGTCAAGATCTTTGTGCAATTTAAAATATTTTCATTTAAGTGTATATTTTACAATTTAGAACAAGTCATCAAATTTCAGACTAAAAGAATGTGAATTAGGTTTTGTTGCTGCTGTCAAATGTCAAAACAGATCAAATTTGACCATATGTATGTAAGGGTTAACGTGTTTGTAATAAATATCTGATGCCGTCCTTACAGCCTAACTAGAGACATGGAATCTATTCGGTGACATGCAAGTAGATCTTTTTGCCTCCAGGGTGAACACACTGCCCCTTGTTCTTCTTCATAGGCGAACAAGATGCACCCCAGGACACTTAATGCACTAGCCCACCAATGGCCAGATGTGCTTCTGCTTCTGCATTTCCCCCAGTGGAAACGATATCTCCAGTTCTAGAGAGAGTACACCTCGCTCTGATTCTAGGAGCCTGTTGGTGGCCAACAAAGTCGTGGTATGTGGAGATAATCACCCTATTAGCAGCAAGGCCTTGGCAAGCTTCCTCTCTGCAGGGTGATGGAAGTGATTCATCCACACCCGGATCTCTGGCACCTTCATGCTTACCTGCTGAAAGGTCAAATTTGATAGTTAAGGGTCAGTTCTCTCTTGATGGCCTCGGGGATGTATCGCGCCCAAATGCCACATATTTACCCAAGTTCATTCCTGCAGTTTATAGCTCAATTGAATTTGAGCTTCTGAGCTTTTGGTCCCCTCCTTTTGGATCTGAGAAGCAGAGGAGGATCCATTCTCTGTGTGCGGTGTGTGTGCTACGTACCTACATTGAGAATGTTCTTTTTTGTGACGAGTTGTTTGTCTGCTTTGTTAATCCAGCCAGAGGTAGAGCTTTGTCTAAACAGAGGCTGTCCCACTGGATTATAGAAGCTATCTCACTGACGTACAGCACTAACGGTGAGCCCCAGGTGTGAGAGCTCATTCCGGGTACCTGTAGCTGCACCTAGTTGGCCATCACTGCACACTTTTGTCAGGTGCTATTGTTTGGACATTACAGCCCCTTCGGTAGCTCATACTATCCTTTCTGCTGGGTCACACACAAACACACTAATGTGCTGGTAGTACACCGCGCAGAGCGAGGCGTGTAAATTTGTCGCATACTTAGGTGTTGTACAGAGTGAATCGACTGAAAGGGAACGAACAGTTATATCTATAACTTCTGTTCCCTGAAGAAGAGGAACGAGGTACAACACAAGGTTCCACCTGCTGCACAGCTTGGTTCGGTAAGGAACAGCTAGCAAACTGAGGGATCACTGTGATGACGGGGGCACATGTGCAGGCGTGGCCATGCGCATGTCATCACTTCAGCCAGGACACACTGGGCGTGATATCCCATACTTATGTGTTGTACCTCATTCCTCTCCTTCAGGGAACAGAAGTTATAAATATAACTGTTTGTTTTTGAACAGATGTGTGTTTTTATTTATGATCCTGAAGAAACACACTGAAACATCTGTAAAAAAAAGAAAAAAGAAAAAAAAGAAACCAAACTCAGTGTTTTTTACAGATGTTTTCCACACTTTTAGACAATATATTATGTAAGGAAGTATGAGGGAACAATTTGATTTATAAAATCTTTAACTTTATAAAGAATCCACAGAATCGTTCAATGAGGGGGAAAAAAAGAAAATAAGGGGCATCACAACCAGAAAGCTGATTTCCTTGTAACATAACAGATGTTGATTTGTGGTGAATAGATGCGAGTTATTTCCTGATGGTCGGTGAGGTCTTTGAGTTTTCCCTGGGCCTACTTCGAGGTAATGAAGTCCTCTGATGTAGCCCAACACGCTCCTCGGTCACATGAATAAATGATGTAAATGTCGGCAAAAGGGCACTTTTTGAAGAGCCACCTCATTTCACTTAGTGACCCTTCACAGGCTTTGACTTTTTCTAATTAGTGCATGTCATTTTCAGCCAGTTAATTATCCTGAAGGTTAGACAACACCCAAACAACTCTTATAATTAATTTATAAAATGTTGTATCTTAGCAGTTATGTTTATTTAGGTTGCTCTAATAGTGCTATATAAGAAAGCTATAAAACCTATAAGACTCTTAAATATTTAATACACTGTTGCATCCATGTCACAACGCTTAACGCTGTCTTTAAAGACGCCACCATTACTGGATCGGTTAAGAGCACTCTGGCAACACCCCACGTCTAAAAAGCTGCTGAGTGTACAAATGAAGTTTTATTATTGAGTTGCCATCATGGAGAACAGTAAGCGGCACCAGCCCTCTGGGGAAAACCTGATAGGGCCATTTCTACTCTGTTCAGAGTGTGCCTTGTTTGATGGCCAGCTAAACTGCCCCAGGCTTGCCTTGGGGAAAACTGAGATTTTTGAAAGCCCGGTTCTCACCACGCCCAGCCTCAAAGCAAAACCAGCGACGTGATGCCCACAGGGATCCCCAGACACTCTGCTTAAGAAGTCTGCAAAACTACTGAGGTCTAACTCAAAGGATGCTGCCATGTTCCTCCTCTGAACAATGACTCCCTCTTGGATGGCCCCTGCCACTATGAGAGATTTGTTTGTCAGAGAAATTGGGACGCATATCTGGAACGCTCAGGAACATAATGCTCACAAATATCCAAGGACGAGACAACACGTCCCGCCATTATTTCTGTCCAGCAGCTATCTGCTGCAAAACTCTTCATGAGGCTCCTCCATCACCTTCTGATAGTTTTTTCTGTGAAGAGCAAGAGAATTGGGTTGAAGTTGGTACGAGCACTGATAAATCTCTCCCAACTTTCCAAGAAACCATCAAATCTTCTTGGAAAGTCTTCTGATCAGTCAGGATTAAAATGGTGCTTAATTGTCTGGTGGTTAAGAATCAAGAAAAACAAGCAGCTAGCTTTACCTACTGCTCCTTCTAATGCACACTAATTATTAACACAATGCATTTTGTTTTACAAGTGCCTCTTTTTACAGGACATGCTTCAGAGAGGCTTTGGGGTAACTATCTACTCCCAGCTTCGTGATCTCTTGCCAAGAGATCATTTGTGTCACTTGTATGTTTGTGTGCAAATTCACACAGCTAAAAACATTTTGCAGGATTGGAAGGTAGAGGTCATGATGGTGGTGGTGCACAAACAGTGGAAGAACTCTTTAAATGATGTGAATCTGGTGTGTGTGTGAGGTTGTGATCTCGCAGTGTCCTTCTAGTGTCTTTATGGCAGGCTATCAGCAGCTAACTGGCTGCTGGTTCCAGCTTTTTAATCTTACACACAGGCGCGAACATTATTCATCAAACTCTGCATGAAAGCGAATAAGTGCATCACTCAAAAGTCAAACTATTTCTTTGAAGAACACTTTCACCTTCTGGTGATCAAGGTAGCACTACAGGTAAAGGGTCTCTTTGAATCTGATTGCCAGCCATACCAAACTCCCAAAGTCTGCCATGTTCCCAGCCTAGGCTACTGCTGACCCAGAGAGCCCACGCCCCATCACCGCCGCCACAAGCACCCCTCCTTTGCGGCTTCAGCAGAGCTTTCGGTCAAAAAAACTCCCTTCATGTCTCTCAAATCTACATCCAAGAGAAGCTTTTGTAGATATTTTAAAGCACGTGGTAGGGTAGGGAAACTATCCGACCAGTAGAAGCTGAGGCAGAAGGGAACCAGTGATGGAGTCAATTTTTTATTTTATCAATCGACCACTTTCAACATCTGTTTTCATTTTCTGTTACCTACAACATAACTTGGAGAAAACTAAATAAATCTGGCATTTTTTGTACACCACAGCTCCGTGCACATTTGGTGAAGTGAATGTTCAGCTGATTGCCTAAACCACTTCATCGAGACATCAGAGGTGGTTTTGTGTTCGATGGTGCAAATTGTATTGGGGTGCAAAAGCTAATGTAATACTGGGTTGTGTGGCAGGGGACTGGTCATCATCCCGCTGAAGACTTAATTCCACTGTCCGCAGGTGTTCTTCTCACCTCCTTGATTGGATGGAGACTCAAGTCATCTCATGGTAGCTCAGGCCTAAATCAGTCTCCTATCGAAACGTGTCATCTAAAGCTGATAGACACTATAGCCTTCAGTCGGCCCGCTGGGGATGCTGTTATTGTACGTATACCCTGCAGCACATCGTACATTCCTCTGATGGGGGAAATGCTGTGGCTTTTATTGAGGGGGAAAAAATTAGATTAGGTGATTCTTCTCCGAAGCCATCTTCCTTGGTTTACCTCTCCGTGGTTGGTAGTCAGTCGCAGCAGAGTCCACGCAAGCCTTTTAAAATACAACATATGAGCACTTTTTTTTTCTTTTTTAAGATGCCTGGATGTGAGGTTGAGGTTGGAAGTGTTGTTACAAAAAGTGATTTCCGGTACTTTCAAAAAAATGTTTTGTATTTAAATTGCTGCAAATGAATTGTTGGCCTGTAATCTGCAAAACATATATCAAACATCTCTCTCATGAAAGATGTTAAGTTATTTTGAGCCATAGACAACATTCATGTGACAGGGTAGAAGCTGCAATCAGTTATTGGAAAAGTGACTTTTATATTCCCTTTATTTACCCTGCTAAAAAGCCTCATTGGCATTAAAAATGTCTTTTAAAAAGAGGGATCTGGTCAAGACAGCAGCAAAAATTGCAATAAAAATAACTTAACAACTCTACAGAGATGTTTTGGGTGGGCAAAAAAGACTGGATTGGTTACAGTGTGTATACAGTAACACGAAACCCTATAGGTACTTGCAAAATAGGTCATTTCTTGTATTGAGGGATTATTTTATATATGATCCCTCAATACATCACGTTAACTGCAGTCTTTTACCAATATAAGCAAAGAGATTGCACATTAAAAAAAAACACAAAAAAACACCGGAAATATTTTTTGCCACAACACTGAATTGGTAAATGAAATACGACATAAAACCTCATTTCAGTCACCCTGTTTGAGACCTCATGCTGAGCAGAAGGCAGTGATCTCCGTCTGTCTGTGTGTGTCGCTTTCTTCTGCTACCTGCAGGTGGCAGCATAAAGATGCATGACCAATTTGCGAAGGCCTCATATTCAAAACAGCAGAGCTGGTGAAAATCAGCTCAGCGGCATCATGTCAGAACCGCACGCGTCAAGAAGTTACAGAAGTTGGAGTGGAATCTCCTTCAGCGTTGATTCAATCTGATGTTTAACTGCGGGAACTTTGCTGCTTCTTTTATGCGCGTTTTAATCGGATTATTATGCAGGGCGTCTCAGATCTAGGGTCACGCCGGGCCTTTTAAACGTCTCTCAGCCGCAAAACAAACCTGCTGCCGTAAAATTAAAGTGGCAAAACAGCAGTCACAGCGTGACGTTTGTTTGTTTGTAATTACGCCTCCGAAATGCTGCTGATTGCTCATTTACCTCTGATGGGGGGCGTGACCCCTCTGCCTGCACTTTCAGACGACCGTCTCGCCTCGCCTCGCTCACCGCTTCCTCGCCCTCTCTCACGCACGCGCTTCTTTCTCCTCAGCAGCACCACAGCCACCGGGTCGCCATGGAAACCGCTGAGAGACATACGTCGAGGGTGAGGGATGGAGAGAGAAAGAGGGACAACGAGGGACAGAGAGAAAGAGAGAGAGAGGGGGGAGACATGAAAAGGTTAGTGTGTTACCATATGACAACACCCCACCCTCTCCTCACCTCTAACCCCCCCAAACCCACACCCATAGCCCCTCACTTTAATGCTGAGCCCCTAACCCAGAACAACTGCCCCTCCACACAAACACACAGTGGCCCCCCTTACACGTACCTCTGCCTCCCCCGTATCCTCCTCTCCCCCATCATTTTGCTCTCCATCCCTCTCTTGTCCAGACAGGCTGCTCGCATGGCGGGGATGGAGACGTTCACCGATGGAAGCACTGGTAAATTTTCACACCCACAAAAACAAAAAGAAAAAAGAAAATTATTCTAAGGGGCGGAAGTGCAGGGACTTAACTATTTTCCTCCATGTGTCTTTTCACCCTTTACTGTCTTCAGCTGTGCTGTACACTTCCTCCTTCTCACCTTCTCACATCACAATCTTTCTCTTCTGTGTGAATTCAAGAGGGTTTTTTTCTGTCCACTTGCGGGGGAGCCCGACTTTTCCTCATGGCAGGGTCCTGGGGAAAGGCAGTGCAGGGAAGAGAGAGGGGTAGAGAAATATCGGTCCTAATGATTTTTTGTGCGGGGCTGGGCTTTTTCTTTCTTTTTTTTATTGATTAGAACGAAATTAATTCACAGGAGCAGCCCTCGTGTTCCGACTCTCTCTCTCCCCCTCACTCCCTCTCTCTCTCCTATCCTCCCTTGCTCCTTTGCTCCGTGGACGAATAGCGTTGTGTCTTCTTGCCTGCTCTGCATGTTGTATTATCGCGGGAATATTTGATTCAGAATGTGCTCGGTGTTATGCATAGCCCATACGGAAACCACGCTGCAGCTGCATACCTGCAGTGCTTTCACGGTGTGCGAATATTACGAACGTTGTTAATCTCATAAACACAGAAAGATGGGTGTGTGTGTGTGGTTTGTTTCCATTGTTGCTGATCGCATTTTTATTTATTTATTTTTTTTACATGTAGCCCTCACATTTGAATTCATGCACGTCACGCCGCCGTCTGGGTCTGGGCTTGAAGGAGAATTAGTGCTGAAATCGAGACATCTCCAGTAATTTTCTCTACTCAGTCTCCATTGTTCCGCTGATTCGTCTTCGCTGTGTATTCTCTTTGTTGTTTGGCTTATAATTGTGACAAAAAAAGAAAGGCCACGGCTCGTTTGTGCGCTCTTTCCGCACACGCGGGTGTGAGCGCGACTGCAGGCCAGCTGCGGTTAATGGGCAACCTGTGTCTTAATTCGTGCATAATGTAAGGCAGCAGTTTACAGGCAGATTCTCTCCCGCTGTGGGTTTTTTAATCAGTGTGGTCGATATTTGCTCGTCGGTATCCCAATGTCCGCACATAGCACAGAAACACCTCTGGGTGGCGAGGGTCTGATTCGCCGCCGAAGGGAAATCGATGGACAGACTGAGTTAATTATGAGAAAATCAATTAAAAGGAGGGGATCTGTGGGCTTTATAAGGCCGAGCAGGAGGCTCGAGTCGGCAGAGGAGAGGAGGGGAGCAGCCGGTGCTTACCTCTGTGCATGGTCGCTGCGCGATGCCCCCGCCGATCATTTGGCAAACCGCTGTGCTGCAGCCTTGACTTACACCGTGTGGAAAAGCCTCTGCGTGGTATCACATAGAGCACACCACCGGCATGACTCTTGGCGATCCCCCCAAAATCATCAGATACCCGCGATTCTTTGGCCAGCTGTTGATTTTGTTTACGCACAGTCCTGCTCTGATCCACACCCCAGCGTCTGCTGTGGGTTCGTTCAGCTGTGTTTTCCACACACACACCTCTTTCCTTTTTGACCTTTGCTCTTCTTAAAATATGAACGTGATCAGATCCTGTTTAGGGCCTGCATGTCGCATCTTGACTAAAGGTTTCTTCTGAAAACTTTGTCCCAAGCCTCGATCAATTCCATTGATGCCTCTTTATTTATTTTAGGGGATAGAAATGAGCTGCGTAATTACTGCTGCAGATTCAGCACCAGCGCTTTAGGACAGGGCCGAGTTCAAGTTCTTTGGAGTCATTTGCAACTTGTGACACTCGGTGTGTGTGTGTGTGTGTGTGTGTGTGTGTGTGTGTGTGTGTGTGTGTGTGTGTGTGTGTGTGTGTGTGTGTGTGTGTGTGTGGTGTTTGAAGTGTTTGTGTCTGAAGTCGTAATATTAAAAAAGGCCCAGCATGTATGAAGAAGTGTTAACCACAGCGCACAGATGACTTTAAACCCCATGAGATTAAGACACACGTTATGGTCAACCGACAGTTCTCCTCACAGACCGCTGCATTGAAAGAGAAAACAAAGAAACGGGGCGACTTTCTTTTCGTATTTACCAATCACGTGTTTCACTCTATTATTTCACCCAGTTTGCATTTTCTGATTCTCATATTTAGAAACTTGTGTCTCATTAAAACTCTCCGACTTATTGCATATTCACAGCCGTGGCATCGAGGAGGTTGGGCTGTTTTTTTTTTTCAAGACAAGAGAACTTAATTCACACCTGAACTTAATATAGGTTTATTATTATTATTGTTATTATTTATTTGCATTGCCTTCTCTGTTCTTTGGTTATCATATAAAAATTATGCAGACGCCTTATTTTCATAATTATTCGTCCAGATTTATTTAAATATTTTATTTGATATTCTCTTATGCGCCTCATAATAATAAATTATTTAATATTCAGTGAATTATACTTTGAATTGGAGTCTCCTCATTATCGTTTCTCATAATAGAATAGAATAGAATAGAATAGAATAGAATAGAATAGAATAGCCCTTAAAAATCAAACACGTAGTGTTCATCTATCAGAATGTGTGATTTTCCTTATTACAATTATCTGCATTTTTCATTCAAAGTGAATATCTTAAATTTATTATTTGGGGAAGCTATGGTTGAATTAAAAACCCAAACTTTTAAAAAGTATCAATTTTAATTTGATGAAAACTTTGCATAAAGTTTTAGGCTAAATAGATAAACTGCCTCCGAACCGTTTCAGCTGCACTCACAATATTTGTTCAGTTGAATATTTCAGATTTCATCTCGCTTTTTCCTCCTGGATGAGTTAATTTTCATATTTTATTTTGATATTTCTTTCTGGGAATATTTAGATATTATTGTGCTTTTTTGCATAAACTGTGAATATTTAAATATTCGAGTTTATTTCACCGTCATTTTCACAGTTGTTGCTTCAGCTTGTTAAAGACGTATGCACGATATTCAAATTAGAATCCACAGCTGATTTTAAACCAGTAGAGAGGGAGTCACTGAGAGGCTGATGTGACGTCTGCAGTTTAGAGGCAGCCATTTATTTATTTCGACTTAAATTTCAAAGTTAACTTTAAAAAGAATTGCTGCAAAGTTCAGTAAAATTTAGAAACCGTAGCTGTCTTATTCAAACACGAGGCCTCGTATTTAATATACATTTGAATGTGTTATCAATTCATGTGCTGATTTCGATGTGTCGCACTTCAAAAACTGTTAATTACGGAAGTGTTATCAGTAAGATCAGCCCAGCGCAGGGCACACAGTCGACACTCGAATTATGGGAATATAGTTCTGACGAGATTTGTAATTTAGGATGAGACCTGAGCAGCCAAATGGTTTTATTTCTTTTTTATTACATAGGTAAGAGGCAAAAAAGAAATGTTTAAATGTAGGTGCTTCTTTTTTAAAAAAAAAAAGGAAACGCTTTTGTTTTAGCATTTTTCTGAAGTTTTTATAAAAACCAGGAATCACATATAAGGAATCTTACACACACATGGAAATTTAAAAATAAAACCTGCGCTCTCTTTTAAATATATAGATTTTTGTTCATTTAGCATTTGTAAAGGAGCGTGTTCCTGGGAGATTTTATTTATACTTTATATATTATTTAATGGGACTGAGCTGGCACCCTGACACCCTGTCCTGTACCTTATCAACTTCATACAGACCACAAAACCGATACGTTCAATTTTATGGTTTATGTTAACGTGCATGCAGCCTGCTTCAAAGCTCATTTCATAAACGGTTTATTGGCTCAGGTTTGATGGTAAACAGCGCGATCGTGCCGGTGGGCTTTGATGTACATTTTTCTGTACGTTTTTTTTTTTTTTTTGGTCACTGGGCCACTTCAGTCGCTATCAGGCACCAGAGGCGATACAAAATAATCCGTTTTCTGCGCACGACTCTCCTCCCAAATGGTGCGGCGGCTCTCCGTGGCCCTGCTCACAATGCGCTAATGACCTCTGGGTCAAAGGTCGTTTGGCCAGTTCCTCAATTAAGGCGTTAAGATTGCAGTTGCACGATGCATCGCTGTTGTGAAGGGACCAGAGGCCGGTATACAGAATATTAGGATTTCTAGTAGGTAAATTTCGCACCTCTGAATGTTCACCAAAGTGCAAAACACGTGTTTTAATAGTTTCTGTTAGAATTCAGTTTGTTTTTTCCTCACATCGTTTTGGGAACAAAACTGCATTTTAAATATTTAATATTTCTTTGTTTTTAGGATGTGGTTGATACTTGGTGTGCCTACAGCACAGCTTACTTTTACTTGAATGTAATTGAATGGATACTTTTACACTTTGGTACAGAAAACATGAAGACCTGTGAGAAGCTATAGAACACATTGTCACTGTGGTGCATTATAGTTCCTATAGAGGAAAATCAAAAACTCTCCATTTGTGTACGGCTGATTTTTGCTCTGTGTGTGTGTGTGTGTGTGTGTGTGTGTGTGTGTGTGT